>NC_062287.1:38415850-38718881 GCF_902655055.1 Lutra lutra | reverse complement strand
TAACTTTCTTAGGACTCGGTTTCCTCTTTTACGGATTGGGAGAATAATGCTGCCTCCCTTGTATGACTGTGGGATTTAAACAAAATACTGGCCCCACACATACTATGTGCCCTATAACTATTTGTTTTTATTGTTTATTAACTACAATGGACCTATTTTATTAAAGCTGAGCAATGAGATATTATGTAGTAGATAATTATCCTTTTGAATTATCTAAGAGAAAAATTGTCATTCCCATTACTCCATGTGGCCAAATTTGAAAGCAATGATGAGGATTTCATTTATTTATTTTTTAAATATTTAAGTCCAGAAGAAAAGAAAATACATTGAGTGTCTTTATAAACTTTAAGTAAAATTTTTAAAAAATTTTATTTATTTATTTGCAAGCAAGAGAGAGAACACAAGAAGGGGAGGGCCAGAGGGCCCTCTGCCAGAGGGCAGACTCCCCACTGAGCAGTGAGCCTCATGTGGGGCTCAATCCTGGGACTCTAGGGTCATGACCTGAGCTGAAGGCAGAAGCTTAACTGACTGAGCCACCCAGGTGCCCCAAACTTTAAGCAATTTTTATTCTTAATTACCTCTGGCTCTGCTCTTTTCACAAAGTTAAGTGACCTTAAGTCTTGCTGAGGGTCACTGTGAAAGATATTCAGACAATGATGCTTGTTGAGCGGCAGCTCTCAACTACCACTGGCAAAGTGGCTCTCGGAAGTCATTGGAATAATTCTTGGAACATTTTTTTTCTCTGCATTGGATGTCCATTAATGGAGCCTAGTAGAAAGGCAAGGTAGCAGTATAGAATAGCAAGCAAGATACAAACCCAAGGGATGAGAGAGCTAGAACTACAGTCAGGCTGCCAAAGGAGGCAAATTCTCGGGGGTGAGAGACCACTGGAAGCAAGAAAGAAACCTCCATATCTTTCTGCTGGTGCCACTCTGTGCTCTCACGGAGGTGGGCTGTTTATGCTCTAAGAATAACAGCTACCCAGCTGGACACCAGAGGATAAAACTGGAACCCTCCAGAAACTAGGGAACATAATCGACACAAGCATAAAATGATTATACAATGACCTCTCACATTTGCTCATTCTGAGATTGTGAACAGACGACTGAGCTAAAAAAAATCTACTAAAGGATTTTTAGTAGACACAAACAATGTTATTCTAAAATTTGTATAGGAAAATAAAGGAAGTAAAATAGCTAAAACAATTTTGTACTAGAGAATAAAACGGTAGAAATTAGTAGACCAAATATCAAGACGTATGCCATAGCTACAGTAATTGGGGCAGTGTGAGCGCTGGGGGATGAATAGACTCATAGATGAGTGGAACAGAGAACCCAGAAATAGACCCACAGGTAACCCCGGATGGTGTTTAACAAAGGTGCAAAAAGAAGTCAATGGAGGAAAGAGAGCCTTTTCATTAAATGGTGCCAGAGTGGGTGCCTGGGTGGCTCAGTCTGCTTCTCCCTCAGACCCCCCCGCCATGCTCTTTCTCTCATTCTCTCAAGTAAGTAAATAAAATCTTAAAAAAAAAAAAAAAAAAAAGATGGTGCCAGAGCAATTGAACATCCATGTGGGGAAAATAAATCTTGACCTAAGTGTCACACCTTAAACAAAAGTTAACTCAAAATGGATCATGGACTTGATGTAAAACGTAAAAATAGAATTTTATTTTTTTACTACTCATTTATTTATTTATTTTTAAACTTTTCTTTTGGATTTTTAATTTTTTTTTTTATTTATTTGGCAGACAGAGGTTTGGTCGTTTTTTTGTGTTTATCTCTTATGTCCAGTGGCTTTTATTCTCAGGTTGTACTAAGAGATGCTTTTTACTTAAAAAATATGAAGTTTTGGGTGCCTGGGTGGCTCAGTTGGTTAAGCAACTGCCTTCGGCTCAGGTCATGATCCTGGAGTCCTGGGATTGAGTCCCGCATCGGGCTCCCTGCTTGGCAGGGAGTCTGCTTCTCCCTCTGACCCTCCCCCTTCTCATACTCTCTCTCTCAAATAAATAAATAAAATCTTAAAAAAAAATATGAAGTTTTGGTAACTATTTACTTATAATCAAATCATAACTACATATTAATGCTGTTGTCATTTCAGGAAACTCATTCTCCTCTCACAAGTTTAATTACCGACTTTATCTTTTTAGTTAAAACGATGCAGTGCTATATTCAGGAATTGTCCGTACATCAATATCATTCTTGACTTCTGTTCCTCAACCCATTAAATGTTTCTTGATACCTTGCTGTGTTCAGAAGGGACTTTTAAATTGAGTTCAGTGGCCGCATTCCATGCATGACGCTTCCTCTGTTCTGACTCGTAAGGTCTGAAGAAAAAAAGGACCTTCATATTTCAGAAGTGAAATACCATTCCATGTTCTCCCCAGTGGTGATTTGTCTCCTCTCCTTGTTCAGTGTTAACAGCTGAGCTGATTGGATTCCTTTCACCTTTTTTATGACAGCAGTTAATCTTCAATCATTGTCTCTTTTTAATGTTCCCATGTTGAGGCGCCTTGGTTCCAAGCACAGTGCTCATCAGATCAGCAGCTTGGGTCCCTCATAGGAGTCAAGGATCAATGTGAAGGGAGTGGGGAGGAATGTGTGAGAAGAAATTCTGTCCGATGTCTGCAGATTGTGTATCTGAGTCTCCGACATGGATCACTGAGCTGGAAATGACGATGTGTGGCTAGCTCAGTCTGAAAACATGGCTACTGACTTCTCCAACTTCTTTACCAAGACACCTTTGAGGACAGCAGAGTGTGAGTGTGTTTTCCCAGGGATCCGTAGTATAACCCCATTTGAAATCCTTAAGCTCAAAATTTCCTGAAGGCATTGTGCTGTATTTTAAAAATTCATGTGTTTTTTTGGATCTTAGAGCATAATATTTTTTTCAAATATCAAGTAGCATTTTCAGTTACCATCTCCAGCTGAGACTGACTAGCTGTTTACCAGTCCCACCTCCTTTTCCTGGGCATAGAGAAGTTCTCAATCCATGAGGCTTTCTTGCAATCAGTAGCATAGGGACAATTGGTTAGGTCCCAGGCAATGGGATGTGGGTGGCAGTGATGTCCCCCTCTTCTAGGACTGGCCATAGAACTACATACAATGTTACTCATGCTTTCTCTTTCTCTTCCAGTGACCATGGAAGTTAGGTGTTTAGCATGATAGGGACACAAGATGCAAAGGGCCAGGATCCTGGAGTCTGCACCTAGGGGAGAGGGTCCCACTGTATGGGACTTTGTGACTCGGACAAGAAATAAACTTCATTATGTGACATCGCTAAGACTTTAGGGATAGTTTGTTATAGCAGCTATAGTACTTGTCTTGACTAATATGAGTACCATATTTTGGTGCCAGCTGTTCTCATCCAGGTACCGTTTCCTGGGGTTAATTTTGAAAATGGACTGAATTGAAGAATGACAACCTTATCAGATTTAGTATCTAGGCCATCTCTTCTTTCTTGCTGTGATAAGACTCCTAGACCTCAAGCTCACAATAATATGTGGATATCAAAAATTGTTGTTCTTTTCTTTCTTTCTTTTCTTGGAACATATCCTTCATAGATATGGGTGGGGGTAGGGGAGTCTTAAAGGAGTCAGTCATCACCATATTTACCAAACGCAAAAAACTAGGATTTGTAACTCTTTCCCTTAAGCCAGTTCTCAATATTTTTCCCAATTTTCTATGGCCATGACAAGAATGAAACCCTTGAGGGCTCTCTCTTGCCATTTTCAGGCTTTTTGTATCCTAGACAGTTTCCTCAGCCACTCATTCCACCAACAATCTCTCATCAGCATTTCTCAAATTTTCGTTATCTCCAAACTACTTAATGGCTTACTCAGTGTACCCTTAGACCATTAATTCTAAGTGAGTAGAAAGAGACATGATAAGTATTTAAATTATAAAAGTGGAACATAATATTAATGGTAAAGATAATTGTTTCATGTCAGTGGAAGAAAAATGATCTCTCTGCTAACATTTCACTAAGCTTTGGTTCAATAATTAAGCATTAGCTTCTATATGTGGTATGTTTCTTCCCTGATTCTTTATTGCTGGTAACTTGAAGGATTAAAATTAAAATTATAGGTGATTGAGAATTTCAGCAGATGTTTGAAGTCTCCATCTGATAATTCTGGACATCCAGGTCTACATGGACCCAGAACTTACTGGAGAGATTTAATGAGGATAGGACCTTAAAAACCCTTGAGTCCACAAGGGAACTGAGACCTGGTGGATTGACTAGGTCTAGTTAGGGGTAGTGATGGATAAATTCCTAATCTGCTCTTTGACTGCATTGCGTTCTGTTGAACAATTCCTCATGTCTCATTGCAGCATCTTGATGTGGCTTTTAAACATACCCACAATTTCTTTTTTTTTTAAGATTTTATTTATTTATTTGACAGATCACAAGTAGGCAGAGAGGCAGGCAGAGAGAGAGGGGGCGAAGCAGGGTCCCTGCTGAGCAGAGACTCCGATGTGGGGCTCGATCCTGGGACCCTGAGATCATGATCCAAGCTGAAGGCAGAGGCTTTACCCCACTGAGCCACCCAGGTGCCCCTACTTTGTTTCTTCTAATGAGAAAGAAAATCATCAAATATTGGGAATGAGTCCAATTCCTAGTGACCAAGGCATTTGGCCCCCACCTTGTTTTCCTTTGTCTTAATGCTCACACCTGATCTTCACCATTGAAAACTGGCAGTAGTCCATCCCTGCAGTGATAAAGCCAGGCTTGTCAGGACAAATGAGGGTATTGCTGAGATGCCCCATGTGCTTGAAATGATAGACATGGCCTCTGTCGGCATTATCAGTGTCATGGAGGGATTTCCCCGCCCTTATTTCTCAGCTCCTGAGAGCACATTTCCCTCTGCCAACCAGCATTTGTCAGTGGGGGAAAAGCAGGGTCTTATATTCCCAGCCCCCTTGGTGACAGAACATGCTACACTCGGTAACTGCAAGGTGATCACAGTATAATTTTCACTGCTTCCTTAAACGCAAAATTGCAATCAGGAGGGGCTATGCTAGACGGCTAATTCATCTCTGAAAACCTAGCAAGTGTGGGTCTACCTTTGCTACTCTTCTAGATTTGCAAGAATCTGGACCTCTGTCAGAATTGAGCACAACACATCTCCTGTCTATATAATGGCTCCAAAATTATTAATTAATTAATTTTTAAAGATTTTCTTTATTGATTTGTCAGAGAGAGCGAGCAAGCACAAGGAGGGGGAGTGGCAGGCAGAGCGAGCAGCAGGCTCCCTTCTGAACAGGGAGCCCGATGTGGGACTCGTTCCCAGGACCCTGGCATCATGACCTGAGCCAAAGGCAGATGCTTAACTGTCTGAGCCACCCAGGACACCCAGGTGTCCCCCAAAATAAATTAAAAACCTCTTCTGTTATGGGTTTTCTGTACTACAATAACCGAAAGTCAAGCAGCACTTCCTTTGTACATGTGTCATACAGCATTAGCTGAAAGGGGAACTTGCTCCCGGCATGCCATGTGTGATGCTGTCTTCCACACCACACGCTGCCGGTACTATGTGATTTCTGACACCATCTTTTAATACAGAGCAGTCATCAACACTGGGTGATACCACTAGTACAAACACCTAAAGACGGTGACCTGGGCAACATGAGGACTGGAACCCTGAGGGGTCTTGTCTTCCCCCAATGACAAAATTCATCTATTATATAGTGAAAACTATGACCATGGTCTGAGAGCACACTACAGATAACATGCATGAAGGAGGTCTCGTGAAAGACAATGTAGGAAGCAGTGGCTCTTCCATTAAATTAATTCCGATTTCCAGGTGTCCATAGTTAAATATTCCTAGCTAGTTCTGCAAAACGATCATCTTGACAGTCCCTCCCAACAGTTCTAGATTCCCGTTCTTGATTTTTACTGGGCTCCCTTTATGACGTGTACTGTGATGCACTTTGACAATGGGTAGCTTCTCAGAACAGCCGAGAATATTCTCCTCTGTGAGGGGCTTCCCCCAAACTACTGAATGTATGACTCTTCGATAAGCAGGGAAACTTTAGGGATCAAAAATTCAGGAAAGAAAAAAAAATTCAGGAAAGTACTCTCAGACATCAGGACTAGATATCATGGTTTAAATGGCTACTTCCTTTTATGCTTTTTTTTTTTTAGATTTTATTTGACAGAGACAGTGAGAGAGGGAATACAAGCAGGGGGAGTAGGAGAAGGAGAAGCAGGCTTCTGGCTGAGCAGGGAGCCAGATGTGGGGCTCTATCCCAGGACCCTGGGGTCGGGACCTGAGCCGAAGGCAGACACTTAACTACTGAGCCGCTGAGGCACACTTCCTTTTATGCTTTTTGGACAGAAATGGACGACTTGCCTTCTAGGTCATAGATAATTTTTTAAACAATGGGTAGAAAAGTATAACCTGAGTTTTTTTTCTACAAAACTTACTGAGTTCATATAAAACATGAAGACATCAAGGCTTGTGAGAAAGGCTTTCCAGTTTTTTCCTTTTTATTAGACTTCACATGAACGACCAGGAGCTCCTGAATATGATGTTAAGGTTGGAGTGATTCATAGATTTTTTACAAGACCATCAGACTTGGCGGTCTTTGCTCTACAGGATCGCAGCCTGCTGGGTTAGCATATGGAAGAGAGCTAGCTCCAGTCATTAAACAAATAGGCATGGCATGCTGAGGTTTGTTTAAAAAGCATGACTTTGCCCGTATGCTTGAAGATTTCAGTATGTGCCAGAGCTCTAATATGGGCTTTTCCTTGTAATTCTTCTCAATTCATAACTCATTCAAGCAAATGTTTTTCAGGCATCTGCTGTGTGCCCAGCCCGCCTCTGGGCACTGGGTTTTTAGTAGTGAAGACAATTGCCCACATCACCTCGTCTGCGAGCTTACATTCTCTAAGGGTGGACAGAGAAGAAACCAAGCAATGAATACATGTAGTATGCTTGCAGAACTCCCAGTGTAGCGGAGACACGGACACAGAAACTGGATTACCAAACCATGTGGAAAGGGTGACGATAAACCCAAAGTCCTCTGCTAGTGCCAAAGACACAGCACACTCTGGAGAGGGGAGAGGATGGATGGGAAGGCTTTCTGGTAGAACACCCAGACTGAGTCTTACCAATAGCTAAGGGATGGCAGGAAAACATGGGGGAGTAGGGGTAGAAGAAAATAGTCTCAACCTGACGTGATGGAGTTATGCAGGTGATCAACAGAAAACGGGCCATATGTTTGTGCAGCGACCGGCACCTTGGCATTACTGTAACTTGGAAGGGAGGCAAGGGAGTGACGCCTGCCAGTGAATGACATTAAGGAGCGTGGTCTCTATACAGCAGAGAGGTTGGGGAAGGAGAGAAGATTTAAGACAGGAGAGTGATGGTATCATCACTTGTTCTTTGCCCTTCTGGAGCGCTGTGAGGAGCTGGAGCTACAAAGATACCTAAGACCCTGTGGATCTCTGATCTGAAGGTATTCCTTCTGCCCTGCCCAGTTTTTTGGTCTACCTTCTTGTTCTGCTCTAGACCTGCTCAGCCTGATCCACATTCAATATTCCTCTCCGCTTAGAGCCAGCGGGGATGGGGGTGGGGTGTTCCTGTGTCCCGGCCTCATCCTTTGACCCAGCTCAAGATCCAGGGTGGAGGAGAACGAACTTACTCCCTAATTCCTTGGTAAGATTCATGTTTTAGCATTAGTTTGAAAATCATTCTATCATCTGGGACCCGTGGTCCTTTGCTTCATGGCACTAGAAAACTTTGACTTTGAAGACCTTCGGAAAAGACCTGATTCTCTCCCACTGTTTAAAGCCTTCAAACAAATCCATCCTTAAAAGGAAAATTCGAATCAAGCCAGTTTTTAACGTGTGAACCACACCAATCTATGTGCAAAATTCTGAGACCCATGCGTGCATGTTAGAACCACCACTCTCTTCTGCATAAAAAAAATCTACAATTAATTTTACGAAGTGGCTCTATTTGTTTTCCTTCAGCTGGCATTCTGTGGGTCTTTTCATTTGCATTATCTCTCTGTACCTAGTTCCAGCCCTTCTCTGCTGGTTTATTGTCTTTGTCTTCCCATTTCTTCTGTTGCTTGCTAAAAGCATGTACCCCTAAGGCTTTTTAATTTTATTCCCCTTTATTTCTCTCGCAGTCCTCCCTTTACTATTCATATAATAAATATAGTAAATACTATTCATATTCAAAGAGTAAAACCCTTGCTTTTTTTTTTTTTTTTCCAGTTTATTTGAGAGAGAGCACACACAGGAGTGTGTAAGGGGCAGAGGGAGAGAATCTTGAAGCAGACTCCCTCCTGAGCATGAAGCCTGACGCAGAGCTCCATCTCACCATCCAGGAGATCATGACCTGAGCTGAAACCAAGAGTTGGATGCTCAACCGACTGAGGCACCCAGGTTGCCCAAAACCCATCTTTTTCCTAACACTATGGTCCCACTTTCTGTGTACCTTGTATCATTTCAAAAGCATTATTTTTATGGAGCTGCAATCAAAAATTAATTTTATGTATTTCTTCCCAAATTATTAACCTTTAGCATAATGACAACGTAATTAATATGATCTTCATTGTATTCTAGGTTACTGTGTCACAACTTATTTCCTTATTGTTGAACATTTAGGTTGTTCCCAATTTTTCACTACTAAAATGTTGCCAGTGCACCTTTGGGCAAAGAGTGTTTCTCTTCTCATGAACTATGGTATGCCCTTAGGCTAGGTTCACAAGAGGAGGATTATTGATATAAAGGTACAAATCTTTATGATCTTTGATTTGGTGAGTTGGCATAACACAAGCAAAATTATCAAAGTGTAACTGATACATATTCTTGACCTGGAGTGTGGTAAATTAAATCACAGACATAACATCTGCAGACTGCTTGCTAATTCTGCATTTACTCCGTAGGAAGATCAGGTCACGGTTTTGATTATGTCCCTTCATTTTTAATCAACCTCTCCTCTTAAATCTTAGGGGCTCATGATACCAACTTCGAAGGCTGAAGATCACATGACAAAGAACTAAACACATAGACTGATTAAGATGAGAATATACTAGTGCCATTTTCAGCTTATGACATTCGTCAATATCATTTAATCTTGAGAAGATGAATTCATTTAAAAAGGCATTTGCAAGCAAAATAATTATATTTTATTGAAAATTCAGAAGAGTTACAGTACTTTAAGACAGCTTTTTTCCATAGTGTAAAGAAAAATAACTTAAAAAGAATTGACTCAAGTACAATGATTTTTAGTTTTCAAACTCACAAAACAAAATCATTTTGAAAAACACAAAAATCCACAGCTTAATTTATTCACGGTATAAGCATTTACTTTCCTAACTGTTATCAATAAAACACTAATGGAATCATTTTGGGAGTGATCTTTCAACAATCATTTTTCGGTCCCAATTTAAATGGTATGTTAATATCAGTATCCAATTCACATGGATTACTGGTGTGTGTGTGTGTGTGTGTGTGTGTGTGTGTGTGTACACACACGTAAGAACTAGCTAATTTTAATATGGCATTTCAAGAATGAGAATAAGTCGTCATTTCATTTATCATAGGGTAATAGCATTTCCAGTCATTTCTTCAGCATGTTTTCTCATCTCCTAGGTGAAAACCAACCACTTTTATTAAGGCGTTTAGCTGAGTAAGCACTAGGGGCATAAAGAAGATTATCCATAATAGTGCCAAAGTCTTAACTATTATAGTCAGCCATTTAGTGTCAGGAAGGTTCTTGTTACACCTTTTAGATCGAAGTTCTCAGATTTTCTTAGGAAGGGGGAACCTAGTTCAGCTGAAATGAACAAGACACACTCATTTAAAGAAAAACAAAACTCATTTTACATGATCAATGGTCTGTGTATTTACCAAATTGTATTCCTCAACAGAAAATACCCATTGGGCCACCCATCTGCCGCAGCTAGATGTGGCCCTAATGCAGAACTTTAATTCACAGTCCCATTAATATTTTTATAGTGCTTTGCAGGTAGACAGCTTTCCTGTAACTATTCTGAAAATACTGAATGAAATTCGGCCCTATTAGGAAATTTACTACATGCACATTGCATAAAATGCTTATAAAAACATTCAGTGCGTTGCCTACATGAGAGGCAAAAATGGTTGGAGAATCCAGCAAGGACAGAATTAAAACATCACGTGGCATTGGCTGATCCCGTATCCTTTTTTAGTCGGTAACATCATACAAATTGGTCTTTCACCAAGGAAAAACCCTAGTTCTTATTTAATTGTGGAGAGATCTGACCAGGTGGGGAAAAGAAGATCCTCTGATAAAAAAAAAAAAATTCGAGAACCAGTGTTTTGACAAGTTGACTCAAACTGGTGACATGGTTTTGAAGGTCAGGGACTAATGATAACTGACTTAGGACAGAGGTCAGCAGAGGTCAGTGAAGCTTTCCTTTCCCTCCCCCATGTCAGTGGTAGAAAAGGCTCTCAGGCACCCGATCCACTTTCAAAGAAGAGGGCTCTTGATGGTGCCAGATGAAACACAGCAGTCGTCCGAGCCATAATGTAATGGACTGAGATACCAGACACAAAGTTTGACAGGTGCAATCATTCTCATTTTTCCAGGCCCCAAAATAAAAGCAACAGCTGGCCCCATCAAAATATCTTCTCCCAAAATCTTTAAAAAAAAGTTGTGACTCATTAAAACTAAATTTTTCAGAGGAAAAATATTGCCACTGATTTTTTTCCCAAATAAAATACATCATCAAAAACCCTTAAGTAAGGGCGCATTTATGCTTTACACCTAAACAGTTTCTTGTTAAGGATTAAGACTAGTCTCTACCGGTTTTAACCCCTGCTTTCACCATTTCCACTTTTCTCTGGTATTTAAAGTGTCGATGAGTAAGGGGACCAAGTACTGGCTGTGGATGCAGCACCCACTGCATAAGGAAGCCTGGCTGATAGTGCGCTCAATGTTTCGTTCATGCTCAATCTCGAATTTATTTATTGCTAGGATCAACTATTCAGAATTTATTGAATTTGATGAATTAATAAGGAAAATAAACAGGTCAAAGTATAAAAATAAAATTTCACGCATAGACTAGAAATATCTGAGGACAGCTGACAAAATAATAGTGCTTTCTATTAAATAATGGTTTTCAAGTCATTTTATACCAAGTTATACATTTAAAAAAAACCCTAATTTATTCTTAGAAACACGTTATATAACAGTTTCAATGATGATTACTCTTCCTATAACTTCTTCCACATTCTCTCAGTATGACTAAAAGCTCAATAGAACAGATTTGGTATAAAAGTATCACAAACAATTATTGGTGACATCTAATGTAAATGTTTAAAAAAAGTTTGATTCTTATGAATTTGTACAAAAATAAAGCTTCTGATATTTTGTTAGAATTGTATTTGATGACTCATTAATGATGCAAAGCAAAAAATACTTAAACTAAGTTAACATTTACATATAAAAATATAGAATACATACACTACAGTGATCTTGATGATATATTACAAATTAAGAGTCCCATCAGCCTGATTAAAAAGTTCAACATCTTTGAAAGTATGAGTTTTTTAAAAAGTCAAGATTCTTCATGTTTTAAAAGTAAAATTTTTTTCATTTTTCAAGTCAACTGAGCCTGTTTTGGTTAATAACTGGGCTTGATGAATCTGGGGCAATAAAAGGCATTTCTTTGGAAGAAACCTGGAGTGTCTCAAGATTTAGTAATCTATCACTGCCTTGATTTTTCCTCAGCATACATTTCTTTATAGTCTTTTTTTTTATTCTGCCCATTCAGATCAGTAAAAGGCCACAGGGCTGGAAGGAATACACAAATCCTGTATTTTGTCAGATGCCTATGTTCTGCTATTGAGAAAGACGGTGCATACAAAACCCAAAGAGGGAGGAACTAATACGGAGAGTCCGAGCCAGAGAGTACTGGGTACCTTCTACCAGCCAGCAGTTAAACCAGCATGTGATTTCTCTTTAAAAAACAAAACAAACAAACAAAACAAAAACTTCCTTCTCTTGTTGGGATTTATATGGCTGTAACACAGGCTTTCTAGAGTTCTCTGATCCTTATGGTCAGGTCGCACAGAGTACAGAGATCCCTGGTTTTCCGAGTAGTAAAATATAACTAAATAGATGCAACACTAATGGCTAAACTGGACCTCATTTATTCTTTTTCCTGGATGTGATGCAAAAAACAAAAAAATCCTAGATTGGGGATCAAAAGATCACGTTCTCTTGCTTGACCTCAAAGCTGAATGGTCTTGACCAAGTTACCTGAACCTTTCTAGGCATTAATTTCCTTAGGTAAGAAATAAGGGAATTATGCTGGATAGCCCTTAAAGTCTCTTTCACATCTGACTGAGACACAGAGTCGAGACCTCACACAGTGCCTCAGAGTTTTCGTCGTGCAGATCAACGACCATGAGAGAATCATGCAGCATAATTCCGGTTGTAGGGACTTCTGATGCTTACATCAGGTTTAATGAGTTTTCTATCCTTCCAGGGACAAATCGTTAAGTATTTGGCTCTCTAGTAAAAACGTGATTAAGACATTTTTACATTATACACAAAGTACACTTTGATATTCACCGAGATAGTGAGAAGACTTTGTTAAGTAGGTCCTTCTTTGATTCTCTTATTGTTAGAATCCTGTTCCCTCCTCAACTAGGTGGGGAAAGAGGAGCATGGGTCAAAAAGAGAATCTTGGTTAGAGTATTTCTGATTGAATGAAGAATAGTGGAAGTCTTTTTATTCTTGAATTTTTCTACATTTTAATTTTAAAAATTTTTAAAACTAAATATTTTGAAATTATTGCAAATACTTAAAACCAATAATCTGTCATGATTTACCACTATCAGTAAAGAACTATAGTTTACTACTAAAATGCCATTATTGTACCAAAAGAAAAGAAAATTTGGTTCTATTTATAAGCTCACTGCAATATATTCTACTAGTTCTTATTGGTATCATTTCCAGAGTCAAGAGAAAAGGAGAAGACTCACAGTTCTGTTTCCACTATTTCAAACCAGATGTAAAGCATGTTGAATTCAAATTTAGAGAAGGATTTTGTGGAGCGCCAGCTGTAACTTTAGGAGTAGGATAAATGATTTCTTCAACAGTTACATATGTACCTAAGAAGAAACCAACAACTCCAGTGAACGCTATGGAAATATTTTTCAGGATCATCCATATATTGTAGTGTTCCTTAGAAAATGTAAGAATTTCAACCAGAGGTGGTAGGATCAGGGCCAACGTGCTGCTGCTCACGGCTCCAACAAAGGAAATCACAATGTCCAAACGAGGAATCAGAATCGCTCCAGCACCTAGAAAAAGAAAATACATATAATCCTTAATTAAATACCTAATATTTAAATGAAAACTAAATGCAGACAGTGGGTATGATAACTCTACTTTCTTTTGTAACTTTTCTGAGTTATTTCCAGATGAAATTTAAAAAAAAAAAAAAAGTACCACTACTTCTGACCGATTTTCTTCCAAACTACTGGCAAGCTTTCTCAAAAGCTCTGATCTCGTACTTTCTTAGTCCTACTTACCCTTCTCTTGCTGAAGGTATCAACAGAGGATATGTGAAAACTAAGACTCGGATTCCTTTCTCCAACGTCACTGATCAACTTGCTCAGGGTTTGGAGTGGCCACCAGAAATAACGCTAGAGTCTGCTCACGGGCAGGCTATGTCAGCTATGCCCTCCCCCCCCCCCCCCCCCCCCCCCCAATAAACTATGAGGATTCTGTCACCACAGTTCTGGCTTTGAGGACTCCATTGACATGTGCATTGGCTCTCCCTAACTTGTCTCCTAAAGCTATCATCTCCCCTCTGATCTTTTTATCCCTCTCTTTTTAAGATTTTTATTTATTTTTAGAGAGAGGGAGAGAGAGAGAGACTGTGCACATGCGTGCGTGAGCGGGGGAGGGGCAGAGGGAAAGAAACTCAAGCAGGCTCCCAGATGAGCATCAAGTCCAATGTGGGACTCGATCTCAAAACCCTGAGATCATGACCTGAGCCAAAATAAAGAGTTGGGCGCTCAACCGACTAAGCCACTCAGGGGCCCCATCCCTCTCTTTTTATTCCTAAGTTTACATACTTTTGCTTTCCTCATTTCTAGCCTCTTTGTCTCTTGCTGAACTTTCCTGGTGTATATATAATTTAACTTGGGCTCTGGAATGAACGCTTCCATTTCCACTCCTTTATTTTTAGGTTATGGGTTTTTTCCTTCCCCTATATTCTTTTTGTGGCCTCAATGTTTTCCAGGAGGATGTGGTATTAATCTGAAAACTACTAGGTTTCTTGGAAGTACTTGTTATTTATTTAATTTCTTTTGAAAGCTAAAATGCTAAAAATTATTTTGAAATGATGAACCTAGCCTCACACCTAGAGGACTGAAGTGCGGCAAACTTTCCTAAATAAGACACATGACTTTGAAGGAGTTGCAGCTCTAAACTGGAAATGCTTGATAAAGTGGATTCCCTGTTAAATAGATGCTTGCCACATTCTTGTAACATGTTTCTCCAGGGAACCATAATCGTAACTCCCAAACAAACCTAGGACCTTTCAAATTTCATGGACAACATCCATTTCTGAGAGGCCGCCATAGCAAGTCAATCCCTGCGAGTCTGACCCATCTTCCCAAGCTTTTGAGTCCTACTAAGAAGATAGTTTGAAAGGATGATTCAAATGCTAACTAGAGAAAAGGTGTAATGAATATAATGCAGGCTGATGAGCTCAGGACTCTAAACAGCAGTACTACAAACTTGCATTCAGTGTTTGGAGAGGACTGTGGAACACTGCAAGATACCCGAGCTTCACATCCACCTGGGCCTCCACTCTCACTGCCAGTGTCACACAGCCTGCTCTGTGGACACGATGGTCCCATCGGTTGTCCACACAGGCATCCGTCAGGAGCCTGCCCCCAAGCTTATCAAGGGCCCCCAGGGCAGATAAAAAACAGTCCCGTCCTGCATGTCAGCTGGCTTTGACTTTAATTGGGAAACACGAGCCCAAGATTCCAAAGAAGGTCAGCATCTGGCGACACGTCCCAGTGAAGCACAAGGGGATACTCCTCGCTTTGTGTTCTCTTCGTCCAAAGCGCGCTGAAACTATAACCCTCATATACCACCGAGTAACTTTTAACTATTTTTTAAAAATTTTTTCAGTGTTCCAAGATTCATTGTTTATGCACCACACTCAGTGCTCCATGCAATACATGCCCTCCTTAATACCCACCACCAGGCTCACACAACACCCCACTCTCTCCCCTCCAAAACCCCCAGTTTATTTCTCAGAGTCCGCAGTCTCTCATGGTTCGTCTCCCCCTCCGATTTCCCCCAACTCACTTCTCCTCTCCATCTCCCCATGTCCTCTGTGTTATTCCTTATGCTCCACAAATAAATGAAACCAAATGATAATTGACTCTCTCTGCTTGACTTATTTCACTCAGCATAATCTTCTCTAGTCCCACCCATGTTGATATAAAAGTGGGGTATTCATCCTTTCTGATGGAGGCGTAATACTGCATTGAAATATATATGGACCATATCTTCTTTATCCATTCATCTGTTGAAGGGCATCTTGGCTCTTTCCAGAGTTTGGCACCTGTGGCCATTGCTGCTATGAACACTGAGGGTACAGATGGCCCTTCTTTTCACTACATCTGTATCTCTCTTGTGTAAATACGCAGTAGTACAATTGCAGGGTCATAGAGTAGCTCTATTTTTAATTTCTTAAGTATTTTTAAGTAAAAGAGAGAAGCAGGGGGCACCTAGGTGGCTCAGTCATTAAACATCTGCCTTTGACTCAGATCATGGTCCCAGGGTCCTGGGATAAAGCCCCGTGTCCAGCCGTCTGCTCGGCAGGAAGCCTGCTTCTCCCTCTCCCAACCCCTGCTTGTGTTCTCTCTCTCACCGTGTCACTGTCAAATAAATGAATAAAATCTTAAAAAAAAAAAAAAAAAAAGAGGGAGAGAGAGAGAAGCGGCAAAGAAACACTGGCCATTCTGTGTGTCACGGACTCAGCTCCTGAGGAGAGCCCCAGGCTTCTAGGAACAGACTCCTGGTAGCAGATGTGCAGACAGCACTTCGACATAACAATGGCGGCCAGTGCACAGAAATGGGTGAAGTTACTGAACTATCAGAAGTTATTAAATCCCTGTAACATTTTCTTCAAGCTCCTTCAAGTGAACTTCAGTTACTAATTTTCAAAGGAGACACACTTTCAGAATAGAACAGTTTTACATCTAGATAAAAGGATTCGTACTGATATCAGCCTTTTTATTTAGTACAGTTGTCAAAATTCAATAAAAACAATGAGTAAGAAGTATTTCAAAAAGTCATAAAGTGACTTTTTCCTACTGAATGTTTTCTTAGTCATCAGAGTATCGGCTCATTGACTTCACTCCTCATTATGATTTATCTTATTGTTGCTATAATTCATTTAAATGATTACTTTGGAAAAAAGGTCTCATTTACTTTTCCCAGCTTTTTCTTTAGATCTAGGCATAAGTTCCACCCCAAGCTGCTCACTGAAATTTACAGTTGCCCCGAATTTCTAACTCTCTCATTCTCTCGCCTTGATTGGGCCAAGATGTTTACTTGTATCTTCCATGGAAAGCTGACCCATTTCCAGTGGTCCCTGGTTATCACTCTAGGTAATCGTCAGTTCAGTATTAGGATCATCTTATACTTTTGGTTACAACAATAATGGTGACAATTATAACTGCTGGCTACTTTGTTAATATTCTTAAACCCTACAAAATATGCCATAAAAGGAAGTCTTTCTTCATTCCACAGTTGAAAAAAGAGGAGCTTACAGATGGTAGGGAACTTGTCTAAAGACACCAGCAGGTAACTGGTAGGTGTGAACTGTCAGATCAGTGCGGCCCCAAAATGCACACTATTTCCCACTGTACCAAAATCAAGCTGCTTCTCCACAGGTCTCCATGATTACTGCTCCCTGGTGAGGCATTTTATAACGTGAAACCTTAGGAGGAGATTACACACATTCCTTCAAATAGTAAGTAAAATTAGCCACTGAAATTATTAAAGACCAAAACAAAACAAAACCCATTTCTATAGGTAGTCATGGAGATTTAAGCAGTTAAATATACAAAAGTTAGCAGAAATAAAAAACCTGAGGAAAACTGGAACCAAAGTAAAATGTCTATCAATAATATAAGAGTCCCTTATGCATCTGATTTAAATATACTTATATTTTTAACCACTGATGCATTTTCAAAATAATCTGATTAGTTCTTTTAAAGGTAATAGGATCTGCTCTGTTTTTCTTCTACAGTAGTAGAATAACAGAATTTTAACTCAAAAAGTATCTCAGCTATGTAAACAAAACTGATTTTAAAATATTAAAAAATATACTTTAAGTAGCTTCATTATATGACACTCAACAAGAAAAACTGATGATGCTGTAAATGTGTAGTAATACTTACACGTAATAGCAACCAAGAAGGACCTTATGGCAAATTCACAGATTTGTTTCCATTTAGCATGAAATTTGGATGTGATCACAGGGATGATGATCTCTGCCGGAACGTAGAACTGAATTGAATATGTCACAAAGATGCCAAAGGAATATAGAATTTTCACTGACTGATACAACCTGATAAAAAAAATTTCAAAATTCAGTCATTCTTTTTTCCCCCAGATTTACTGAGGTACAACAGGCAACACCGTTAAACAGGTAAAGTGTACAACATAGTATTAAATATACACTGTGACAGGGTTCCCACTATTGAGTTAATTAACACATCAATCACCTCACACGTTTGCTTTTTTTTTTCTCTTTTTGGTGCGAACACTGATTCTACTCAGTGAATTTCAGTTATATGCTATACTGTTACCAACTGTGGTCACCACATTATACATCAGATCCTTAAAATTTCTTCATCTTACCACTAAAAGTTTGTACCCTTCTAGCAAACTCTCCTCTTTTTCCTCATTCACCAGCCCTCTAGCAACCATTAATTGACTCTGTTTATGAGAGAGAGAGATATATATATTTCACATAAAGTCAATGTGAGATCGACTGTGTGTGTGTGTGTGTGTTCTTTTTTTAACTTTAGGGACATGACACAGAGAAAGAGATAGGGAGAGAAAAAGCACAAGTAGGGAAGGGAGAAGCAGGTTCCCTGTTGAGCAGGGAGGCTGATGTGGGGCTCGATCCCAGGGCCCTAGGGTCATGACCTGAGCTAAAGGCAGACTGCTTAAAAGACTGAGCCACCCAGGTGCCCCACATATTTTTTAATTAATCAACTTTTTTAAAAATGTATTTATTCTAGAGAGAGAAAACATATGTAGAGTGAGCAGGGCGAGGGGCTGAGAGAGAGAGCGAATCCTCAACCAGAGGCCCTATTGAGTACAGATCCTGATGGGGGGCTCAATCCTGGGATTCTGAGATCGTGACCTGAGCTGGAATCAAGAGCCAGCCACTTAACCGACTGACCCACCCAGGCACCCCATATGTATTTTTTTAGATTCCACTTATGAGTAATGCCACAGTTTTGTCTTTTCTTTCTTTGCCTGGATTATTTCACGTAACATAATGGCTTCCAGGTTCATCTACACTGTTGTCTTTTTTAAAAACATATTTTATTATTTGACAGAGAAAGAAACAGCAACAGAGGGAACACAAGCAGGGGGAGTGGGGGAGGGGGAAGCAGACTCCCCGCTGAGCAGGGAGCCCAATGCAGGGCTCAATCCCGGGACCCTGGGATCATGACCTAAGCTGAAGGCAGACGCTCAATGACCCAGCCACCCAGGCGCCCCTACACGGTGGTCTTGACATGAATCTGGCTTTCTTCTTTTATCTTTAATGTTAACATAGGTTAAGAAATCCAACACAAACATAGGGCAGTATCTTACTAATTAGATGCTTATTAAAAAAAAAAAAAAAAGCCAGCTTGTCTCTACCGAATTTCTAGATGACAGGTCGACAGTTCATTTTGACAAGCCCAGAGGGCTTAAATGTGGCAATGCAAAGGTTTGGGAATATTGCTACAAAGATTTCATTTTAGGCTAACCCAGTGTTCTAAAGGCTAGGCTGTGTCCCATGAAGAATCAATGTTTTCTCAACTTTCTTTTAAAAACTAGGCATACTATTACGTCTTTGATAACTTACTGATCTATATATAGAAGAAAACTTCACATCGAACTCTGAGTTACAGTTCTCCTTAAAAAACTTGGTAGGTATGTCATTAGTTGCAGAAATACCATCACTCTTAGGTCCAAAAGGAGGGCATTTAAATGGTTTCAACTTAAAGAGTTCTCCAGATTATACAGGAAATCCATCTATGTTAAAGTTGCATTAGTAGGGAAATAAAGTTTGTTAGTTGGGTTGATGCCCAGTGCTTCAAAACAGCACAGCAACGTTCAGTTTTACAAATATCTTTAG
The DNA here is from genome assembly GCF_902655055.1 of Lutra lutra. Lineage (NCBI taxonomy): Eukaryota > Metazoa > Chordata > Mammalia > Carnivora > Mustelidae > Lutra > Lutra lutra. The sequence goes on along the minus strand of NC_062287.1, from coordinate 38,699,478 downwards.
ATTTCTACATTGTAGATGGTCTCTTGTCAAAATCAGTACCCACGTCTGGATAGAGTCTTTGGTTAACTTCCTTTTGTCTGGCTTTTTAAATGTTGATAGTGGCACAGAGAGAAAGTGCAGTATCAGAGGACTCAGATTATAGAAACTATTCTCCTGGGTTACAGACAATAAAACTGTTTTGTTTTTTGAAATTTCGAATATTTTACAACAGTTAAAATAGAAAACCCAAAACAACTGGAGAGGAGACTGAGGATGAAACTCGCCGCAGCGTTAGGGGTACTAGTTAACACCCATGTCCTCGTGAGGCAGAGTCATCCCTGACAGTCCCAGTCTTCCGTGTGAGAGTTCCGCTTTTCCACCCGCAAGGCCCATCTATGCAAGGGAAGAGTGTTTCTTAGGAAAAAAATGCAGCCCTTTTAAAGAGAGATGAAATAGTCCACTTTTGGTAGAGAAAGGCCTCAACATTTAATGAGACTTTAAGCTTATTTCTGATGTCTTAAGATTTCAAGTAGCAAAGGTTATAAACAGTTCTCTAAACCCGTGGCCACGCGGGAAGGAATTCTGTAAGTGTTCTCCTATGATACATGCGTCAGAGGAGTGAGTAAGAGAAAGGAAAAGAAGTTGAATAGAAATAGATTCGAAAATACTACAAACATAATTACAGAAAGAAGGAACTCCTCAGGGCTAGCAACAATAAAATCTTAATTTTTAAAACAATTTCAGGATATATTTCTCAGCTTGAGGCTTAAAGTTTAAATATAAACGGTCAGTTATTGCAATGCACAAAACAACTGAAAGACTCCTGCCTCATATACTGATATGTAACAGCAGACAATTAAATGAATATTTTTATTAGTTTATTATTTGAACATTCTTTTTGTTGCTTATTTGTTATTATTTGAACATTCCTAATTATCTTTTAACTTATATATTTTAACTTACATGCTTTTCAATATGGTTAACAATATATTTAAAAATACATCATTATGCATGTAGGTATAATTACTTTTCTATTGATTTAAAACAAGTTATACAGAATAAGAATTTGGTTATTACTAACACAAGTCAGTAAGATTATGTATTACACAGAGAACAAATGGGAAATAAAATGGTATGAGACTTTTAAAAGCTAATATACATGCTATTTATCAACAAAGAAGAATAATAAAGATGTTTAAGAAAAGCATTGCAGTCTATTAAAATCAACTGTTCTACTCTGACTTCTCTGTTTTAAGAATACTAGTTTCATCTATATTTTCGATCCCTTTGTTTTTCTCTAATCAGGTTTTCTATAGGTATTATCAACCTTGGTTCTCCTTTTGGTGTGAAGCAGGCATCTATGTACTGTTTTAGAAATGAAGAGTTGAAAGAAGATCTACCCTGTAAACTCTCTCTCCAAAGGATAAAACACCTTCTTAAAGTCACAAGAATTTATTTTGAAGATATAGAACATCAATAACTTTTAAGTAACATCTAATGCACATTAAAAAGCATTCTAAAATTCATTGCCAAAGGTTTTTTTTTTTTTTTTTAAGATTTTATTTATTTATTTGACAGAGAGATAGAGCCAGAGAGCACAAGTGGAGGTGGGTGGGTAGGAGGGGGATGGCAGAGGGACAGGGAGAAGAAGGCTCCCCGCTGATCAGGGAGCCCAATGTGGGGCTGGGTCCCAGGACCTTGGGATCATGACCTGAGCTGAAGGCAGACGTTTAACCAACCGAGCCACCCAGGCATCTGCTGTACTTTTCTTTCACTATGTTTTAGATTTTATTTATTTATTTATTTTAGGTGGGGAGGAGCAGCGGGAGAGCGAGAGGGAGGGAGTAGACTCCATGCTGAGTTATGGAGCTGGACATAGGGCTCAATCTCTTGACCCTGAGATCACGACCTAAGCTGAAACCAAGAGTTAGCTGCTTAACCAATTGAGCCACCTAGGTGCCCCCTAATTGTTTTATACTTACTCTAAATGTACAGATTGAATATCTCGCAAAATTTTTTAAAGCCAATCTGGGAAGAAAGCTGCTGATTCTCCTCTCAAGGTTGAATACAGCAGCTACTCTTGGAAAGACTGATAACTCAACCTGCCCTCTTAGACCCTTCATGATACTCACGTTAAAACTCTTGAGCTTAGTTCTGTTAAGAAGGAGTCTGTCTGAGGCCTAGCCATAATGCTTACCAAGAAGCTCACCTTATTCTAAGCTGAAAAATACCACCATAAGCGTTATCTAGTATTCACAACTAGACTGACGGCTGTGACCCACTCAACTTGTGCAGCATGTTTGCCGGACTCTACGTACTGTGAGGAAGAGATTCTCACCTGTTCACCGCTGTCTGTCTAGTGCCTGCAGCGAGCACATAAAAGGCATACGATATCTTCTAGATGCCTTTCATTCTGAATTTAATATAATAAAGAACAGTCATTCTGAGAGAAGAGTCAGAGGCAGTTTGACCCAGGATTCCCAGTCACAGGCAACTTTAATACTGGAAGGAGATAATTAAGTCTGTCCTAGAATTTTGAGACCATGAAAACAAAAGTTTAATGAGAAAAAACAAAGAAACAAACAGAATTTGTCAGGGAGAGGACAAAGGGAATAGTCCAAGAGATAGGAACCTTATTTTTCCAGTTTCCTTAAATTTCTCTTCCTGTTTTTTTATTGTACCTCTTGGCAAGTCTGTTCTTGCCCAAATATTTTCATTTTAGGTAACAAGCTCCTCAGAGTTCAACACTCTACCTGCCTAGTAGGTTCAGCGATTACCTGCCATTCATTACTCATCAGCTTTATTCTGCAGAATGTTCAGGCTCCCAGCTCCGGTATGCTACAAACGCGGGCTTAGACCTGGGGTTGGTTCTGTTACTTTTGGCGGGGGCAGATGAAGGGCTAGTTCAATTATCTTAATAAATTAAAATGCCTACCTTATCCCTTCCCTGTTCGTACATGGTTCTTCTCTATTTTTAACTGAATTGTTCCTATCCAACACATGCTTCACAAAGAACGTCGTGTGTGAGAGCAGAAACACCTTCCTGCTTCTTAGCCTTTTTGTGTGTGTGAAAACCTAATACCCTTGATATTTCTTAGAAGTGCTATGTGTGCTGACTAAATGAGTAACATGTGAATTCACTCCAGGCCAGTATTTTTCAAACTAATCATGACCCACTAGTGGGTTATGGTATCAATTGAGGGAGTTGTGAAAAGTTTTTTTCTTCTTTTTCCCTAAGATACAGACTGGAACAAAGAATACCAGGAGACACTGTATGTAGAAAATACGGGTTTTTATTTAACCTTTTACTTATACCCTACTTCAGTGACTTATAGGAGTGTGGGCGGTGGGCACCACAAAAACATATGCACAGACACACATACTCTTATTTCTAGAAGGTTTTAAAACATTTCCCTTTTTTTACTATGGGTTGTAGTTTAAAAAGTTAAAAAGCCACTAACTGGAACCAAGAAGGCATGGAAACTGTGAGGGGGAAAAGGCGGAGGGGTATGGAACAGACCTTGTGTTTCAGACCGGTAAAAAGTAAGCAACACAACACAAATGAACAAAGGAGATCACAACAAAAGCGAAAGATGTTTGTTCCTACGATGTCCCTCAGCAAGAGAGATCCCAGATAAACACTGTTTGCTATCTTATCTCTTGTGAACTTGTTACATCAGCATTCACGCTCAATAATCACCCTCCACTCCCCACTCCTCCATGCTATGCTTGAAACAGGCTACTTGACAGGTCTCTTCTCAAGACTCCCAAGAGAATGCTTTTTCCCCCTCTAGGCTGTTATTTGGGTTCTGTTAGTGGAAGTCCTGGAAAAACGCTGCTACAACATCACTCGACTCAGACCCCTACCAGTGCCTTGGTTCTATTATCAGGTAACAAGGGACATGCTCTTCAACTCAGAATGCTAGGTAGCAAACATTTACCAAGGCCTCCTGAGCGCTGAGCCACATGCTAGATCACAGAGGTACATCCTAAGCCGAGAAGCCGCGGGGTTCCTGCCCTCAAGGTGCTAATGATGCAAATTTACTTATCATCTTTGAAACACACTCTTTGCTTCGAAGTCTAAATGAGACAGACTGAATACTACTACTCATAACTAGTTTGAAAAGATGACACCTCAGTCAATAAACAGTAAATAACTTGGAGCTTCTCTAATCCATAATTGCTTTATCCCGCACTGCTTTTTAATCCAGCCTTTTCTTATAGGACGACCCTGATGAACTCAGAGAATGTACGTCACAGGGCATCAAGAGCCCCGCACGGGGGTCCCAGCAGTAGCGGCTGAGAGTGCCCCAGGCTCCGTGACAGCCGTTGGCTTTTATACCCACAATAACCAGCACCCTGCCCCTTCTCTGACTTCCTAGGCCTACCGCCCGAAGCACGGGGACGGAAAGGAAGAGACTGATCCAGAGCACATCAAGAAAGAAATTTTAGATACGATCCTATGATCACGCCGGTTCAAACTTCTCATTCTACAGAAGTCTATCACTGTGAAGAGACGGGCTTCTCCTCCGCGGTATCCCTTGGTCATGGCTGTTACTTTAACCGGCCCAGAGGCACAGACCACAAAGAAATGAACAGCAGGCTGCAGATTAAAAATTACACTGCCGGGACGCCTGGGTGGCTCAGTTGGTTAAGCAGCTGCCTTCGGCTCAGGTCATGATCCCAGCGTCCTGGGATCGAGTCCCGCATCCAGCTCCTTGCTCGGCGGGGAGCCTGCTTCTCCCTCTGCCTGCCATTCTGTCTGCCTGTGCTCGCTCTCTCTCCCTGACAAATAAATAAATAAAATCTTTAAAAAATAAAATAAAATAATAAAAAATAAAAAAAAAAAAGTTACGCTGCCTCTGATTTCATCACAGAAACACACATATCCTAAGGCAACTAATGTTACATACAAGGTTGTAACGATTCCCTCGCCTCCCACAAGGAAAAGGAACTAGCCTACACGAGCTCGCCAAAGGAGAATTCCGTATCTTGACTTACTTTCCATTTTATTCCAGATTTTTGTTTCTTAGGATACGTGTACTATATCCTTTCCTCTAAATGAAAAGCAGGTGACTAGCTAGGCTTTCTTGAACACAGATGATGATGTAATGGTCCCTTTTTAATGGAGACTTGCAACTAGTTCTGTTCTAAGTGTAAAGCACAGCAAAGAGGGATAAGGGGAGAGGCGGGAAGGGATGCAGAAAAAGGCAAGGATTACACAGAGCTACTGCCAGGGCATACGGCTCCCTCAGGACTCAGCTGTGAACGCCCAGAGCATTCCCTGCTTCTCTCCCCGACACTGCTTCGCCATGCTCTGAACTCTCTGGGGACAGGCACATCTTAACTTCACATGCAATGCAACTCCCCCTTCGCTCCCTGCTCTTTTTAAATACTTCTGTGAGGAAGAGTAGGGAAGAAAGTTCTGAGACTATTTCCACCTATATTTTATATTTGACATTAGAAGTACTTGTCAATTTTATTTCTGAAATTGTTCTTCAGATTTATTCTAAATATTATTCTTAGTAGGGAAAAATACTACTTTCTAGACATCATATAGTATTTGGGGAAAAAAAAAAAGAACTATGCTACCATACTTTTTAGCCTTGATCATCTCTTATATTAATCTAAGATTCTAGCCTGTATTAAACTATTACAAAAAGAGATATATTTGGAAGAAACACAATTATATAATCAACTATAATGCAAGTTAATGAAATAAATGCTTAAAGTTACATATCTTGTTTGTGATCATGTCTCTAGTCTGAAACGAAGGTATAACATTGGACACGTTTCCATCATGAAATAAAAATGTGTCACAGCTGAAGTAGAATTATAGTTGAAGAACACACTGCATGTTTGCCCCCTGTGAACCTGGGAACTATTCGAGGTACATTGTATCACAACTGTCTTCACGTATGCATTTGTTCTTACAACATTTTTGAGTCCAGTAAAAAGCCGGGGCTCAGAGGACTACTGAGTGATGGATAAACGCCCAGCTACCAACAGGAAGCCAGTCAGAACACATAATATTTAAAAACACTACAGGTTTCAGACTTCTATCCAAGCAGCTCAAGGAGCAGTGGGGCATTAATTGAATCAGCATTTTAGCATTTATTCTTTGTATTTATCAAAACTAAGGAGTTACTTTCCCTTTTATAAATAAGGAGGCATGTCAATATGGGAATCGCTGTCAATAATCTTTTTAAAATCCCCAGAGACTAAACACCGGAAGAAGGAAAAACCCCATTACTTCATTTTGTAGAATATGGTTCTAATATTAAAAGAATATTAAGAGGCACCATATTATTTTTTTAGTAATGTGTCCTATCTGTGTTCTGAAAGGATTTGGGGTACATACCTATTAAGGCAGACCAGTAAAACAGTGAGGGTCATAAGTGGTGGGTTTTATTATTTTATCAGGAATCCAGGGTGTTGGATTATTTGGCAACAAATATAAGTATTATATTTTTTTATTACAGTGAGTCCACAGTAAAAGAATCCACATTTTACTTTTATATTTTACTCAAATTGGGAATATGTTACAATTTTTAATCTTATTAAAGAATCCCAAACAAATCTGTAAAATCACAGATGATCTCTTCTGAAGATTATGAAAAAATTCAAGGTTACACAAATAAGAAAGCACAATAAAATTTTTAAATGTTTAAACCATAAATCCAAAAATACACCTTTATCACCAAATATCGGTAAGCTGTATCTAAGGACTAACAAACTCGTATCTACCTACCATACATCCTGGGGAAGATTCAAAGTTATGCTGCCTTTGATTTCATCACGGAAACACATATATCCCAAGGTAGCTAATGTTACATACAAGGTTGTAACGATTCCCATGCCAATATTCAAAGCTTGGGGGAAGCGTTTTGATTCTTTCATTTGATTTTCCAGTGGAAGGACCTAAGAAGAGAATGCAGGTAATACAAGTAATTGAAAACAATCTAGTATCCCATCTTACATATATATGTAAATTAATCTTTCTATAGTTTGTATGCATATTTTATTTCCTTTAAAATAAGACCTAATTCAATCAGAGAAAGTCCATCCTCATCTCTCTGATATGAGGAATTTGAGAGGCAGGGTGGGGGGTTGTGGAGTGTAGGGAAAGAAAAAATGAAAAAAGATGGGACTGAGGAGAGAGACAAACCATAAGAGACTCTTAAGCTCAGGAAACAAACTGAGGGTTGCTGGAGGGTGGGGTGGGAGGCATGGGGTGGCTGGGTGACAGAGACTGGGGAGGGTATGGGCTATGGTGAATGCTGTGAAATGTGTAAGCCTGATGATTCACAGACCTGTACCCCTGAAGCAATAATACATGTTAATGAAAAAATAAAAATAAAAAATAAAAAAAGACATAATTACTGAATATTTTTCTTGGTGTTATATATATTTTTATACTACAGATTTTTCAAATCCTTAAAATAAAAACATCTGAAATTAGCTCTTAGCAGGCAAACCTGTCAGATTTTTTTAAAATAAACTTTTTTTTTTGGAATAATTTTAGATTTACAGAAAAGTTACAAAGATAAACAGAAAACTCTCATACACCCGACTAATTTGCCCAATTGTTAACATTTTAAACTACCAAATTACATTTGTTACATCTAAGAACCAGCATTGGTTCATCACTATTAAACTCCACATTTTATTTGCATTTCATTAGCTTTTCTACAATGTCCTTTTTCTGTTCCAAGGTGCCTTCCAGGATGCCACATTGCATTTTGTTACCATAAATCTCCTTGGTCTTCTCTGATCTTTGATGGTTTCACAATCCTTCCTCATTGTTCATTACCTTGACAGTTTTGAGGAGCAATGGTTAGGTGTTTGGTATAATGTCTCTCTGGCAGGGTTTGTCCGATGTTGTCTGATGTTTGTACACTGGGGTTGTAGGTTTTAGAACAAGATACCATAAAGGTGAAATGCCCTTCTTACCACACATTTTGCCAACATGATTTGTCCCTGGTGAAACTAACTTTGATCACTTGGTTTAAGGCTGTTTGCCAGGTTTCTCTGCTTATAGAGGTCTTCTCCTCTTTCTCATCATATTCTGTTCACTGCAAGCCAAGTCACTAAACACAGCCCATACTCCAGGGACTGGGGAGAGTAAGCCACACCTCCTGATGGGGAAGTACCTACATAAATTATGTGGGAATCCCCCCATATATGTATTTATTTAATCACCTATTTATATTAGTATACATTCACGTGTATTTGTTTTATACTGTGAATATGAATCTAAGACACTTATTCATTTTGTTGCTCATGTTGTTCCAGCTTTGGTCATTGAGAATGACATCAGGTTGCTTCCTGTATTCCTTTGCATGCCTCCATTCTTTCGTTTTTTTGCTTGTTTTGTTTTTGCTTGTTTTGTTTTTAGCATTTCCATACTTTCTAGAACTACAAGATACTCTAGACTCATCTTGAATGTCCTTGTTTCAGCCCTAGAATCAGACATTTCTCCAAAGAACTTTGGTTCTTTTGCTGTAAAGTGGTACTTAGAAGTCAAGATCAGGGTGCTGGGTGTGCCCGTAGCTACTGTGTAACTCTCAGCTGATGTGCTAGAAAATACGTGTGTGCACACTAACCCAGCTATATTCATTCTGTAATTGCTTCTACAGCTAGCCACCTGCAGCTACTGTCTGTCAATGTAGTGAGAAAAAGTTATTTTTATTATGTGCGGAAAAAAAAAACCTTGAAAGAAAAGAAAAAAAGGCTAATTGAAGAGTTAAGTTTTTTAGGCAAATCTTCAGAGGTTTTGGCCAAATGATTTGACCATACAGTCAAAGATACTAAGAAATAGGAGCAGCAAGAGGAAAACAGCAGCGGCAAGCACACTTACAATGTGCCAGGGGTTCTTCTTTTTTAATTAAGTTAAAATTGTCATATAACATTAGTTCCAGGTGTAAACATAAGAATTTGATATTTATATACACTGCAAAGTGATCACCACAATAAGTCTAGTTACTATCCATCACCAAACAAAATTACAATTTTTCTGTAATGAGAACTTTAAAGATTTACTCTTAGCAACTTTCAAATATGCAATAAAGTATTATTGCCTGAGATTACCATGAGAAATGGGCAAACCTTTAGTTAGACTCACCAACTAAAAAGAAGAGAAGGCTCAAATAAAATCAGAAATGAAAGAGAAGTTACAACTGATACTACAGAAACACGGAGTTTCATACGAGACTACTGTGGATAATTAGATGCCAAAAAATTGAGGAACTTGGAAGAGATGGACAAATTCCTTGAAATACACATCTTCCAGAACTGAATCGTGAAGAAATAGAAAACCAGAACGCTAAGATTACTAGTAAGGAGATTAGATCAGTAATTAAAAAAAACTCCTAACAAAAGTCCAGGACCAGATGACTTCACTGGCAAATTCTACCAAAATTCAAATAATATTTAAATACCTCCTCTTTTCAGATATTTCAAAAAAACTGAAGAGGAAGAACACTTTCAAATTCCTTTACAAGGGCAGCATTACCCTGATACCAAAACTAGACAAGCACAGAAGAAGAAGGAGGAGGAGGAGGAGGGGGAGGAGGGGGAGGGGGAGGGGAGGAGGGAGGAGGGGGAGGAGGGGGAGGAGGAGGAGGAGGAGGAGGAGGAGGAGGAGGAGGAGGAGGAGGAGGAGAACAAGAAGAAGAGGGGCGCCTGGGTGGCTCAGTGAGTTAAAGCCTCTGCCTTCGGCTCAGGTCATGATCTCGGGGTCCTGGGATCGAGACCCGCATTGGGCTCTCTGCTCAGTAGAGAGCCTGCTTCCTCCTCTCTCCCTCTCTCCCTGCCTCTCTGCCTACTTGTGATCTCTGTCTGTCAAATAAATAAAAAAAAATCTTTAAAAGGAAGAAGAATAAGAAGGAGGAAAGAAGGAAGGAAGGAAGGGAGGGAGGAAGGGGAGGGAATTATAAGCAATATTCCTGATGAACATAGGTGCAAAAATCCTCAACAAAATATTAGCAAACCAAATTCAACAATACATTAAAAGGATCATATATCATGATCAAGTGGGATTTATTCCAGGGATGCAAGAATGGGTCGGGATCTACAAATGAATTAACATGATACACCAAATTAACAAAATGAAGGATAAAAATCATATGATCATCCCAACAGATGCAGAAAAAGCACTTAGAAAATTCAGGATCTGTTCATGACAAAAACACTCAAAGAAGTGTATATACAGGGAACATTACTCAACAAAACAAAGGCCTTTTAGGACAGGCTCACACCTAGCATCAATCAACAATGAAAAGTTGAGAGCTTTTCTTCTAAGATCAGGAACAAGTCAAGGACGCCCATGTTCCCATTTTTATTCAGGTTAAGTGCTCCTTTAATTCCAAGTGATACCCTTGCCAAGTACAGCATTCTTGGTTCAAAGTTTTGTTGTGGGGTTTTTTTTTCCTTTCAGTACTTCGAATATATCATGCTACTCCCTTCTGATTTTTCTGGTGAAAAATCAGCTAAGAGCCTTAAGGGGGTTCCCCTTATGAAACAAGTTGTTTCTCCTGCTGCCTTTAAGATTCCCTCTTTGATTATCTATCTCTGTGTGGATTTCTTTGGGTTCATCTTATTTGAGACTGCCTGTGGAACTGGATGACTCTTTCCTTCCCCAGGTTAGGGAATTTACCAGCCATTATTTCTTCATTATTTTTTGGCATCTTTTTCCCTCTCCTCCTTCTAGGATTCCTATACTGCAAATGCTATGCTGCCTGGTGTTGTCCCAGAGGTCCCTTAAGTTCTCTTTACTTTCTCAAATTCTTTTTTCTTTCTGCTGCTCTGTTTGAGTGAGCTCCACTGTCCTGTGTTCGAGGTCACTGATCAGTCCTGCTTCATCTGGTCTGCTTCTGAACCCCTCTAGTCTATTTCCAGTTCAGTAATTGTATTCTTCAGCTTTATGACTTCTGTTTGGTAATTACTTTTCTGTTGCTTTTTTGAAGAACATCCATTGTTCTCCCAGGTTTCAGGAGCATCTTTATGACCATGACTTTGAACTTTTTAACAAGTAGATGACTTCCCTCCATCTCACTAAGGTCTTTTTCTGAAGTTTTGTCTTGCTCCTCCATTTGGAACATATTCCTACACCTTTTTTTTCTTAACTCTCTGTGTTTGTTTCTATGTATTAGCTGAAACAGCTGCATCTCCCAGTCTTGAAGGAGTGACTTTGTACAGGAGACGAACTCTATCATTCAACCTTGCCCTAGCTCTTGGTTGTCTCTTGGACCTTTGTGATTGTCTAAGTAGCCTAATTTATTGATAGATTTCAGTTGTTGAAGGTGTGCCAAGGCCTGCCAGTGTTCCAGTGTAGGGATCTCAGTCAGTACCAAGTTTCAGGATGATGGAAGTCAGATCCTCAGGCAGCAGCTTTTAAAGTATGGGAAGACACAGTCCTATGGGACCATCTTTGTAAACCCTGCTGGCCTCTAGACCAGGAGATCTGGAGGGGTCTGCTGGGGGAACAGTTGCGAAGTCAAGGCTTCAGATAACTGTATAAGCCCCTTTCTGGGGGGTACCAGCAAGCTGTAGCAAGACCAGAGGGCACAAGATGGTATTTCCCTGTCTACATTCCCTGAGAGCTCTTCCGCAGCCTCAAGATATGTGACCAACCTGAAGCCTACCCCTCGGGTGAAAGCTTCTGCGCCAGCAAATAGGCCTTTTTCACTGGCCGACTTGCTGTGCATTTCAGTCTGTTGTCTGTGCAGCGCCCTCAGCGTGGCAGGCGGCCAAGAACTGTCTTTCCCATTTTTCAAGTCCCATGGGGCCCTGGCACACAAACCCTCCTACCCACCAGAGCCAGGTGATCAAGGGGCATCCCCAACGTGGACTACACTCGCCCACGGCTTTATTTAGTAAGGCAGGGCAAGGACACTGGGGGCAGGGCACAGCCACCAGTGTTAGAAAGGCAGCAGGGAACTGCTGTGTTTGTGAGTGTCCACCTGCACAACCATGACAGAGGGAGACCACGGATAGGGTGCTCGCTAGTGCCACAAAGGCAAACTGAAACCATGGGGTCAATCTAAAGAAAATAATTCTCTGAAGGAACATGTAAACAGAGTTAGCTTCCACAAGAAAACTTACAAACAACCTCCTCTCCAGACTAGGGAGGAACAACGGAAACAACATGAGCAAAGACGAAAGGAGAAGAAAGCAAAGGTTTTAGGAGCTCGGAGAGGCCTCATTATGGCTGAAGATTAATTTTTTAACATCCGTAAATAGTATTTTATTCTGAACCCTTTCTTTAGTGTAAATATTTTTTTCTACTGTCTTCCCCACTTTAGTCAAAAGATTCTTCTGCTTTGTTCACTATCTATGTAATGTTGGTGGTTTTCCTCACATGCTACATCCCTGAAAAGATGTTACTAACCTTAAAGCTCACAGATGCTTTCAAATGGTTTTTACCTATCTCTGTACAATTCAGTTTTCCAGTGACTCATCCTATAGATTCTTGACCTAGATTTTTAATGTCAAGTTCCCTCTGCTGACAGAACTGGAATCCTCTTCTAGACAGAAGCATTTACCTGATGGGAGGTAGTTCTCCCACAAGATTTAGTAGAACTTGGACCACTAACAAGCTGAGAAAGCCACCTCTTCCTCCTCTAGAAAATCAAATAGTCTTAATGAAACAGGGAACCAAATGGGTTAGTGATGGCATATTCTACTTTGAGAAGTGTTTTGTTACCTATGCATGTTTGTTCAGATCACTTGATGTAATTGCCGTCTGTCACTCAATATATTCTTAAAAACTCTAAAAAAAAAAAAAAAAAAAAAAAAAAACTTTCCTGCGGAAAGTCCCAGCTTGTCCCTGCCCCTCCAGCAGATGCTTTTAGACCAGCAAATGAATCCCCTTCACATAGAGTCTAGGTTCCTTTCAAACTGCAGCTTTCATGCCAGGTTCTGAGTCCATATACAAACCCTTCAGAAGGAGTTTCTCAGATCCCAACGGCCCTTTGGATCCTTTGAATGTAAGCCTACTTGGGGGCTTATCTCTCAAGGGCAGGTCTGAAGGGCTGGGATGCCTGATGTGGGGGCACACACCCCTTGCTCAGGGAAAAGCTCCAGGCCTATAAGATCCCTCCCTGTACTGGGTCACTGCAGCAGGGGCAGAGTTTCTGGTGAGAACATATCTCTGTCTCCCCCATCCGTCTTCAGGTGCCTCCTCCATCCGTCTTGAGGTGGACCTTTTACTCCTTTGAAGTGGAGCAGCTGTTCAGCTAGTTTCCAGGTCCTTCTCAGAGGCCATTATTCCACATGTAGTTTTAGTTGTAGTGTGTCCATGGGAGGAAGGGAGTTCAGGCTCTTCCCTTCTTGCCATCCTGGACCACCCCCTGCCAGGGATTTTTCCGGATGCTTTGCAGGCAGCACCTCATGTAATCCTCACCATAACCCTATACCACAATAACTCCAGTAATAGCTCTACTTCTTAGGTAAGTCAGATCCATATGGAAATATTAACTAGTTAATAGGAGAGAGAACCACCTGGATGTTCTGGAGATAATCCAGACCTAAAATAAGGGGCTATGGTTAAGAATGGTGCCAGTGCAGCTACAAAAGGAGGAAAGGAAGGAAATTCACATTTATGTGGGCTCCCTCTGGGGCTAGCAGCACTGTGGGTGTTTTAAATGTAATTTCATTTACGGGGAACTATGAAAAAAATAAACATGCCTTGATTACTGATGGAATGGGGGAACCAGGGACAAAGTGAAAGGAAATGTTCCAATGTTTCAAGCTTGAGGGACTGAAAGTAAAACTAAGAGAAATAGGGAAATGAGAAAGTGAAGCTAGCTTTGGATTAAGAAAGTCTATGTCAGCTTCAGAGCTGTCGAACTTGAGATGTTAAAGGACAACTTAACTGGGTATGTCCAATAGTTAACTAGAACTTACTGGTTAAAGATGGAAATGAAAATCTGCAGTTATGTCTGTAACCGTCATAAATGGACCTGTAAGAATTCGTGAGAATTCTCTAAAGAAGAATTAAGAGAGAGCAAGAACCCAAGTAAAATGGTATAAAACTGTCTTCTAGGTCAATTTCATCTGTGGTTCGTATAGGTACATATAAGTGTTTTCCCTCCCGTACTAAACCATTAGACATATAGAGAACAGAGAGTGATATTTTATTTTCCCCAAATCTACACATTCCAGGCTTTAAATAAACTGGAAGCATCTTAAATGGAAATACTTAAGATCTGAGGATCCTCAGGGTGCTTGTATTACTTGGCAGTAGCTTTATGATAACATCATTTCTCAAAACAAACATGGTATGTATAATCTAAAGGGAGAATTTATATTTGATTCTTCTATGTAATGGCAACTTTGTAACAATTTCAATTCCCTTAAAATCATCTAGTCTATAAAATGTGATGCTTGGGCTCTGTCTGAATAATTTGGGCTTGGCAGACGAGACTGAAGACAGATAAAACAAAATTGGCCATGAGCTGAATTCTGAAGCTGGGTGATGCTGACACAGGAGCTCATCTACTATTCTCTATTTTGTCTTAGGCTTGAAATTTTCCATAATAAAGTGTTAAAAATCTAAACTAAACTATAATTCAAATCTAATCTACCAAACTACAAAACAAAAAAGAAAAATGATTTTTAAATGTAGTTTGACTACATAAATCTTTGTGTTGCCTTAAAAATAATAATAAAGAGTAAATCCTTACCACTCCTATGCCTTCAAAAGCAAACACAGCAGTACCAAAAAAGAGTGGGTATTTTTTCCAACCAGCCACTATTGGAAGGTTGTGGGGACTTGGCATATTCTAGAGAAAGAAAAACAAAAAAAGATAAGTTAACATCTTTACTTATTTTAAAGAATTTAAAATAAATAGCGAAATCATTTACTTCTGAGTTTTACAACAGCAAATGTATGTTATAAAAGTGAGTAATTCTTTCAATAAACACTTTAAGCATCCTATGTTAAATGTAGCCAAGCTGTTAGGACTTCACTGCCAAAAGCCATTGTTTCCCTCATGCCCACACATTCCATCTGGGCTAAACGCTTCTGATTACCTGCTGCTACCTTCAAGTCCTGGGCTGTTCACTCCACGTATGGCTCCTGGCATGACAGGAAATACACAAGCATCCTCAGTCTGAGCTGAGAGCCACGGTATCAAACCCCACTCACGGTGTCCAATGAAATCCATTTTCTACTTTGTTTTCATTGCTCTTTCAGTCTCCAAGATACCTGTTCCTAACTCTGGCTTTTTCACATCATAACTCTGCTGCTTCCTAGTACAGGTCTCCTCCTGGTCTCTGTGTCTTAATCTTTACCTTGATAGTTCTCATTACCCTCATTATTTGTACATATTCCTTAACTTTGGCTTTGATTACTTGGTCTTGACGCATAGCCTTGTTCCAACTTTCACTATCTGGAAACTCACAAATGCACATCTTGCTCAAGATCTCTGGTTCCACAATGGCTGTATCTTCCAGCTACGCCTAGACTGGTTCCCACTCTGCCCTACCTAACTGGAAGTGGGATTCAAGGCAAAGGAAACAGGATGAAAAAAGAAACTGAAGTGTGAAAGCACATGGATAGCCTGGGAAATAAAGAGGTCTAGAATATTTGAAGCACAGGGAGACGTGTGTGCTACAGTGATGATACATGATGGAAAACACAAGCTATGGTTAAAGTGAAAAGAGTAGTAAGTGTCTGAGTCATTTGATAACACCAACTGTTACTCAAGGCTCACACTGTTCCCTCTACCTAAGGAGCCTCCTTTTCTGCTCCGCTAACTCTTACAAGCTCAGCTAAGGATTCATGAACTATGGAAAGCCTTATGAGACCTTCTGGCCTGTCCCCTTCCACTCTTATGTACAGTAAGAAAATGTCTACAGGTTCTGGAATTTGGTGGGGGGGCAGGTATGAAACAGAGTTTGTAACAAACTGCCAGTGGAGGTTTTAGAACAACTGCAGCAATAATATACAAAATGGGTTGGATGAGAAAAGAACAGAACAGGAATGCTTGACCTTTTCTGAGTCATTGGCCCCTTTTGAGAAATGAAAGCTATACAGTGCTCAGTAGAAGAATGCATATATACATGAACATTAAATCTTGCAAATATTTTGAATGCATCTGCAGATCCCCTGAATCCCGTCAATCAAAAAAAAAATTTTTTTTTTTTTAAGGAATATACTACTTTTATGGTTGGGCTCCCCAGACAATGAACAATGAAATCAACTGAGGTCTTCTAATAAAGAAGTTACGGACTAAGGCAGTGGCAGTGAACTGAGATGGTAGCAGCAAATAAAGGAAAATATAAAAATAAAATAAATAGGAAAATAAAAGCAAATAAAAGAAAATTAAAAAATTATATCTATATTCCATCTGGAAGCTGGTTCAAATCTTAAGAGAGTAAACAAAACAGTACTGAGGTCTTTGTTTCATGTTGCACAGTGTACTGAGGCACGATCCTAAATCTCACAGCTTCCTAGGGTGGGTATTACTCTCCTCCGCAGCAAAGTAATAAAGCCCAGAAGCATATTTACCAAAATCTAAAACCAGACCTGAACACTAAGCCTGTGCTCTATGGCACACACCTTTCAAGCTGATCAGTATCCCCCAACCAGAGACCAGAGTTGACTCCAAGTTGATCTCTGGTATGCCACATAATGAGGCAGGGGTCTTTACATATCACTACTTTCACCTCCAAAGTAAACAAAGAATTTACTTATTAAGAAACACATATGACAGTCAAAAACATATTATACTTACCCTAACAACATACTGATAAATTATCACAAGGCTGACAGCCATGGAAATGTTGGCAAGGAATGAAAGCACAAACAGATTCTTTAGCTCACGAATGAAGACCAAAAGAATTATGAATGGTAGAAAGCAAAGCATATATATCCTTAGGTCAATACTTCTTCTCTCGCAAGGGTTTGAAGAATTGGTACTGTTCAAAAGAAATACTTTACTCTCCAGGAATCCTTCATGAACCTATATAGTATTACCAGGAGAATAAGAAAGAGGGGGGGGGGAAATTCCATCAACTTATAAATAAAAAAAAAAAGAAAGAAAATTATTATCTATACACTCTATGTTAAATTCCTTTATGATTAATCAAATATTTACCTTTTTCAAGATATTCTAGCTTCTTAGAAATATGTATTTATCAAGCTTAAGGATAATTAAAATAGGATAATCTTCTTTGGAAAGTAACTTCTTTTATCATACTGTAAAAAGAAGGTTCACTAGAAAATTATGAGGATGAATTTACTAATTTATTTTGAAGCTTTGTGCTCATGATCCCTGCAAAGGTTCAATTTGTTTTAGAGATAATCAAAAGTGGATGCATACTTGTTAAGAATGACCATATCCTACTCCGACTTATTTTCTTCAGAGGAGGAAGCAAGCTCTAAGTTCCTCTAGGAAATGTACAGTTGTCAAAATAAAGTTTAGAAATCATAGTCTAACTTTAAAACTGTTTTATAAAATAACTTTATAAATTATCATCACTATCAATAAATACTTAGTAAGAATCCACTAAATTCATTGATGGCCATGTGTTAGATGTAGGTAAATTTCTGCTAGAGCAATAAACTTCAATACATCAGTTTTACCTTAAAATTTATTCAGCCACTTCTATAAACCAACATTCAGTGTTCAAGAGAGATACAATAACTTATAGTTTCTATATATTAAAAATTGTCTCATCCAATTAATATGATCCAATTTACTAAACTAGAAATGAAATTATAGAGGATTTTAAAAACATTCTTAAAAACTCACAGCAGAGGCAGATAATATTGTAATATAAATACTAGTGAAAATTGATTTGCCCCCAAACACTGTACCCCCTCCCCACTGAACACATGAACGTGATCAAGTCTCCAGATACATCAATTCTTAAGAACCAGAGCCTACAGTAATAACAGGAAGCAGTTTTTGAGGACTGAACTAACGTGGTACACAACATCTCATCTCATCCTCAAAACAACTCTCTGAGGTGGGTGTTAAGAAAACTGCGGTTTAAGGAGGGTTAAAAAAGCTTACGTAGTATCAAGTCAGTAAGTGGTAGCTCTAGGATTCCAGCCCAGGCATGAGACTAGAATTCAGCTTATGACAGCTGCCATGTTTTAACCCAACCAAATCCCCCCATCTCGGAGGGGGCCCTACCCAAGGAGCCGCCTGGCCTCTACTCTGACATCTCTCTCTCTAAATATACTAAGTATTAAGACGCCCGCAAGTCAGAAGTTTAGAACAAAATTACAGTATGATTAACAATTCAAGTGTTTCTTTTAATTTTATACTTACCACTTATGAAAAGCAATATTTAGTGTCACTACAAATGTATACATCATCTTAAACTGCAGGGAATATATTTACCAGTTTAAGCTAGATAGGCAACTTGTAACTCGCACAGGACTAATAAACTCTCAGGTTACATCAGGAACCACTTAAGAAATGCATACCTCATGTTTATCTTGTAACTGGCTATCACAACTTTCTATTTTATATTTTATAATTTGAAATAAAAGATTGGTAATTCACGTTACTTGGTTTTAAGAATATATATTTTTTGTTGACTCAATTTTCCCAATTGCAAATTTATTTATAGCCAAATGTTTCTGTATCCAAGAAGTACTGCCCATAATCAGATTAGATAATGATCAAAATTAAACCCTAACAAGGATACCTGGCAAGAGAAAATCAGTTACATAACCAATTTTAAGAAGGGTAGTTTGAATGGTGAGATGGTTGGGAATATGAAATTAATTCTATCACAAATATCTCATAATAATTTAGTATTCTTTGGCAGAAAGACGGTTATAAAAATTGTCAGGATTAAAAAATAAAATAAAGTGTAGATACATACCCAGAGCAAGATTCAGGTAAACATTTGAGTCCTTTGGTGCCCTCTAGAGACAGATATTGGCTATCTAATAGGACTTCCTATGATCTCACATGTTTACCAAAATGCAAAACACTGAAATAAATATTATAAAATAAAATTACTAAATTCAGTTGTTTCCATTTAAAGCTTAAATTTACTAACATCTACTACTTATGAGTTTTCAATGATTCAGTAATCTAATGGTTAGAATTCCAAAGGTAGATTATGTTCTTCAGCTAAAGCGAAAATAAATGCAGAACTAAAGACCCTGTATTTCTAAACTACTTCACATTTTGCAAAGGCTTTCACAAACCTTTTGTCAGTTGAGCCTCATGGTAAGTTTAGGAGGAACAATGGGAGATTTTGTTGCTATTCCCATTTTACAAGTAAGGAAACTGAAGCTTGACCAAGGATAAGGGGATCTTGTCCCACGTGTGACTTAAAACTGAGAGGAGGGATTTGAATTTGGATCTTCTGCCTCTGAAGTCCATGGTCTTAGGTAACATTATATATTTTTTTCTCTTAGTATAATATCCCTTCCCCACTCTTCATGCCCATACATATACTATTTTTATCCGTCTGAAATTTTCTAGAGTATCTTAGAGTAAGAACTGAAAGGAGCTACCCACAATGGGCTAGAATCCTGGAGGCACTACCCATCCTTCCCCCTCCCTCCCCCCAATGCTCATAATGACTTAATGGGACTAAAAACAGCCCTGTGGCAGTTACAGAGCAGGAGGTTCCCTGTATGTACTCCCATCTCCCTGTATGTCAACTAAACCCCCACTTCTCTGATTTGATAAAATATTGCACCTTTGATTTTATGTGGATTAATGCAGTAATAAACTGAAGAGTTTTTAACTGTAAGAGTAGTAGTCAGTAAGGTGGAACCACCAGCGTGTCTACTGCTGGAGACTGCTGTCAGATGTGGGTGTGGGCTTCTCTGACGCCGCTGTCTCAGGGACCATATGTCCGCTCTGCTGAGGCGAGGGGTTCAATATTGCTTTCAACCTCTCTCAAGTCTGAGCATCTTTTTCCATGTTGCTTTTTATGCCTCAAAAGGACTTTTGTCCTTCTATCTACAGCAGGCAATCTCCTTCCTCCTAGAAAGTCACTTTTTCTACCTGGTCTGCTTAGAATATGTACAAATGATTTACATCGTTCCAGTCAACTTTGGAAGCAACTGATTCTATTCTGCAGGAAAACGTCACCAACCCTAAGCTTACAGACATCTACTCTGTCATACTGCACACACACACACAGCTAAAATCAGACATGATCCTGTCCAGTGACAGGTGGCAGCCGGGTCACAGACCTAGGTCTCAGCTTGATTCACACGACTTAGGGCACACTGCCCATGCTCTGTGAGAGTCAATTTACGCATTCAAAAAATGAGCGTTGTACATTACAGAGTAGTTGTAAAGACTAAATGAAAAATGTCATACTTTATTAACATACAATTATAAAGCATTATTAGCATTATCCATAAATTCAAATCAAGCTTTTTGGAAGCTCTCTTGAGAAATATTAGAAAAGATACATTACTGCCAAGTTGCACAATCCTAAAAAGGGATCATTTCCCTTGTATTCCACATAAATGACTGGTAAAATGATGTGTCTTCTCAGTTCTTAACACCAGATAGCCTCTTGACTGAGTTAATAGTCCAAAGAATAAGCAACTTGTGGAATTAAAAACTTGTAAATCAAAGGCACATCACCTATAATGAGCAATGCTAATGAAAGCATCAACTCTCTTATTTATAAAGAAAGGCTGACTCAATGAGCCTTGCCAATATTAAAAATCTAAGCTAGAGGCTTTAGCAAATTATGTCCCATACACCAAATCCAGTCTGCCACCGAATTCTGCAAATATGATTTTATTGGAATATTACAGTTTATATTTGTTTATATATTATTGTCTATGGCTAAGTTGAGAAGACCATATGGCCTGTGAAACACTAAATATTATTATCTGGCCCTTTCCAGAAAAAGTTTGCCATCCCTGCTCTAAATACAAAATGAAGCATATTTTATACTCAAAAAAGTAAGCCGAATATATACTTACATAGCTACATACAGACTCTTTAGAAAACATATTTACATCATCATTTTGCATTAAAATACCTACAAGTTCTACATATTACTATGTAAGATGTCTACTACTGCACAATGCATGTGTGGACAGTTAATGAACGTTATTGATGAAAATAATGATTAAAGAGGAACAGGGCGTAATGTACTAGTTACAAGCTAGAGCGCGTAAGGAAATGTGTTTCGGCATTGTTTGGATAGGGGAGCTTTTTTTATTTCAGTGCTTTGCATGTTTGTTCAAATTGACAGTCTCTACCAAGACTGCAAACCACTTTCTTGTAAAGCAAACCCTTAAAGTAAGGAGAGAATTACAGAACACTGCACATTTTTGGATGTAGTATCTTTTCAGACAATAGCAACAACTACTGGATTTTAGTAATACCCACTTTTTACTTTACTTTTTAGGTTGCTGGCTAAAGCCTTATATATTTATTTATGAAAAAGCAAAATAAAAATATGCTCCCCAAACATCTGTGTTTCTGCTAAATTTCAAGTATCTAAGAGTCAGTTAAATTATGTCCAGTTCAGATCTGACAGAACAAACATTACTGATACATAATGGCAGGAAAAGTAAAATCAGCAACAGTAGCAGAAAATCCAGCTTACAAAAAAGAAGACTAAAGGAAAATTTATAAAGGAACATGCCTTATGAAAGGAACACATTTCTGTGTTCACCCAGGGCTTACTCAGAGGAGATATGATGCCGTAATTATAGAAGTGGGAGAAACTGATCTCAATAGCTGGAGGAAAATACTTACTTGCTTTACATTTTCAGCTAAGAAGACAATATAAACACTACAGAATCCCAGCTGTGTTATCACCAGAAAAAAGTCAACCACACTCCTGAAAAGAGATACCCACAAATAAGATCACTAAGAGCGGCTGATATTATCAATATTTTTTTCTCTTGTTAAACTATTTTAAAACATTTTGTTATAGCTTACATTCTTTTCACTTCCTTCAAATAAGAAATAAACAAAATATGTATTTTCTACAAACGGCACACATTTATGATCGGTAGGTCACTAGAATTATTATTGAGCAAAAAGATGTTCCATTAAAAGGTGAAAATTTTCCCCATCATTTATTTCTGAAATTCAACAGTCTGAGTATCTGCTTATAAAACAGTATGAAGAGGGACGCCTGGGTGGCTCAGTTGGTTAAGCAGCTGCCTTCGGCTCAGGTCATGATCCCAGCGTCCTGGGATAGAGTCCCGCATCGGGCTCCTTACTCATTGGGGAGCCTGCTTCTCCCTCTGCCTCTGCCTGCCATTCTGTCTGCCTGTGCTTGCTCTCTCTCCCTCTCTGACAAATAAATAAATAAAATCTTTAAAAAAAAAAAAAAAAACAGTATGAAGAAAACATCTCATATTTTATATTAGACCCGTCTCTCCTACTTCTTGAGAACTTTCCCTGATTAACCCAGGGTACTTTCCGGCCCTCCCAGCTTCTTGTCATTTGCAAGTATGATGAGTGAGCATGCTCTCCATTATCCAAATCACTAATAAGAACATGGAATGGGAGAGGACTGGGGGCATGGCCCTAAATCATAAGACCAAAGACCCTTCCAGTAGCTTAGCTCTGTTCTTATTGTTTAATGAGATACTTAAGAAAATTCTAGCTACACGAAATAGTGCACAGTAATGGAAAGGGGATGTCACCAGTCAAATTAGCATAGTTTGGGTATGGTAGTTAATCAAGTTCTAAATCTGCATACATGGTATTAATACGCAATCCATATTTCTCTACTTTGTTTGGAGAACGATGAGTGATTACAAAGCATGCACCTACTAATTCATTATAGTTTTTAATCTGACCACGGATGTCGAGTTGTCAAACAACCTGGTCTACAGATCTACAC
Source organism: Lutra lutra (assembly GCF_902655055.1). Lineage (NCBI taxonomy): Eukaryota > Metazoa > Chordata > Mammalia > Carnivora > Mustelidae > Lutra > Lutra lutra. The sequence goes on along the minus strand of NC_062287.1, from coordinate 38,676,681 downwards.
CCCTTCCTTCTCTCATCTGAAACCGGAAGGGCCCTTGCCTATCTTCACTCTTGTCATAACTACAGCTCTCATAGTTCTTCAGGGATCTCCCTTGTAAATAATCTTGGTACCATGTAACAAATTCAAGTCTCTTTTCTCTGATGAGCTCCATTTAAGTATTCCCTTAAGATCTTTTCATCCACCTTGGATTTTAGTATCCTACTAGCAATCATTCCAGCCACATCTACTTGGAAAGTGATTCTTCTTGATAGAAAACATAGACAAAGCTGCATCTACTCTGGGGCAGAAGAAGGAAGAAGATAGGGTTCTGGGGCAAATCCTAGAGCATTAGGCCGTCTTCTTCTTCTTCTACTTGGCATATCAAGAACTCTGAGCAGCTCATAAACAAATCTCACTTTCTACAAATTCCCAGAAAGGCCATATTGAACCATAAACTCTCCTAGCACTGTTTTGTTTTGTTTTTTTTCCTGCTCTTAATTTCCCTTACACATATCACTGGTACTACTGAGCATTTTGTTGATTACCCATGCTTATTTTCCCAGTCCTGTATTCATCTGGCTTTGATCAGTCATGTATACCAATGATAAAGTTACATTTAAACAATAAGACAGTAAAATTAAGATTATGCTAAAATACACACTTCACATATAAGCATGTAGCTAAATACCACAATTTTATCTAAAATATGAGACTGTAACATTTTTCTTGCTTTTGCTCCTTTCCTTAAAAACATATTAGCACGATTATGTCATAGGTTAGCCAAATACTTTATAAATGTCATTTTATTTAAACTACTATAGTAATCCTGTGAAGTAAGTATCCCGTAAACTCATCTGATGGTGGGAAAATTAAAATAAAATGACAAATCATTTGATTCAGGTCATAAAACTGAAAAATGGTAGAGTTGAGATTTGAACCCAAGTCTGTATAACTCTAAAGATTATGTTTATTCCCCCAGCTTTATCATACTTCTATTCATGTATCTTGCCAAATTAAAATGCTTAAAAAATAATGTGATTTCTGTAAGCAGATATTAACAACATAGCAAGTGCTTACCGTCCCCATGCTGCTTGCTTCTGAAGACAGTTCCAAGGACTTACTTCCATAGCAAAACTCACAGTGTCACTATAACCTAATGTTGACTTTTTGAACCTGTAATTTAAGGACATATGTGCATATGAAAAAGGAAAATTTGAAGTTGGCCTATAAATCCAACCCTTGAAAAGAACATTAAATAAATAGGAATTAATAAATGCAAGGCCATGCACTGACAGAGTTTTCGAAATTTCAAGAACTGCATACTCAAAGATATGTATCATGAAATTTTAAATCTGTTATTTTTAACCAATATATTAGTTTTTATCTACTGTTAAAGTTTACATATTTGTAGAAGTCATATAATGTAATATTTGTGCTTCACTGACTTAAATATGTAAGTATTTCAATTACAAACAGCATCAACTACATTATTCACTGCCTGATTATTTATTCTTAGAAGGGCATTATTTTATACATCAGCACAGGGTTTTACAATTTATTTACATATAAACTATCTTACCTAATACTCAGCCCATGAGATAGGCATTATTTCCCCTTGTTCTCTTCCCCACCTTTTTTTCAGGTATCATTGTTATTTAAAGATCATAAATGACTTGCCCAAAGTTTTAAGAACATTTAACAATAACAAAAAGAGTTAAGGTTAGAATATTAGTTTACTAGAATAGGCAATATTTAGTTTTTAAATAGTCCAATTGTGCAAGTAGAAACATTTCATGATACAGAAACAAAGAAAAAAGAATATAATTTTACTGACTATTTGCCAACCCACAGATCAGCAAAGAACACCAAAGGCACCATACCCTAAAATGAATTCCTACCAAATGGAAGACCATCACTCTATAACTGAAAGTAGTGCTGGGGCCTCCATGTCGATCCTGATTTTTTTTAATTTACATGGAAATAAACCATCCCATTTCACTAAACAGGGCTGTATTCTAAAAGAAGTGAATCTATTCTGACCAGATTTCAATCACAGGAAATACTATCTTTTTCCATATTCATTATTTTAGACTTGACTACATAACAGATTAGAGGAAATATGATTGTTAGTTGCAAAGCACAGTTAAGACTAGCTGATGCTTTAAATAAATACATTGCTTTAACGGAAACAGAGCACACTTAACAAATCCTCATTTACCTCTGACACAGAAAGTGACTGCAGCGTACCAAAATGTGCATGCAGTGAACCGAAATAATTCCTATAAATACAAGGCTGATTGGTCCAAGCTGTGGGGGGAAAAAATGTATAGGATTAAATATTTAAGTTTAACAAAAATTAAGCTGTCTTACTGTGAATGAGACAACGGACTACTCATTTGTGTGATTCAATTTTGCTGGACAAAATGATTAGTCATTTGCATACAGGAAAATTCATAAACTTGATACTGAACGAATTTCAGCAATACTTAAGACAAGTGCGTATGACTCCATCTCCACGGCTTGCTAAGCCGACACTATGAGCACAGACGATAGCCATGCAGTAAGGTAGGACAGACCTCACCTCCAGTAACATCAGATGGTAAGCCTATGACCATCAGTGTCCCATCACGAAAATTAAATGTGACGATGAATCATCATCTGAATGACTAAAAACTGCTGTACCCATCTGGGGCTGTGCTTGTTGAGCACTTGCTATGGTGAAGAAGAATTATTTTTAAAAAGTGGTACATAAAAAATTTCAAGTATTTGTTTACACTGTTTACAAATTAAACATTTGTTTAATATTGAAGTAATGCCTGGATTATTATTTATTTGACATTTATTTAATATTGCCTGGATTATTGCAACCCAGACAAAATACGGTCAAAATTTATTTTTGTAATCAGAAATAGTTTAAGTTTCTCTAAATTAGGGTGGCCAAGCAAATGCAGAGAGAGAGGATAGTTGAAACTGTTCTTAGCAAACTGGTAAGGTTTTAGACCTCTAATAAAAGGTTAAGTGGGGACACCTGGGTGGCTCAGCCAGTCAGGCCTCTGCCTTCAACTGAGGTCATGATCTCAGGGTCCTGGGATCCAGCCCCACGTCGGGCTCCTTGCTCAGCAGTCTGCTTTTCCCTCTCTTCTGCCTCTCCCTCCACTCATGCTCTCTCTCTCTCGCTCTCTCTCAAATAAATAAAATCTTAAAAAAAATAAAAAAGACTAAATATAATCTCATTAGTTCATAAGGCAATTCTCCCTAAGATTCTCTGCAATTACAGTAACTGGTTCTAACACTTCGCACATTCGTTTTCAAACAATAGTGTTATCCCTTTTCTTTACTAATATTCTTTAAATCTAAAAACCGCATATTTTATTCTGAATCCAAAAAACCATAAAATTTCACCAACTCAAATAATCTACTCTATAAATATATTTGTTGATATGAGTACATGGCTTACATCCTCAGAAATCCAAAAAAGTTATAAGATATAACCATACTTGGAAAAATTTAATACTATTTTAGGCTCTTTCTGCCAAACACTATGAAGTATTTGAAAGTTAAGTGATTAAACAAAAAGTTAAGTAGTTAAACAGAAATGAAAAAGAGTAATTAATTCTCATTTTTGATGAATGTTACTATCACTGTTTACACAATCTTATCAGTACAATCTCATTGTTACCTGGTCAGGTCATATGTGACTAGGCCAGCAGTTAGCTTGTCATTTTTGCTGTAATTAAGAGAGATAACTGTAAGTTAGATAGAGTTCACAAAGATAAATCTTACCACTATGCCTGCATTTTTTATTGCCAGTGGAAGCCCTAACAGGCCCGTTCCAATATTTCCTTTAAGCAGATGCATAAGAGTTTGCACAAATCTGAAAAGTAAACATTGTAAGATTTTAGGAAAAAAGCTAATAAAATCACATGATCACAGTTTTAGCATTAGAAAGGAACTGAAAATCAATCTCGGCAAGGAATCAAATAACATTTCCACTCAACCAGAAGTTGAATAGGCCAGAGGTCATATGGGTTCACGTGCTACCTCTGCCATTCACAAAAGGAGACACAGAGGCTTATTATGGAGAGTAAATGAGCTATTTAAGTGATACTATTTTTGTACATACTAAAGAAATACAGAAAAGGTAATTTTCTCATAAGATGCCTGGCTGCTATGACATTCAGAATAATGTTGAAGATTATATATGGCTAGGCTATTAAAACAGAGCAATTTATTGACACTGTCTATGAAACACAGTACTAAACACATTTGATCTATGATTATCAACTTAACAGCAAGTTAACTAAAAGAAAAAGCACACAAGTCTTAAAACTATGTGTATCATCAGGTAAGATAAATACTGATTAACATTTAGACATCATGTACTCCCTAAGGAATTCCACCTAAGTTTCCAAGAGGCATCTGAAGGAAGTCTCTTAACCAAGAAAAAATAAGTTCAAGTAGGAAGAATAGTGCAAATCTTAAACTCAGGAAATAAACATGCTTGCCTAAATTTTTTTCAGTTTATACTATTTTGATCAACTAAAATGTAACTTTGCTTAACTGTTAGAGTAAGAACTTACTCAAATCTATTAATGATGACAAAATAACAAAAACAGTTCTACAAGGTTCCACTGCCTTCCCACCACCATGACTTTGTTTTATACCATTCACTCAGCATAAAGAAGTGTCTACTACCTCTCACTGTCTAACTCCTAACCATTTCGAAGCCACAGCTCGTAAAATTTCTATTCCTTTCAATCAGGTCTCCCTTCTTGCAAGATCCAAAGCATGGGACCATCACTGCAGCAATTTCCACGTGCTGCTCTGTATTTTAGATGCATTTCTTCGTTCCCAAATGGACTACAAATACCTTGAGGGTAGGGACAATATCTTATTCATCTGTGTGTCTTGTGTAGTACCTGTGCTTTACCTACAGAAGATTAAAAATATATATACTAAATGAAAAGGAGACATTGAACCCCGTAACACTTACGAAATACCCTCCTGGTCATCAAGCTGGTAGTGCTTCTGAACAGGAAGGAGCTCTTGTTCCTGCTCTTCATCTGATGTCCCATCAAAATTCTGCTCATTTATTAAGGGCCTCATTACATCCATATCTTCAAAAAGAAAAACAAAGTACTTCACTATGATTTTTAACACTGAGTTCAAGCTGGTATAAATGCATTTTTTTAAAAGAAGGGCCTACCACTGGTACTTAAGTTAATTCACTTAATTTTTCCAGTCTAAGTTAATTCCCATTAATGCTTTGAGTTTTAGTATATTTAAAAAACGAGATTCATTTGCTGATTATTTTGTTTGGACAAAGCAGGGCAAAGCTTAAGTATTCAATGCAAATCTTCTTCTGCTTTGTCAACATGAGGTTTTTAGCAAATGATCACAGAGTTATGAGATTAAAAAATGTGAATAATCAGGGCACCCAGGTGGCTCAGCTGGTTAAGTATCTGTCTTTGGTGGGTGTCATGATCCCAGGGTCCTGAGATCAAGCCCTTCATCAGCCTCCTTGCTCAGCGAGGAGCCTGCTGCTCCCTCTCCCTCTTCCAGTCACTCTCCCTGCTTGTGCCCACTCTCTTTCAAATAAATCAATATAATCTTTTTTAAAAATTTGAATAATCAAATGAATTTTTTCCTCTTTTAGTTTCAATCATACTGTATACATAAATAGTAATCATGTTTTTAAATACTTTAAGAAAATTACAGTGAGGATGAGAGGAGGGACAGAGAGAGAGGGAAAGAGAGAATCTTAAGCAGGCTCCACAGGAGCCCAACATGGGACTTGAGCTCACAACCCTGAGATCATGACATGAGCTGAAATCAAGAGTCAGATGCTTAACCAACCTAGCCATCCAGGCACCCCCATGCCCCTGTCAAAATGTATTCTCATTTTTAGCAAGATTTATGATGACATTAGTCATCACTGTCTGCCTTGTTCTAGTAAAATTCACTAAACTCAAATTTATTGAGATGACTAATATGCATTAGCAAGGTTTGAAGTATAGGATATTTTAAAGAAGTGGAAGACTGTTCCATTCAAATACAATAAACCTGTGAACCAGACAATTGGGGTAACTATGACTGACTGACACATAATTTTTAAAAACTTTTTATTTTGCAATAATTTAAAATTCACATTAAATTTGCAAGAGTACCAAAAAACTCCTATACACCCTTTACAGACTTACCGATTTTTAACATTCTGCCATGTTTGCCTTTTCTCTCTCAACTGTGTATCACTTTTTCTGAACTATCTGAGTAGGTTACACGTATAACACTTTACCCCACAGTCAGCACGTGCGTTCTCTCTAAGAACAAGAAGTTCTTGAATGTTCACATCACAGCCAACACTCAGTTTGATGTTGATGCAGTATGTTCACCTACATTCCGTATTCTAACTTCATCAATTGTACCAACGAAGTTCTCTCAGCAATTGTTTTCACCGCAGGATCTTGTATTGGATTTAGCTGACTAATTCTACTGGTGACTTTTGCCATTATGTCTTTTATGATGTCCTTAATCCTCCTCTTTTTCCCTCCTTAATCTTTTACTATCCTTGTTTGTCAGGTTTGTCAGACAGCCTCTGGGGGTACCGGGTGGCTCAGATGGTTAAGTGTCCAACTCTTGATTCCAGCTCAGGTCTTGATCTCAGAGTCACGAGATCAAGCCCCACACTGGGCTCCATACTCAGCAGGGGGTCTGTTTTGAGATTGAGATTCCCTCCCTTCCCCCCCCCCCCGTCCCTCCCCCCCGCCCCGCCCCACAAAACAAAATAAATAAATCTTTCTAAAAAATGGTATCCTCTGAATTCTACCTATTACCTATACAATAATTAATGGTCTTATTCTACTTTTGTCATTTATTTATTTATTTCCCAGAAAACCACACTGCTCCCCCCACCCCCAGATATGCCCTTCTTCTATTCTCTCACTTCTGTGAGAGAATAACAACTTTTGTTGTTGTGTTCTTTCTATTTTGGCGACATATATGATGCTTTACACACTGCTACTCCAATCATGTCCCCACCCATGTCTTAGATTTACATCTACCATCAGTATATTAAATGCTTGTTATCAGTCCTCTGTCAAAGTGTTCTCAGTCATTCTTTGGCTGGAAGAAGCTCATTCTCTTGTGGACTGTGCCTCAGAATGACCTGAAGGATTTGATGAAATACAAACTGATGTACCTCACCCCGAAGCCTCTGATTCGGCAGGCCTGTGGGGGGCCTGAGAAGATACATTTCTAAGTTCCTGGGTGATTCTGATGTTGCTGGTTCTGGGAACCACACCTAGAGAACCACTGCGCTAGTAGATCCTTGAGGATGGGCTTGTGGGCACAGCATTCCCTAAGTTCTGGAACGCTTTAAACTGATTTTCTATAGCCTTGCTATGATGGACAGCTAGATCTAACACCTTTGACTCACACTGTCTGTCCTTGAGTTTCTTGAAAATGCTGTTCCACTCTTGCCTTGCTGTCTAAGCTACTCTTGAGCAGTCTAATGCCAAACCAATTTTTTTAGCCATTACATACTGTGTTCTTTGCTTGAGATCCTGAGGAATTTCTCTTTGAGTTTATGATCTAATGGTTTTACCATGATACGTCCTGGGCTTAAGCATTCCTAGTCAATTTTCCCAGGGATCTGTGGGCCTTTTTAATATATAGATTTAGGTTTTCTCTTATTTCTAGAAATTTTTCTTGGATTATGGCTTTGACTATTTATTTAGTTCAAATATTTTGTTTTTCTTCTTTAGAGCTTCCAAATGTATGTCAGATCTCCTCTGCCCACCTTCCATTTCAACCACTTTCTCTCTGACCCTTGTAAAGTCTTCCTTTACCTTCCTTTACCTTCCTTTACCTTCGAAATTAAATGAATCTTATTAAACTTTCATTTCAATACATTTTCCCTTGGACACCTTGTACTTTATTATTTATTTATGATTTTGCCTACCACTAGACAGTTCATGGACAGGGATCCTAATTTGAGAGTAGTGCCTTCCGTCAGCATAGGAATGACGTTGACTTACTGGGGTTACAGGGAGCAACTGGTCTATCTCTAGTTCTCTTCATTTCTGCAGGATATTCAATTCCCTACCCACCCTCCACCCCCTGCCCCTTACTTCCTTCTTTCTTTTCACCTCCATGTATTAGAGGGACATCTCAACTGCTCCTTTTATCTCCTCCTCCAGAAGCAATGTTTTGCAGAGGCTGCTGTGTGACTACACGTCCTAATGCCCTCTCCTCTCTTCCGGAGATTCTAAACAACTCTCTTTAAAGAGTCCTTGCAGCAGCAGCAGGAATTCTGAAATTTGCTATTTTTTTTTCTACTTATAATGTGAGGTTTGTGGTAGCTTTGTCTCCTACTAATGCTAAAAGAACAACTTCATGAATGGTTTACTTGTGCTTCTTTTTGAATTAACAGGTTCTGGGGGAAGGACACGTGAAGAAATTAGGATTTAGGTAGCCTCCATTATTCCGTACTAACTGGAACACATGACAGCGTTTTTTCATAAAAGTAATGTTATTCTTTGAGATACTGGAAGATGCTTTAGCTTTGTATTATATATTTTTGTAATGCATTTTGAAATCAGGAAGTATGATCAGCTTTGCTCTTCGTTGTCGAGATTGTTTTGGGTATTTGGGGTCTTTTGTAATCAAAACAGTATCACACTGGCATAAAGATAGACATACAGACCAATGAAGCAGCACAGAGAGCCCAGAAATCAATCTATGCGTATATGGTCAACTGATCTTTGACAAGGGTGCCAGGAATGCACAACTGAAAAAAGTCTCCTCAACAAATGGTCCTAGGAAAACTGAATATCCACATGCACAAGAATGAAAGTGGGTATTTATCTCACACCACACATAAAAATCAACTCAAAATGTATTAAAGACTTGGATACTTGAGAAAGCTTCAGATGTTGGTTTTGGCAATGATTTCATGGATAGGACACCAAAAGCACAGGCAACAAAAGCAAAAATAGGCAAGTGGGACTACATTAAACTAAAAAGCTTCTGCACACCAAAGAAAACAATCAACATAGTGAAAAGCCAACCTACAGAATGGAAGAGAATATTTGCAAACTATATTATTTGATAAAGGGTTAATTTCTAAAATATATATGAAACTCCTACAACCCAAGAGCAAAGAAAAAAAAAAAAAAACCCAGAGAACCAATTAATAAATTATCTAAAGATTTGAACTGGTATTTCTCCAAAGAAGACATACAAATACTCAACAGGTTTATGAAAAGATGTTCAATTTCACTAAGCATCAAGGAAATGCAAATTAAAACCACAATAAAATACCACTTCATACTTAGGGTGGTCATTGTAAAAAAACAGAGGCCAACAAGTACTGGTGAGCAAGTGGCAAAACAGGAACGCTTGCACACAGGTAGTGGGAATGCAAAATATTGTGGCTGTGAAGGAAAACAGTACAGAGATTCCTCAAAAATCTAAAAACAGAAGAACCATATGACCCATAGTCCCACTTCTGACGATTCATCCAAAACTACTGAAATCAGGGACTTGAAGAGAGGCTAGTACTTCCATGCTTAGTTTAGTGCTAGTCACAAGGCCCAGCACGTAGAAACAATGGGCACTGACAGATAAATGGATAAAGAAAGTAGATGTCTACTTACAGTGGAATATTATATAGTCTTCAAAAAGAAATTCTGCAATATGCAACAACATGGATGAACCTTAAAGACATTAGGCTAAATGAAACAGTCTAGTCACAGAAGTTCAAATACCATGATTCTACCTATATGAGGATCTAAAATAGTCAAACTCATAGAAGCAAAGACTAGTGTGGTGGTTGCCAGTGGGGAAGGGAGAACAGGGAGCTGCTAATCAACATGTGTAAAATTTCAGGCATGCAAGGTGAGTAAATTCTAGAGATCGGACAGACAACATTGTGCCTATGGATGACAATACGGTACTGTACACTTAATATCTGTTAAGAGGCCTAGATCTCATGTTAAGTGTTCATACTACAATTTAAAAAATAAACCGCTGGGAAAAAAAATGCTTGAAAATAGTCTATTCTGAAGTCATTTAAATATTCTTCCTCTAGGGCCACCCAGATGGCTCAGTCGGTTAAGCATATGACTCTTAATTTCAGCTCAGGTCATGATCTCAAGGTCCTGGGATCAAGCCCCACATCAGGTCTGCGCTCAGAAGCAACTGTACTTGAGATTCTCTCTCTTCCTTTTCCTCTGCCCCTCCCCCAATCACTCTCACACTCTCTAAAATAAATAAAGAAATCTCTTAAAAATATATATTCTTCTTCTAATAATGTTACTAATATGTGTGAAGTAAAATCCAATGAATTATATCAAAAACTCCAAACGCCCGGAGTCTAAATTAATGAGGATTTTCTAGAATTCAAATTCCCCAACTTCATCTTTGGGTAGTTTTTCTAACCCTCTGACCTGCCAGACATTCTCCACAGATTATTCTGTAGGATTTCAAAGTGGCTCAGTCTAAACCTGCACACAGTGAAAATTAAGTGTTTCTCAGTATTAGGGAGCTATGTCACATTTATTCCAGTGTTTTTAGTATTACAGATTATGGTCATCTTTGGTTTGAACAGATTCTGTATTCATTTTCTTTTATGTTCTATACAAAGAAAATTGTACTTTATCTTGTAAAACCACTAGGGCTGCCTAACAAGGTACTTCAAAGTGGGTAGCTTCAAGAACTGAAATTTATTATCTAATAGCTTTGGAGGCTAGAAGTCCAAAATGAAGATGTTGGTATGGTTGGTTCCTTCTGAGGGCTGGAAGAGAAGGATCGGTTCCAGGCTTTTCTCCTTGGTTAGAGATGGCGGCCTTCAAGTTCATAGGGCATTCTCCCAGCAGGCGTGTCTGTGTCTTAACTTCCCCTTATTATAAAGACACAAGTCATACTTGTGGGATTAGTGTCCCACCCCACTCCAGTGTGGCCTTATCTTAACTATTTACATCTACAATGATCCTACTGTCAAATAAGGTCACTTAGGGACTGAAGAGTAGGACTTCAATATGAATTTAATTGATAACAATCATCATTATTTGTTATATCATCTTTAAATAGAATCATGTTAATATTTTCACTCCAAATTTCATTTCATTGCCCTTGCTGACTCGAGTTCATTTGCATTTTTATTCATTCAGTTATTCAAATTGTCAGTTATTTGAACTAATTTCTTTCTGCCAGAGGATGTACAGTATGTTTTGTGTATACTAAGCACACTATTTAAATTCTCCATAAAGACAGTTATCACTACCAATATCTCAAAAACTGAACAATCTGTTATTTGAAGCATACCTCCCAAGAGATCACAGCTGCAATGGCAAGTCAGGAAAAAGGTTTCCTCCCAGCTTAAAAAAATATGAACTCTCAAGGGTAAGTTTACTTTTAATGTCATCACCAGATAATTTATTTTTCGTATCTTTTAGTTAAACCTGAATTTCTAGAAGTGTTAAAATAATCTATAGTACTATTTCTACTAGTTCCATAATTCACAGGATCAAGTTTTTAAAATGGGATTATAAGGCGCCCTCAAATTCCCAACTAAGAGTTAGCTGGGCTCTCAGTCACTCTTAACAAATTTACACTGAGTAGCAACTGTCTTATTTAATTTTAACAGTGTAAATCCCTTATGGTTTAAACTTTTCCTCACTTCTTAAATTCATTATTTCCCAACTTTATGTGGTCTAGGAAACATTAAATATGACTTACTTGAAAAGTAACTTTTATTTCTTTGGTCTAAATCCATTTGTCTCACCCTTCACCCTTAAAGCCTTAATAAAAATTTAATAATTCCAGGAAGCTTCTTGAACTACAACAATGAGATTAAAGAGTCAATTTTTTAAAAGTTGAAACTATTTGAAATAAAAATAATTCTTAACAATGTTAGGAATTTAAGAAGTACACATTTATAAACTGTTTCGAATAGACCATTAAAGCATTGTGAAACATCATTAGCTAAGTTCTAAGTATATGCTTAAACATATTTTTAAAAACTAGATTTAAAAAAAACTCTCTAAGACTTTCTCTGCGACTTCACCTATATTATTTAGTTGACATCACATACTAAGAAATATGCATCTGTTAAACGAAGTAAACTAAGAGTAGGTGAAGAAATCGGGTTTTAGGCCTGATTACATTAACTTGAATGATATAAAATAGTTACTGACTCTAAAGAATACATTCAAAGACACCTAACTACAATTATCTGAGAAAGTGATATACTTACATACCCAAGAAGTTGCACCTTTAAATGACAAGAGCCCACTGAGGCCTGGATTTCTGAGGATGAGATTTATTAATAAAGAGAGTCTCAACCAGTCACTTATGACTTTCAGAAGCTCCAGGTAATACTTCAATAAAAAATAAGAAATTGTATTTTTGTTCCAAAGTTTAGCATACAGTATAGGAAAATGCAGTAATCCTGTCTTCTTATATTTAACTCTTGAATTCTTTGCAAGAGGTTTTAACACTGGCATAAGCCATGAGAATGAGTGGGACATTCCGGATTGGAGCATATGCACCTGCTTGGTTATCTTTAGAGTTACTGAATGCCTGTGTAGATGGCAGAAGATCAGCTGGAAAGCTTGAAAAGATTTTCTGAACCGTGCTAGGGACTCTAGACTTGATCTTAGAGGCTGCGAAAAGCCGGAGAAAGAATTCAAGGTGAAGCGGTCAGATGTGCATTTGGGTAGCATCACCTTGGCAGCAGTGTCAGGATCAACTGGAAAAACGGCAGGACTGGTCTCAGCAAGGCCAATCAGCACACACTGCAGGCAAGAGACGGGTGAGGGCTTGAATTAAGCCAGCTTGGTTGAAGAGAAGAGAATGGTTATTTAGAGGAGACACAACAAGACTAGTTGACCAACTAGACGTGGAAGATAACGGAACAGAGGATGCTTCCTAGGTGACCACAGTGGAGAAAACAGAATGGATGCTAATGTCCCTGAGAAAGGAAACACAGGGAAACAGTGTCCTGTGGTCCAGAGCCCTGATCTCAAATTTAAGAGCCTGAGCTGAATCCCAATCCTACCAGCACTAATTCTGGGAATCTAAGCTAGTCTGGTGACTTTAGTTCTGCCATAGGGAATGATTTCTCTTCCCTTAGTGGCCTTTATTCTCTTGCTTCTGGCCTTCACATATGCTGTTCCCTCCTAAATCATACTCTATTTTCCCATTCCCTGTTCTTCCCTTCCAATTTTGTCTAACCACTTAGTCTAACTATTCCTTGCTCATCTTTCAGGTCTCAGTTTAGACACCACCACCTCCCAGTAGCCTCCTTCACCCCAAGCCTGGCTGAAGTCTCTCCCGTGGGTGTTCCCACAGCACCCTACACCCCTCCTGTAATACACTGTATTGTAATGGCCCATTCTATTTGTCTGTAGTCTCCATGAAGTGACAGAAGTGATGTCCAACTTGTCTGCTAATGTACCCTCGGTATCTGGAAGGCAGGAGATGAGGGACAAATAAATGCATAAAAGAGAAAGCGGCATGTTAAGGAGGAAATACAAGTTGAATTTTTAAATCATGTAAACTGAAATTATATCCTGAATGAGCAGTCAGAAACAGGGTCTAGAAGTAAGAAGAAAACTTGGGGCTAAATACAAAGATCTGAGAATTACATCAGAAGGTAGATAAGAAATAACTGGGATCAAAAGGCAGGATGAGGTCACTCAGAGATTGTATGGAGAACAGAACGGAACACAGAATAATAGAGGTCCACTAATATTTTAAATTCAAGTAAAAAGTTGGCAAAAGCAACTGAAAAGGAATGATCAAAGGCTGCACTGAGTTTGGTACAACAGATATCCAAAATTGTAAGCAAAAGATTAAAATTTTCAAATCAGTCTTGTCAAGACCCACAACCCCTTCCTGGTGAGCAGCTTCTGGCTCAGGGTCAAGGAAGGCACGCCCACCCACCATGTCCTTCCCTGGCTTACTGCACACTGTGGTGTCACTGTTACCCTCTCTGATCTTATCTCCTACTACTCTTCCCACCGCTCATTCCTCTGAACTCCAGGTCAGAGAGGTGGGGGGGTGGGCAGTGGGTAGAACTGTGTCCCTCATCTCTCCTGGACCCATTCCATTGCAGAAAACCAGAAAGATGTGTATGTGGAAGCTGTCAGCAGGATGTTTTAGACTGAATGCATTAATAAATTAATAAAATTAATTAAAATTAATAAAATTCATGCATTAAAACCCCATCCCCCAATGGGATAGTGTTGGGGGATAGGGCCTTTGGCATGTAATGAGGGTTAGATAAAGTCCTAAGGTGTCCTTCTAAAAAGAGGACACTTCTTAGCACGTGAGGACGCAGCAAGAACATGGCCATCGGTAAAGAAGGAAGAGGGCTCTCACCAGAAACCGAATCAGCGGGCATTTGCTCTTGGACTTCCCCCTCCCTCAGAGCCCTGAAAAAGAAATGTCTGTGGTTTCAGTCACCCAACTGAAGGTATTTTGTTCTAAAAGCCTGCGCTGAGTAAGACATGGGAGTTGCCTTTCTTGGCACAATAAACTCTGAAGGCCTTGCCTTTGGGTCTGCTAGAGAAGAGAGAGGTGGTGAGCACAAGGACAGCTTTGGGCATGTGAGCACCACCGGGGGAGCACACAGCAGGGGCCATGCAGAGGCGTGAGCACGGCTCGCTCAAGAGCCTCCACAAATGGAATGGCATGGCCTCTCCCCAACATCTACTGCCAGGAGCCCTCATCACAGAAGGCCGGTGCCTCCTGATGGAACATACTCACGCAAGAGGTTGCCATCCTTTCCAGTTCAGTTTCACAAGTATTAACACCTATGTGTCAGGCACTCAAAGATGCTGGAAAAAAGCAATTCCTACAACCAAGAGAAATTCTTAACCTCATGGAACTCAAACTCTAGTAATGGAAAGAGACAGTAAGTGAGTAAAATAGGGAGCATGCTAGTGTTCTATACTCAGAAGGAAACTAGGGATTGGGAGGGAGAGCCTGTAGTTTCAGTTAGGACAGCCAAATTAGCTCTCCTGGAGAAAGAAGGATTTTAAAGAAGACCCGAAGATGTGGTAAATATTGTGGATATCTGGGGGAAGAGCAATTAGGCAGTGGGAACAACAAAGGCAAAAGCTCCAAGGTGTAGAGAGCCTGGTATGTTTAAATAGGAAGGAGTCCAGAGTAACCAGAGAGGAGAGGACAAGGAGGAGGGTGAGAGGTTAGAGAAGACAGATGGACCACCCCTTTGCAGACCATTCTGAGTGATAGGAAAGCCACCTACAGCAGTGTTGTACAACAGAAACATAATGTGAGCCAGAAATAACTTTTTCTAATATTTACATTTTTAAAATGAGGGAAAAGCAGCAGGTAAAATTAATTTAATAATAGATCTTATGCAACTCAATAGATCAAACATTATCATTTCAAAATGCAGTCAACATAAAAAATTACTAACCAGACATTTTACATTCTATTTTTCATAGTAAGTCTTGGAAATCCAGTGTGCATTACACTTACAACAGATTTTAATTTGGACAAACCACATTTCAAATGTACACAGGGCTAAGGACAATGGCACTGGACAACACAGCAATAGAGAGTTTTGTGCAGAGGAGTGATACAATCTGATTTGTATTTTAACCAGGGTCTATCTTCTCATGTGTAAAATGAGAGTAGTAACTTCTACCTCACAAGGGTTTTATGGTAATGAAATGGAGGTAACATTCAGGAAGCACATAGCCTAATCCTTGGGATGTAAGTCTTCAATAAATACTAGTTTTCTTCCCCTTCCTACACAAAGATAGTTTTTGGTGGGTTTTTTTTTTTAAGAATTTTTTTTTTAAGATTTTATTTATTTATTTGAGAGAGAATGAGTGAGAGAGAGCATGAGAGAGGAGAAGGTCAGAGGGAGAAGCAGACTCCCCAAGGAGCTGGGAGCCCGATGCGGGACTCGATCCTGGAAGTCCGGGATCATGACCTGAGCCGAAGGCAGTCGCTCAACCAACTGAGCCACCCAGGCGCCCTTAAGAATTTTTTTAAAGACAGAGATCACAAGTAGGCAGAGAGGCAGGCAGAGAGAGGAGGAAGCAGGCTCCCTGCTGAGCAGAGAGCCCGATGCGGGGCTCGATCCCAGGACCCTAGGATCATGACCCGAGCCGAAGGCAGAGGCTTTAACCCACTGAGCCACCTAGGCACCCCATTTTTTAAGATTTTTAAATTTATCTGAGAGACACAGAGAGAGAGAGAGCACACAAGCAGTGGGGAGGGGCAGAAGGAGAGAGAAAGGCAAGCTCCCCGCTCAGCAGGGAGCCCGATGTGGGACTTGATCCCAGGACCCTGAGATCATGACAGAGCCAAAGGCAGAGGCTTAAATTACGGAGCCACCCAGGTACCCCGAGTGATTATTTTTTTCTTGAAGATTTATTTATTTATTTTTATTTGAGAGACAGTGCATGCATGTGTAGGGGGTTCAGGGAGAAGGGGCAGAGGGAAAGAGAATCTCAAGCAGACTCTGCTCAGCACAGAGCTCAATCTCAGGACCCTAAGATCAAGATTTGAGCTGAAACCAAGAGTCAGATGCTTAACCAACTGCGTCACCCAGGCGCCCCCACGATGATATATCAGAAGCAAATTATGCTGTATAGGATTTTAACTGTAAATCTTTGACAAGAAATTGTCAGTGATTAATAATTCTGAGCATTTATGAACCTATAAACTGCTATAATAGGCAAAATTTGAGTAGGCAAAATGTGGTACACCAGCCAGAAGGAAACACAAACTAGGGGAAGACACAAATACTTAAAAACTTAACATGGTAAAACCTTTAACAAAATTAAGAAGGTTTGAAATAAAAATCTGAACACTTCTGCAACATAATTAAAAGTCACAAAATACAATTTACATTACTATTTGTCCGTGTCTTGCTGTAATTTTTCGCTCAGTACTAAGTACTGAACTGGCAGTTCTAAAAAGTGCTATGTGATCACTACAGATAAGAATTAATAATGAATGCCTTATATGATAAAACACTATTAAGCAATGGAAACCAAACCACCTAAACAGTTATTTCTATTTACAAATGGAAAAATTATAGATGAATAAAGAGACACTAGCTTAATTTAATATTATATACCATACATGATAGAACATACATATACATTAATGCAGCATAAAACTGGTACATTCTTAGGTTAGGTAGTACTTGTTTCATCTCTTCTACTGCCTGCCCAGACAACTGTCTCAACCTCAATCTCCTAACCCAAAATCAACCTAAATTTTTATTTGTAGTTAGAATTAAAGAAAACCACAGTAATTTAGCAATAGGTCTTGAAATCTTAAAATGTTTATCCTTTCACCTACTAATTCCATTTCTGACGACCCAGTATATAGAAAAAAAGAATTTCTGCACAAAGATGTCGATTGAAACATTATAAATGTTGAAAATTTGGAAACAACCTAAATGTGCAGCAATCAGGAAATTGCAAAATTAACTACAGACCTCCACTTTATAAAGTATTACAGTGATGCTAAATTATAGTTTTGAAGTCTGAGTAAAACAGGGAAAAGTATATCATACTGAGTGTGAAAAAGCTGGACAGGGGCGCCTGGGTGGCTCAGTGAGTTAAGCCTCTGCCTTCAGCTCAGGTCATGGTCTGAGGGTGCTGGGATCGAGCCCCACATTCGGCTCTCTGCTGAGCGGGAAGCCTGCCTCCCCCCAACTCCTGCCTGCCTCTCTGCCTACATGTGATCTCTCTTTGTCAAATAAATAAATACAATCTTAAAAAAAAAAAAAGAAAGTGCTAGATAACCACAGTATTAATTCAATGATGTTTTAAAAAGTTAATTTAAAATGGAAGCAAGGAAATATACCAAAAATGGGAATAAGGGGTGAATGGGTGTCTCAGTCAGTTACGCATGGGATTTTTTTTTTTTAAGATTTTATTTATTTATTTGACAGAGATCACAAGTAAGCAGAGAGGCAGGGAGGCAGAGAGTGGGGGAAGCAGGCTCCCCGCTGAGCAGAGAGCCCGATGGGGGCCTCCATCCCAGGACCCTGAGATCATGACCTGAGCTGAAGGCAGAGGCTTATTTAACCCACTGAGCCACCCAGGCGCCCAACCACAGGATTCTTAATTTCAGCTCAGGTCATGATCTCAAGGACATCAGCATGAGCCTGTGTCAAGCTCATGCTCAGTGCCCAGCTGACTTGAGATTCTCTCCCTCTCCTTCTGCCCTCCCACTGTTCTCTCTCACTTTCTCTAAAATAAACAATTTTTTTTTTTTTAATGGAAATAAGTTAACAAGGATGGAGATGGGCCATAGGATCATGACTACTTTTTACTGTCTTTCTCTGGCTAATCCAAAAAAAGAAGAAAGTAATAAACGTTTTTACTTTCATAATAGCAAAATAAAGGAAATCACTTCTATTTTGACAATGGACAAACTAAAACAAAGTAGAAAAATTTTTTGTTAATACAGCATAATGTAGCTATCTAAATCTATAAACTACTACATATGTAAGATAGAAACAGTAACTATCTTATTCATTTCTGAAAAACATGCACAGCAAGAAACTTCCAGAGGTCCCCACTACCTACGAAATAAAGTATAGTTCTTATGCTATACAAATAACATTTGGATAGCTTAAGGAAACCTGTATCTTAACATTTCTACCAGTGCCTTTTACATACATACCCAATTTTTTAAAAATCTTTTTTAAATTAAATAATATGTGGTCACTGTAGAAGATCAGAATATATATATATAAATAAGCAACATTTCTGAAATTAAAATTACCTCACCACCCAGAAATAACCACTGGTAACATTTTAGAATATACACAAATACACTCACCTCCTGTACATTATCGTTCAGTCCCACGGCTTTAAATACTATCTACATGCTGATAACTTCCAAATTTGTATCTCTAGACCAGACCTTTCACTAACTCTAGAAATAAATTGCTCACTCAACACCTGTTTGAGTGTCCTCACAACATGGCACCTGGCCTTCCCTCCAAGTGAGTGATCCAAAAGAGAGAGGCAAGGCACAATGTCTTTTAGGATCTGGCTTTGAAGTCATACATTATCGTGCCCACCATAATCTATCGATTAGTAGCAAATTACTAAATCCAATCAACACTCCAAGGGAAGAAAATTAAGTTCTTCCTTTCGAAGAGACAAATATCAAAAAATCTGTAGACATTCTACAAAACCACCGTAACATCTGAGTTGATGGCAAATTCATTTTTCTGGATACTCAGGTCCCTGGAGTCATCTTTGTTTCCTGTTTCATTCTCAACCCTTTCCCAATCTGTTAGGAAATCATGCTGGTTCTACTTTTAAGTATATCCAGAGTCTAACCATTTCTATCCACTCCCACTAATACAAGCATACTTCTGTAAGAAACATGTGCATTTCTTTCTTGCATTTCAGAAATACCCATCTGCTACTTCTGCCCCTTACAGTCTATTCTTCCCACAGCAACAGTGTAATCTTTTTAGAATTCAAGTCAGATCATGTCATTTCTCTGCTGAAACCCTGCACTGGCTCCCCCTTCTCTCAGAATAACAGCTAAAGTCTTTACACAATCCCGAAAACCCTACATAACCTGGCCCCATCACCATCTTGATCATCCCACTTCAGCCATCTTAGCCTCTTTGCTATTTGTCTTTATTCAGCCATTTGTTCTACCTGGAATGTCTTTCCCCAGATACCCACTTGACTAGTTTCCTCAGCCCTTCCAAGTCTTTACACAAACCTCACCTCTTCAATACGATCCATCCTGACCATTTCATAAAATACGTTAATTGTCCAGCCTCCACCCTGACTCTGACTTCTCTTACTCTGCCCTTTTCTCCACAGCACTTTTCACTTAACATAATACATAATTAGTTGATTATTGCCTTTACTCTTCATTTGTCTGTGTCTTCTTACTAGAATACAACCCCCACAAGAACAGGAATATTGATCTGTGTTGTTCACAGATGTATCCCAAGTGCCTAAAACAGCGTCTGGCACATAAGAGAAGCTTGTTGAATATGTGTTGAATGAACAGACATAACTTTTAAGAAATAACTTGGAACCTTTCTCAGTTAATAAAAACGTATATGGTAAACATTTTCCCACACTACTTTTAATGGCTATTCAACACATGACCATACGGCTCTATCACAATTCACCCATCTTCCTTTAACTGGACAGTTAGATAGTTACTGTATTTTCTCAACTACAAATAATGTGGTGAACATCTCTCGATGTTAAGTATTTGTTACCTGACTTATTACCTTGGGAAATATTTCTGTAAGTAAAATTGCTGGGTCAAAGGATATGTGCCTTTTTAAGGATAAAGACACTACACTGCTCTTACCAGTAACGCAGGAGAATGCACATTTCTCCACATCCTAAGATGTGTTTTTAATGAATTTCAAACAGTCAGATAAACCTAGGTTCGTATCTGGGTTCTGCTATTAATTAACTTAAAATTACCATAATGGGGATAATAATAGCATCTACCTCACCCAATTGTGTTAAAGATTAAAGGAAACAATGCATATGTAAAGCACTTAGCTGGCTGCTTGACACACAGTAAACAATCAATAAAATGCTAAGTTTATTTCTACCCTTATTATGATTTCAAAGAAATTACCTGCAGAGTGCCCTGCCCATTATTACAGGAACGCCAACCTATCAGTCACTATAATGAAGTGTTGCTTTAAAAAGCTCAACTTTTAAAAAATCATTTAATCATTCAGGGCCGAATTAAAAATATTCCTAAATAGAATGCATATCACTGGCAGGGGAAATGACAGTACAGCCCTGACCCTTGCTTTCCGTTTTCCTGCTGATGGCAGGAAACCATAAACAAGGTTTTGCATTCCCAGGGGCCAGGAAGATAAGACCAGATAAGCCCCGAGGACAGCAGGAAAACAAACTTTGGCTAGTGAGCCAGCTACAGGTCTCTCCCGTCGGGTCCGGTCAGCTCGTCGCGCTCGCCACTTCGGGGATGGCACAGGGTAAATGAAGGATTCACCCAGGACTCAGAATGGGGCTGCGGCGTGTGAAAGCCGTCAAGCACCCCTGGAGAAAACAGTGAGAGTCACAGCGCAGACTCTCGCTTGCCTTTGCATACACAACGCACCCCAGCCCCCAACACACACACGCTCGCGCGCGCGCCCATCCAATGCCCTTTGTAGGCCCCTCTCGTCACCGGCCCAGCTCCCCAGTCAGCGGGTTCCTGCGCGGGTGCGGTCCCCAGATCGGTCACCTCCCCAGCCTCAACTCACCCCATGTTCGGGGAGGTTTGCTCGGCTGGGTTTTCATTCCAAACCCGTGCCCGACCCACCACCCCAAAAGCCCCGACCAGAAACACCCAGTGGCCCCGGGAAGGCCACCCGCCACTGTCGGGGTCCGGCGACCAGCCGCTCGGCGCCGGATGCGGCCCGGCCACGCGCACGGGGAGGGGCGGTGGCGGCCGGGCGCCAGCAGCCGCCTCCCCGGCCGAGGCCGAGCGTCTGCCCGGAGCCCCGGGTGCATCCCGCGGGCACGCGGCCCCGCGCCCCGGCCCGCACGCAGCACCCACCGAGCTCCTCGCGCCCCGCCGCCTCGGCCGCCGCCGGCGCCGCCGCTTCCATCTCGCCGGGGTCTCCAGGACGCCGTCGCCCAGGAGCGCGCTCCCCCGCCGCTGCGTGGCCCGCGACAGGCGGAGGCCTTCCCAGCCGAGCGGGACCCACGCCCAGCGCCCGCCTCCCGGCCCCGGCCACCCCACCCGCGCGGTGAGGAGCATGCGCAGTGACGCGGCCCGGCCCGCCGCGGTGCTGGGGGCGCGAAGGGCCCCCCTGGGGCTCGCGGGGCGCTGCGGGCGAGCCGCACTGGGGCGGGAGACCCGAGTGAGGGAAGGCGGGGCGGGGCGGGGAGGGGTGGAATAACCGGAGAGAAGGGGCGCTGCGGAGATCACCGGGATGGGAGCTTAGAGCTGGCAGGAACCCAGGCCTCTAGTTCCCTGGAGGACTTTAAAGATGACCACGAACTTAAATTTGAGGAGCCCATCTATTTGCAAGGCTTTAGCATTCTGTATGGTACCTGGGAGAGCGCAAAGTAGGAGGGGACTGTCCCCTCTCCGTGTTGGAGTTCTGACTGTTCCTTGGTTATCCATCTTCCGGTGCCCCTTTTTAGAAGAGATGCAGGATGCACTCCCATTTAGGATTTAATTTAATCAAATAGTTTCACTTCAAGGATTTTTCAGTGCCCTTCAAAAATACTTGACATTCACTCGGGGCTGAAAGAAAATTAAGATTAAGAATTATACTGATGGGGGCCCCTGGGTGGCTCGGTGGGTTAAAGCTTCTGCCTTCAGCTCGGGTCATGATCCCAGGGTCCTGGGATCGAGCCCCACATCGGGCTCTCTGCTCAGCGGGGAGCCTGCTTCCTCCTCTCTCTCTGCCTGCCTCTCTGCCTGCTTGTGATCTCTCTCTGTCAAATAAATAAATAAAAAACCTTAAAAAAAAAAAAAGAATTATACTGATGTGCTGTCAAATATTCTTAAGCACTGTACATAATTCTGATGACAATCCTGTATAAATACTAGATAATTCTATTATTTATATCCATTTTACAGATGAGGGAACTAAAGGCACACAAAGCTAAGTAACTTGCCCAAGGACGGTGAACTAATAAATGGCAAAGATGGAATTCTATCTGCAGCCAGAGCCAGGGCTCTCAACCAATACACAAAGCGGACCTCGCAGGTGTGTACCAATTCATTTTGATGAATCAATAGATGAAGCAAGCTTTGGGTTTGAAAGGAAAATATTTTAATTTCGAAAATGCTTTCAATTTTTTTTTATTTCATTGTTCTTTAAAGTCAGACAACACTTTTTCTATTGGTCTGTTCCATTTCGGTGGGGTCTTTTCAGGAAAGTTTTTTGCAGGGGGTAGGGGGGCATCTAATTTCTAAGACCACTGCTGTAAGTACATGGTGACAGTGTTAAATATTTAAAATTTTGATATTAAAAAGGTACACAGTTACATAATATCCAGTTTTTCCTCCTGTTGCATCCTTTGTAGGTTTTACTAGTGATAACGATGATTTGCAACAAACGTTTGTTTTCCCTCATATCAACCCCAATCACTCACACACATCCACATGCAAACCCCAAAGAGAGGTTTGATTTGAAATGTCCCTGACAAGTAACACAGATGTAGGGAAGACAGAGAAATAAGAATTCTATTCTAGATCATGGCTAGAGGAATAGTCCCTAATCAGCATTGATGAAGGACTAGGTTAGAGATGAGTGGGAAATAAAACAGTCATCTGACCGGTAATTGTCCATAAAACCACCCATTGTGATGAGAATACTTGGGACAGTGTTGTGACAGAGAAGCATTATTCTTTGAGTGTTAAAAGGGATCAAAGCCAAAAAAAAAAAAAAAAAAGGTGGCATGGGGGGCTCAAAGCCATTGTCCTCTAATCTTAGCATCAGGAAAGCAGATCTGGCAGTTTGGGTGGGGGGGAGTGGGGGGAGAAGGCCTGACCTGTAATACAGACCTGGGCTTCTTTGAAGAAGACTGGGCTGAGGTAGACAGCTAGACCTGGTGTCTTTGCAGAGTGATATGGAGATCAGCCAATGATAGGGATGATCCCAAGACTCAAGAAAATGATGGTTTTCATATACCACTACTTGAGAAGATACTGTCACTTCTTCTCCAGGTCTTACAAATTGGAAGAGGTTATGGGGAAAAGCTGTATCCGGATAGAGACATAAAGAGTCTAACCATTTGAATAGCCCTGGCCATTTCTCTTTTCTTTCCTCACTTTAATTTCCTGGGTTATATCTCGATTATTTCCTCCCTTATGACCATGGCACTTTGTTTTTATCTCCCCTTGTTATAAATCATCTCCCCTTGTATTATAATTATTTGAGTCTCAGCTCAAATAAGTCAAATTCAGTTTGAGTTCACAGCTATACTGTGAACCCCTGCAGGAGAGAAGCCATATCTTTATCTGTGTTTTTGGCTCAGTTAGGGCCTGGCAGAGTGCCCTGCACGTTTGGTGTTGAAAGTTGTTGACTCTAGCCTCATAAATACATAAAAGAAAATATTTAGAAATATTTAATGTCTCCAAATGTGTTGATGGAGCAATTTCCATGTGCCAGGGAGATGGTGCTAGATGTAGGGGCTGTAATGGCAAACAACTCTAGGATCGGCCCCACCATCCTGGACTTCATAGTCCAGCACAGGAGAGTGCAAAGGAAAAGAACTAAACAAAATACTGTGTAATTACATTGTTGGAGAAGGACATTGGGTGCTAATGAGGAACGTACTGCAGACTGGGGAGGCACGACAGTCTCCTCGGAGAATATTTAAGCTGGAATCTCAAGGTAAGAAGGACTTGGCTAGGTGTATGTAGGGAAAATGAATGGTTCCGGCTGTGAGAACAGCTTTCCCCATTTTACAGTTGGAGAAGTGGTATGTTTTTGACATGCTGATTTACACCAGGGGACATCTAGCTAGTGGTGTCTATTACACAGCAGTTGAACGTGTAAAGTTTCTTTATGTGTAAAATTTTACCAACCTCACAGACTGTCCTGAAGATTCAATGAGATAAAGCGTATAAAGCACTCATACATTGCCTAGTTCATAGAAAGCGTCAATAAACCAAGTGTGTGATTTAGGAAGGTTTTGTTACCATGGAGAGAAAGGCCATCTCAAACTAGCTTAAGCCAAAAGGAGAATTTAATGAGGATACTGAAATCCCTAGGACAGAGATGTGCCTTCGATCAGGAACAGCAGATCCTCCTGCTCTGGGACTCTATCTCCTCCACTAATCACCTTTCTCTGTGCAGCTGCTTGGGCATCTGTGTTAGTTTGTGCAGCAGAATTCCACTGCTTCTCAGGTTTGCCTGACAGCAAACATGCTTCCTAAGAACTCTCATTTTCTATATCTTATTGTTTAGGTCCTCAAAGAAATACTGGCCTCTTTTTCTCAGTTCTGATTTTAAAATTTTTCCAGAGAAAAATTGTGATCGGATCACCCTGAATCAGGTTCCTACCCCAGACTAGTCAGGTCCCTACCCCAGACTAGTGAGTGGTGGAGAAAGTCATACATCACGGTCACAGTAGGTGCTGATAGAACCATGTGGATGACAGTGCGGAAACAGGAACGGTTCTCAAAAGGAGAAGTTGAGCAAACCAAATCCTGGGTGCCTGCCCTACTTTGATTCCCCTCTATTTAAAATATTACTTATTATTATCTTAAGGCTGTTTAAGCCCTATGTTTTCAGTGGACATGGAGACAAGTTTCTCACCATCTTTTAAATAATATGTGCTTGAATGACTTCTCTATTCTGTTAATGAGCTTAGGAAACAGGATGACATAAACATGAATAAACATAAAACAAGAATAGGATGCCATAGAAAAAGAAATGTTTAGGGAAGGAAAATAGAACAAAGAGACAAAATAAAAGGAAGATAGAAAAAGTAAGAATATTAAAGATCCATCCAGCAAATCTAAGATCTTAATTCAGAAATTTAAAGGCTAACAGAAAGAAGGGGAAAAAATCAAAGTAATAATACAATGGAAATTCTCAGAATTGAAGGACATTTGATTAGAAGGATCCACTGATTGAATGACCAATACAACAGATGAAAACAGACTTATGCCAAAGATATATCATCATAAAATTTTAGAACACTGAGAATAACAGAAATATCCTAAAATCTTCCTGAAATGAAAAACTAAAAGGGAGGGGCTCACGTTCAATTCAATACTAAAATTCAGTAGCAATACCAGAAGCTAGAGGATAAGGGAGCACATTGCATTACAACTTCTGAGGGAAAACATGTCCAACTTAGAATTCTGTATCTAGCCAAACAGTCCATCAATGAAAGGGCTTTTTATTTTTTAAATTTAGTGTTTATTTTCATTATGTATTTAAAGGATCAAATAAGACTTAAAACAAGAAACAAGTTCTGACCCCCTTTCCAAGAAGCAACCACTTTGAACTTTTTTGGTAGTTTCATTTGGTATTTACCTCCATATTTCTAAATAACATACTTATAGCACTATTAATTTTTCAGTTTTAGAAATGATAGTCTCTCTAATATGAAACTGAGAATTTAGTCTTTTGCATCAACTTCATACAGAATAGTTCTGCCCACTCCAACTACATCTTCAAACAGAGTCATAACACATCCTGCATTAATTTTGTATTTTGTATTTTTTGTATTACGGCTTGCATGTATTTTTCACTGCCATGGAAAATGGTGCACTATACCTATATTTCTTTTATCAATGTTCTTTTGGATTTGTTTGTTTGTTTGTTTTGTGGAGTATCCCTTCCTGGTAACTTCTGTCCTCCTGCTCCCATTTGGACTAATTGCTCTCCTTGGCCTTCAGCACAACTGTGATAACTGGAATTTCCCTTTGGCATCCTCTTGGGATTCCGCTCTCCTGTGTTAAATCCCTGGTTTCTTGGATCACAAGTCTCCTTATTTCTAGGTTTACTCCTTAATTTTTATAGAGCATTCCTCTATGGCTTTCTAAGGAAAGGCACATGGAAATAAACAAAACTCTTTGTACAGAGCTTATGTAAAGCTTGTTCAAGCTCCCATATGTCTTAAAACTGGTCCCTGCCAGTTACTAATTTTTATTAAGTCAAGGATTCCAAAAGTCATCTATAATGTGACGTGTATTATCTCTATATTCCTATATTTTCCCCATGTGTAGTTGGGTTTTCTTTATAAAGATTTTATTTATTTATTTGAGAGAGAGAGAGAGAGAGAGAGAGAGCAAGGGGAGGAGCAGAGGGAGAAGGACGAGCAGACTCTGTGCTAAGTGCAGAGCCCACCTCGCGTCTGGATCCCATGACTCTGAGATCATGACCTGAGCCAAAACCAAGAGTCAGATGCTTATCCAACTGAGCCACCAAGGCGCTCCTTTGTGTATTTGGTTTTAGGGCCAATCAGCCCTATGACTAGAGAGACAACAGTTTCAGAAGTTGAATTTTTAATGACTGGGAAAGACTATGAAGCAGATTTTCTAAAAAGTTCTTTGAAGTTTAATAGTCAAAATAAGAGGGAACTTTCTCATTAAGGATTTCTGACCCACAAGAAATAGGTTTAAAACATACTAATTTAACCAAACACCGCTCCATACTTCTTTAAATTTATGTATGTGCAAATTTTCATCACCAATCATGAATTATAAGTCTTTTTAAAATTTGGATTAGGAAAAGCTAAATTCCTTTTAGCTTTTATTAAAATGTGGCTTTTATTAAAAGCATGGTTGGGGCACCTGAGTGGCTTGGTTGGTGAAGCATTTTTCTTTAGCTCAGGTCATGATCCCAGGGTCCAGGGATTGTGCTCAACCTCTCTCTGTCTCAAATAAATAAATAAAATATTTTATAAAAAGCATTGAATTGAAATGCTGCCTGTTTCACTAACTGACCTGAGAAAGGTTCTCTAGATAAGTGTGACACTCCAGAGAAAAAGGAAGTTCAAATTGAAGAACTGGTTGACAGAATTATATTTATTCCCAGACTTCCACACTTAATGTTTTCTTTTTCCCCAGTAATTTGGAGCAACACTGTTAAACTTGTACTTGCAAAATATTAGTGTTATTGGAAAAATCCTCTTAACAATAAGCAGACTGAAACATATTTATGAAATGTTGGAAAACTTTATACTTATAAACTTTGAACATTTCTCTCTTTTTTTTTAACTTTGAACATTTCTAAAAAGCTCTGGAATTATCTGCTTCCCAACCCCCAAAGATGGAACTAGAATTTGAAACCTGATCTGTGTACTCTTTCCTGTAGTTCAGTGATTATAATTAATATCTATGTGCCAGGCAAAATACTATGTACCTGCTAATGTTCCATTTCCCTCCATTTTACCCTCCAGATCTACTTTCCCCACTTTTCCATTTGGCTCTGAGCTCTGGAAAACTACCCTATACAGAATGCTTCAGTGGGCTTCCTGATCTCTGGCCTCCAATGAGGTTGGTGATTAGAGGTTGAGTAAGGAGATCAGAAGAGGTTAAATTGGTAAAAAATTCATTCCTCTGGTGCCCTCCTTACCGAGTCACTACAAGTTGGCTCCATCTCTCTATGAAAGCCACAGCTTCCCTCCAGCAGCCTTTCCTAGGGTACCTGTAAACACCCCTTCCCTTTCCCTATTCAGGCCTAGAGGCAGGAATACTTCTCCCCATTGCCTACTGGGGAGCAGGGCATTATTCCTGTTGATTTTCCTAAAAATCTGTCCATCCTATTGTAAATGGTTCCTCTACTGGGCCCCTCTCAATTCATAATTTGTGTGAGTGTGAATGCCATTTCCTAGAGAGACCCTTATAAATGCACATACATCATCTTGTTATTTCTCTAAAACAAACAAATAAACTTCAAGTAGTATCTTCATTTCACAAATGAAGAAATCTTGATGAAGAGAAGTTAAGCAAATTGCTAAAGATCCAATGACACTGTGTCCACAAATGTTTATTCAGGGAATGGAAAATCACATTCCCATTCCAGAAAGTTCCCCAATCTTAGAATCCTATGAGCTTTCATTATCACCTCAATAACATTTGTTGGGAATGGTTATTTATACAGGCCAATAATTGTCAGTCAGAAGGACAGCTTCTGAAGATTCAACTCCTGAAGCAGGTGTTGTCATGATTTTGGCCAAAGAATAAGGCCTCTGACCAAACAAAGAAAGCATGCCAAATGAAGAGGTACATGGGCACCAACAGAGGGGCCCCTGTCAGAAGTCATCTCACCCTGCTTAGCCATCTTTCATCTCCGGCTTCTTTCCTTTTCTTCAGGGCCAATTGGGAACAGCCAATGAAGTAATGTTATATCACTTCATTTTTTAAAAATTTTATTAACATAGAATGTGTTATTTGTTTCAGGGGTACAGGTCTGTGATTCATCAGTCTGACACAATTCACAGCACTCACCATAGTGCATACCCTCCCCGTCACCCAGCCACCCTATCCTTCCCACCTTCAGTTTGTTTCCTGAGATTAAGAGTCTCTTATGATTTATATCCCTTCCTGGTCCCATCTTGTTTCATTTTTCCCTCCTTTCCCACCACAATCCCCTGCCTTGCCTCTCGAATTCCTCATATCAGAAAGATCATATGATAGTTGTCTTTCTCTGATTGACTTATTTTGCTTAACATAATACCCTCTAGTTCCATCTACATCATTGCAAATGGCAAGATTTCTAGTTTTTTTGATGGCTGCGTAGTATTCCATTATATACATACATACCACTTCTTCTTTATCCACTCATCTGTTGATGGACATCTAGGTTCTTTCCATAGTTTGGCTATTGTGGACATTGCTGCTATAAACATTCGGGTGCACCTGCCCCTTCAGATCACTACATTTGTATCTTTAGGGTAAATATCCAGTAGTGTGATTGCTGGGTCGTAGGGTAACTCTATTTTCAACTTTTTGAGGAACCTCCATACTGTTTTCTAGAGCGGCTGCACCAGCTTGCATTCCTACCAACAATGTAGGAGGGTTCCCCTTTCTCTGCATCCTCAACAACACCTGTCATTTCCTGACTGGTTAATTTTAGCCATTCTGACTGGTGTGAGGTGGTATCTCACTGTGGTTTTAATTTGTATTTCCTGATGCTGAGTGATGTGGAGCACTTTTTCATGTGTCTGTTGGCCATCTGGATGTCTTCTTTGCAGACATGTCTGTTCATGTCTTCTGCCCATTTCTTGATTGGGTTATTTGTTCTTTGGGTGTTGAGTTTGACTAGTCCTTTGGATACTAGCCCTTTATCTGATATGTCTTTTGCAAATATCTTCTCCCATTCTGTCAGTCGTCTTTTGGTTTTGTTGACTGCTTCCTTTGCTGTGCAAAAGCTTTTTATCTTAAAGATTTTACTTATTTATTTTAAAGAGAGAGAGAATGAGTGGTGAGGAGAAGCCGAGGCAGAGGGACAAGGAGACACCCCGCTGAGCTGGGAGCCTGACATGGGACTCAATCCCAAGACCAAAAGATCAGGACCTGAGCCAAAGGCAGACACTTAACTGACTGAGCAACCTGGGTGCCCCTACGTCATTTTTTAGTCAAGGAAATAGGCTTCGATAGACAAAGTGGCTTGCCCTAAGTCCAACAGCTGGTAGTCAAGTTCACTTATGATTCTTGGATATACCTCTACACCACTCTGTCTCACAACTGCTTCACCTGAGCTCCCTGAGCAGGCAGGTTGTGGGTGCCATTGAACACTTCTGACCACAGGTTGGTGGTGTGGTTTAGTCATGAGAGCATTGCACATGTCTACCTATCCATTCTCATATGTCTAATCAAAAATTAGGAAAAATCATCATGAAATCAGGTAGTTGAGCTTCTCTATTGGGCCTTAACTCTGCCATAAATATCACTACCAACATATTTAACATTGTTCTCTGAAAATATTACTCTTTGAAGGGTGATAGAAAAAAAGTAACTTATGGCTAGCACTAAGAAGCACATAGTATTTTCCCACATGTTATTTGTCCTCTTGTTATTTAACATCCGTGGTAGGAAAAACAAAACAAAACAAAACCTTTAAAGCTTGTGCTTAAATAAATCTCAAGGGTACTTCTATACTCTCAAAAGAAAAAGAGTGCTTTCAAAAATTCACTTCTTTTAAGTATTATGTATTGGTGAGACATTAATCTACATGGAAATTATTCAACTTGACTTGTCTTCTAATGAAACTACTGTCATGCCGAGTATAAAAGTCTAGTTTTCTCTGGACACAGAGAATTCATGGTCCTTACATGTAATTTTAACGTGGTAAGTCCTCTCTGTTTCAGGCTTTTAACATCAAGATTGATCTGGGATTTAATCTGACAGTCTGTACCTGTTGGCTTTTTTATAGCCTCCTTTTCATCACAGTTGAAAGAGAATGTGTTAAAGACTTACTTATGGAAAGTAGGTCACCTGAGACACAGGTCATGAATGAGGAATCCTAGAATTCCTGCTACCTGGAACCCTTTTCACAGTGATTTAAGGAATGCTCACAACTGAATGACATTGTTGAGTGATTCTAGCCACACTGGGGAGGAATAGAACCATTCCTCATTAAAGAAATCTGTCTAGGAGATGCTAGTCCTCAGTGGGTCTCGTTAGAGAAAGTAAACACAAGCCACCTAACTTGCTTTCTGGTAATAAACAAATGTGATATAGAAGTTATAATGTTCCACTCAGGATAAAAGAGAAGTTCCAGCTAGGATTGCATTCCAGCTCATGTGCTCAGAAGTTTTTAACACAAGATGTCCTTGGGAAAAGATACGGTTTTAAAAAGGAAATGTCACTCATCTGTTTCCATTAGGGCCAGGCTGGTAGACAATCACATGATACTCTATTTATATGGTCCCATTCCTGTCAGTTTTGTTTTTCAGTCATAATAACACATAACTATTCATTGCCTGATTTTTCTCTCATGAAAACAGCTGAGCACTTTGACCTGATTTTCTTAATAGACTGCATCCATTTTATAATAAATTGGATCATTGATTGACTACTTAAAAATGGGCCATTACATTAAGTCAGAGAAGTGAGGGATTGACCAAGGAAGAGTTCCCTTTGAATAATATAAGTGTTTCCTAATTCATCCCCCAGTCAGCTCTTTGGACCTCCATTAGTTGTGTCAAGAGACTCTCTATCATCTAACGAGTTTGACCTTCACTGGAGATCATTCAAATGTGACTCTTTAAGGAAATAAAAAACAAAGTTATTTATATCACAAGATTTAGGATCTTTTAAATAAAACTCTAATTTTTGTCTTTATTTTCATTTTAATTACCAAAACTTGACTCTGAAATATGGAGCTCCATGGGTAAAATTTACTTGACCTCATATCTCCTGGACTTGGATGAGTACAGTAGGAATGGAGACAGAGTGGACTTTCCATTCATGGGCGGAGGGGTGATAGGTTTTCCACAGATAAGAAGGTACTTCCTGGAGTTGACCTCAAATGACAGCCTCATGCTGCACTAAATAGTGTGACTCAGTTGCTATGCATGTTCCACAACTTAATGTCTTTGGATATGTCCTGGAATAAATGAAGCCTCTAGCCAAAACTGGGCTGAATTCTAGATTTTTTAACTAAGGGATCAAAGAATTCCCCCCCCCAAAAAAGGCTTCCTGCCTATATCCTGGGGTCCAACCCAATAGAAGAGCATATTGTTAACTGCTGCTATTCTCAGGGATTGGCTCCTTCCTTGCAGGACTCTTGAAACCCTTTCAACGCTTTTATAATAATTTGTTGCTGGAACATCTATCATCCTTGTAGCCATCTTCTGTTACTGTTGAGAAAGAAACAAACCAGGATATGGGTTTTACAACAGAACTTTCCACCATGTCTAGAGTAACACACAACCATGTCCTTATGCTGTAAGTGACTGTTCCTCAAGCAAATTGCTATTCTCATGCCCCCATTTTACCTCTCCTTTCAAGAATTGGTGTCATTAGCATTTCTGCTGTAACAGAGACTATTCATTGTCTCTTTCCTTCTTTTATTGAAATACAACTTTTAGCAATACACATGACAGCCTGGCCGTCTCTGTTATCTGACTAGACTCTGGTCAATGAGATATGATCAAAGAATATGTGCAACATATGAGTCTTGCTCTTATAACCATGGAAATAAATGCAACACTCTAGGAATGGTGAGTCAGCATAACAGAAGGAACCTGGGCCCTTCATGACTTCCTAGAAGTAAAGCTGGTCATACCGTCTTGGACTTTATATGAGAGAGAAAAGTTATTCAAGTCATTATATTTTGGATCTCTGTCACAAATAGCTAATCAATACAAGCTTTCATTCTGATGACTACAAGGTTCAGACTAAATCATATGAAGAAACAATTACAGACTCTTACTCAAGTCTGTGTTAGTCTAATAGAAAATGTCAGGAGAAACCTTCCTCCACAGAAATCCTGTGTGAAATTTTATATGTGTTCATCCAGATCTACAAAGAAAATCAGGTTACTTTGCTAGCAAACTCTGAATTTACAATGACACTTACCAGAATTCTTCCTAGACAGATACCTTATTACTTAGACAATAAAAGATCTTGGGCAGTATCGCATTCTATTGACTTACTTCTCAAAGTCAGGTCCATGGACTGAGAGCATCCTTATCTTTTCAAACTGCAGATCTCAGATCCCCATCCTAGGGATGAAAAGTGGAGCATACACTATGCTAGGAATACAGACAAAAATATTGTACAAAGTTTGTATAGAAACAGATGGTAACTACACTTCTCATGTATATAATTGTCAAATCACTATGTTGTACAGCTAAAACTAATATATACATCAACTATACTTCAACCTGAAAATAATAATTTTAAAAAGGAAGACAAATTCTTGGGCACTAATGCAGACCTACTGACTCAGAAACAGGGAGGGTATGTCCCTGTGATAATACACTAACAAGCCCTCCTCAGCAATTCTGATACACATTGCTGTTTTAAGGCAATATTTCCTGCAACTTATATTTTTAGTTAGTAAGGACTTTGTAGACAGATGTTATGTGAAAAGGGCTCCATGGTCAAATAAGTTTGAGAAACACCAAGTTTACACAGTTTAAAATGCAGAGCTTCTCAGTCTACAACATGTTAGTATGCATGGCTATCTCTAAGAAGGTGATATAGAATGCAAGATTTAACAAACTCACTTGACATTTTTAGTGAATTAATTCTTAGCACTAGTTTCAACGGACCAAACTTCGCGAAATGCTCTTCCATACTTTCCCAAAATCGCTGAAATAATTTCGGACTGAGGATACAGTTTGCAATTAGTTATATTAAACCTGAAAGTTTCCAGAGAAGCCAATTCAAACTTCGGAATCATTACTTCCTTATGACACTCTTTTCCAGGCATGTGGCATCACGTAGAGTCACTGTGATTCTGTATTCCTCTTTGTCTCACAGCTACTCCCTTCCTTCTGTCCTAGAATTACAGGAATTGGCATCCCCTAAAGCAACATCAGTGGCCCATTCAGCTTGAGAATTATCTAACATTTATGAGTACTTACTCTACTTACTCTGTTCTAGGCATTGTGCTATGTACTTTCTTCTGTGTTATCGCATTTAACCCTCACACTAGCTCAGTGAAATAGATATTGTTATCAATATTTTACAAAAAAAGCCAAGGCTGAATCTCAAAGCCCCATAGTCAGTAAGAACCAGACCCAGACCCAGACCCCAACTCTGATTTGATGGATTTCAAAGCTTCTGCTCATTTTACAATTTCACTGCATACTTAAGACTTTCAGCATCACCATGTGGGCCAAAATATTGACTGCATGCCCTCATCTTTTTTAAGAAGTCTGATCTGAATTCCAGATTAGCATAGAGGTTTTGCGGGGAGAGGGCTGCTAATATATTCAGAAATGAGGGCAAAGCCTAGATAAGTTTTGCTAAAGTAAATAGCTCTTCCCTTTGGAACAAAACTAAAATGGTTCTATGTGTAAAATAAGCCTTCCAAAAATCAGTAAGCACTCACCAACAATTGAATCACAATTGGGATGGGTGGGAAGAGGGACAATTGTATATGACTTGCATCCCCAGGGAATTTGGGAAAACAAAAGTCCATGTTAAAGAACAATATAAGGCCATATATGCCAACGATCAACGGGATTGAAAAATTTCTCAATGCCACAGGGGTTAAAAATAAGTAGGGATACCTTCTACTTGGGCTACTGATGAACTTCAGCTCAAATCTCAGAATTGTAGTACAGAAGGCTGAACAGTTTCTGAGGAAAGAGAAAGCAATGGGGTTTGGAGGACAGTGTGACTACACAGAGCAGTCCACCTCTGAGTGAGCCTTGATAATAAGGCAGGATTTGGAAAGAGCCTGGGATAACCACTTGGCTGGAAAGTCAAGAAAATGTTGGATGCGGTCATTGTGACTTTCAAGTTGAGGTATCAGCCCCATTTCAGGCAGAGCTCTGCCTACCCATCATCACAGGGCAGTATTTACAGGAGAGGCCTGACTCTTGGTCAGTGGAAAGCATGACTTGCTCTTCTAACTGAGAAGCCTGCCCTTACATCAAGTCTCAGTTTAGGGATCTATTGGATTCATTCCAATCCGTCACTTCAGGATTAATTGAGCACATCAGAGTATCGCTGTACTTGTTCTCAGCACTCACTCCTTCCCTTTTGTCACTCATCTGGAGTGGAAAGAAGTGTCTGCTGCTGACTTCATTCCCAGGGAGGTGATCCATACTCTAATAGGTGAGGTCCTCGTTTGCCTGAGATCAACCCAATTGACTCTGTTGTTTGGGGTGTCCTAGTTAGAACAGTAGGCCATATGGCCACCCTAGTCATAGCAATGGTTTTCTTCCAACATGGGAGCTCATGCCCAGGAAGTCATAGGAAGTCATTCTTGTCCCCTATTCCAGCAAGGCAGATCCACATCTCTGGTACTGTTCATGGAGACAGGATGCCAGGAGCCAAAACCCTCACTTTTTGGAGGAGTCGGGGATCTGGTAAGGCCACTGCTCTTTGAAACTCAGCCTCATTCTAAAACCATTTAAATAGCCACCTGGCTGATCATATGACAAATTATCTGGATAATTTTAGTTTTGACAGTGCATATGTTTTCAGAGACCACTGGCAACAAATCATAGATTCTACCCTGCACAACAGCTCTGGTCTTGAATGCTCAGAGGAAGACTTGATTACTTGGTATTGTCACCCAGTGAATTGTTTCCTTCTTACAGTGCTCAGAAACAGCTGGAGAGGTGTGCTAAGCAAATATCAGAAAAAAACATTATGTTAAGCAAACAACGAGAGGTAAGAATGCAGGATAGGGAAGAAGCCCCATGCTACATAGCTATTTCAAGGGCAAACAGACCTGTGTGGGTTTGCAAAACTTCTCCGTCGTAGGAATGAATATATTAACTTGGCTAAATAGAGAATGCATATGTGAGAAAGAGATTTTGTGGAGCTAGCAAAGTGTAGGAAAAGAAAAAAGCAAAAAGTCATGAAGACAGGTATTAGCAGCACCCATCTCAGCCTGTACAAGAGAGGCAGTGACCTGGCCAGTATTTCTGGTTCTGTGAGTAAGGTACTCTTCACCCAATGCCGTTGACCTGATGTCAACTCTCCTCTTAGTTCCTGTGCTCTGCATTTGGAATAACTTTTTAGATTATGGCTAAGCTTCTGTCTTGAGAAGACTGTGTTGTTCAAATGGAACTTTGCAGTCTGTCCCTATGCAGTCATTTCTTCTTGTGAGTGGGCTAACAGGCCTCTGATTTTGATTGGACACTTTGTGGAGTTTGCTACTGATCATAAGGACCCCTGCCTTCTGATAGTAATTTCTCATCAGAAATTAATGAGCACCCTGTTGGAGCAGACATGGCTAATTGCTTCTGGAATATCCTCATTTATTGATACACTGTCACAATTGGTCCATGTTTGGCCCTCTTTTACTTATTTGTTTTATATACCATTGACAAATAAAAATAATCAATATTAAAAGTTAAAAATAAAAGATACACTGGTTTGTGTATCTCTCTAGTAAGTACTGGTTAATGTAGGGAACTAATCCTTAGAGAAAAGCTTTCTGTCCGTGGATGGACAAAATTAGGGTTCTAGGTCTGTGTGGGTGTATAGAGGTCATGACCCTATAAAGGGTCATTAATGGCTTTTCCTGGCAGAGATGCTCTTGACACCATTTCTTGTTCTCTGTAGTAGCCACTGTGGACACAAATGCTTATCTTTCCATACTGTTGTGTGGATGGACAGAAAATGGTGGAACAAATACAACACAAACATGAGTAAAGAAACCCTTGACTTTTAGTCTTCTGCTTCTGTCCCAAGGGAAATTAATTGGTTAATTTTCGGAGTGCAAAAAACTAAAAATAGCTCGCATGTGTTGAGTTTTAACTGTGTCAACTGTGACCTGTATGTCCCACGGTACCCCTGATCTTGGCTCCTCACCCTCCATTCCCAGGAGTGCCACTGCCCAGGAATCCAGGTCTGATCCTGACCTTTCTGAATGTCCTCAACTGTGGTTACTCCCTGCCATCAGAGTAGTCTGGGGATGACTCATCTGGGTACAGGATGGCTACAGCCCCTGAAGCCAGTGTCCCCTCCAGGCTTGCCCCAACCATTCTATGAGGGCATCAAACACCTCACTAGTACATCTCTTTCTGTTCCTTTCACACCTCCTGTGGGGCTGGCCCCCTCTCCCCTCTCCCTGGGGATCAGGAGACCAGGTTTGCACTACCTGAAGTATATCAAGCAGCCCAGCTTCTCTTTCCTACCTCCTTCCCTACTGGAATAGCCAGCTTCCTGATGCTAATCCTTAATGCTGTAATTTTTCTGTTGAAACCATCCCTGGAATGCTTTCCTTGATTTGCTAGAAAGTGCTTTAGATAAATGTAGTTCTCTTCTAAATATGGGGGTTTTATTGTTGTTATTGTGGTTGAGATGAGGATGAGGATGATGGTGATGTCTGTTCAATCAGCAGGTCTTTAATGATTTTCTTTGAATGTTATTTTTGTCTTTTGGAGAAGCCCGACTGATTAAAATAAAACAGGCAACAAACCATTAACACTATGATTTAGGGTGACTAACTTGTCTTGATCTGCCCAGGACTTTCCCACATTTAATACTGGAAGATCCTTATCTTGAGAGGCCCATCAGTCTTGGGCAACTGGGGACAGTGGGTCACCCTATGAGCTCTAAACAGAGCAGTGATCTTAGACTTATCATTAGATAGTCTTCAAATTGACACTTTAACTCATGTGAAAGTCTTTTCTAAGGAAATTTTCCATTCTGTAATCCACTGAAGGATAATAATAATAATAATAAAAATATATAATAATAATAGTACTA
Source organism: Lutra lutra (assembly GCF_902655055.1). NCBI lineage: Eukaryota > Metazoa > Chordata > Mammalia > Carnivora > Mustelidae > Lutra > Lutra lutra. The sequence goes on along the minus strand of NC_062287.1, from coordinate 38,638,857 downwards.
TATGTTACTATATATAATAACTATTATTATCAAAAACTATACTAACACATTTATTGACTAATTGCTACATTCTAAGCAGTGTGATAAATGCTGTGAAATCAGTGTCATTATTCCCATTTTCAGCTAAAGAACTCCAGAAGAGTTAACAGAGTACCACAGCCAGGCATCACCTTTGGTATGTTTGATTCCAAAGCCCATTCTTTTTATTATTTATGGAGTTAATATTTTATGTTAGGTAAAAAGAGAAAGAGATGAAAAAGTTGAATGTTTGAGGGAAGTCTAGTTCCAATGCCATTTATCTGGACAAAATCAAGAAACTGACAATGTAGCTTATAAATACAGCCAGACAAATATTTTGGTAAATTTAATATTTTATTTATTTATTTGAGAGAGAGAGAGAGACAGTGAGAGAGAAGAGAGAGCATGATCGAGGAGAAGGTCAGAGGGAGAAGCAGACTCCCCATGGAGCTGGGAGCCCGATGCGGGACTCGATCCCGGGACTCCAGGATCATGACCTGAGCCGAAGGCAGTCGCTTAACCAACTGAGCCACCCAGGCACCCCTATTTTGGTAAATTTAAAAGGATACTCCCTTCACCCAAATTCCTAACCTAAGTCAACTGAACACATCATTTCTTAGGGTAAACTACTCAAGGCATTCCACTAAATCAGGAAGAAGACAAGCTTGTTATTTAATTCAACTATTGTTATTCAATTTCATCCTAGGAGTTTTAGAGTCTAAAATAAGAATATTTAAAAGATAAAATAAATAAATATTAGGAAAGTGTCGATGTAATTATTCATTGCAAACCCTGGTTGTCTCCCCTGGAAAAAGCTATGAAAGTCAGATGGAACACTGCTAGCTCTAATAAAAGATTTTATATCTCTATCCGGAAAATATGCTTTAACAATATGAACCACAGGAATTTCTCATTGGTAATTATGAGGGAGTTTCGTTTTCTTCTTTTTCTCGTGTTGCAGATGACATGCTAGGGATCAGGAAGTGGCCAAAACAATTATCCAGAGAAGTTACCTTCCTGAGCAGTAACCTCCCTTTGTGCTACTGAGTACTGATCTTGCTGGAAGAAAAGGGATCTTAGGGATTGATGGCAGCCAGTCTTAGAAAGGAAGCCAGGGAGGTCCTTTGTCTGCTCTGAAGGTAATATTGGTCCTTCCAAGGTCAATGGCCCCAGAAACAGGGGACTTCTAGATTGAGAAGAGACCCCAGGGTGAGAAAGCCCCCCCTCAGCTCAGAGGTCTGCAACTATTCCAACACTTTGAAGGAGGTATGCTAGGGGAGCTGAAGCACAGAGGAAGTATTTAGTGTGATGATATAATTTATTGACTCACTTGGCCCATTTTATGAGACTGGAATGGGACTGTTAATAATTACACCGGGTGTCAACGCAGACTTTCTGGGTCAAGGAGCACACGCACTCACCCTTGTGAATGTACTTTGGGCCAACGCCAGGGCCTGGGGTATGGCTGGCCAAGGCTGGCCACCGAAACAATGGTCGCTCCTTGTGGTCCCAGCTGCCATTGTGGGGGAAGATTCTGGGTGATCAGAGGAGTCTCTGCTTCTCTCTCGTGGAGACATTGTTTGCTAATGCTTGGGTTGCTCTAAGACTCGGAGACTGGAGCTTGGGCTCCATACTGTGGGGAAGAACTATATCACATGTATGTACTCGTATGGGCACACATACGCACTTACTGAAGGAGATATGCTTACCTGTATTTTTAAACTGTCAGCTGAGAACATATGCTATTTCTATAATAACAGTACCCTGAATTTCCCTGGGCCACACTGGTCTACGGGTACCACCAATCAGACCTCCTTGTCAGTCATTTCCGATTCTCCATGGCTCATTTTCCCACATGTTATGATTTCCTAGCCCCTGAGAATCATCAAGAGGTGTCATGTGCTTTATGAACTCCACCATCCGAGCCACCGCAGCTGCTGTGTCAGGAGCCAACATCCATCTGGAGGCTTCACCAAGCACAGTGACGTACACTCCGTATGCTCAGTATACCTTTGATCCACAGGTCATCAAAGCCTTCTTTCAGAATTAAAAATTTACGAAGGTGCGTAGGTCGTAGGTCACTGTGTGAGAGGCAGGGAGAATGGCTCTCTGTTTTCTGTGTAACACTATAATAGGGAAAAAAACAAAGCCGGCCCACTTACGTCACAGCTTGCTCCAGAGAGCCCTGTGGTTTTACTCCTTGGGCATCGCTCTGCTCAGGACCAAGGCAAAGCCGTCAGGAGTCTGGGGACAGAATCAGATGCCCACCTCTTGCTCTGAGTCCCACTGCCCTCTGATGATTAAGGCTTTATACTGTGAGGATCAAACTCATTTGGCCTGGCTTCTCAGCCATGGGCGCTGGAAAATAACTCCATTGGGTCACGCAGAAACTCACAGGATGTTCCCAAGATAAGGGAATCTCCCCCCAGAAGACCCAAACAAAGATTGACATGATTCTAAAGAAAAAAAAATTTTTAAAAAGAAGATATATGCTCTGAGAAAGGCCAATTAGAACTGAAAATTATTTATAAAACCCTATAAACGGCCCATGACTAAACTATGAACAGGCTTTCTCAACTTCCTCCTCTCCTGGGCAAGGAGGTTAAGCCGTGAGCACATTGAATATGTGGTTAGTGTTACAGAGACAGGAGCTCGCCTGTGGAAGGCTTCACTAAAGGACATCTCTAAGAAGTAGGGTGTCTCAGGGCCCTGATTATTTATGACAGGGCGTGAACACAGTAAATGCTTAATAAATGTTAGCTCATTTTATTATTGTTGTAGTTGTTTCTATAAATTCAAGTGACTCAGTATGTCAAAAAACTAAAATCCATTGTTTAACAATCTGGGGTTTAATTATCTCAGGAGAGCAACAATGACATCTCAGGCCATGTATCATAGTTTTAGTAATAAGTACTCTCTCCAGAAAGGCGGGATCTTCTTCCAGAAGGTTCTCAAACACTACCTGTTCCCAAGAAACGATGATTAAGGTAATGCTATGGGCTCTGCTGTCACCTAGTGGAAAATTAGATTCTGATAAAACTGTTGTCAGTAACAACCTCATAGTGAACTTTCCCTTTCCCAACTGACGGCCATTAACTTGCATTACACAATTCCTCACAGTTGCAAACCATAGCCAGGGTCCATGATGTCTGTGTGGACACACTTCCACCCCTCACTGCAAACAGCCAAAAGCACGTGATCTGGTGCAGCTGCCCAGTCTGAAGCCGGCAGCCGAGGAGAACTTTCTTGGCAACTGCCGGGTCTCCAGCTCCCTGGAACACTGCCAGATGCTAAGAGCCATCGATCTGGCACGTGGTACGCCTTTGGCGAGTAACTGCTGAATGAGTCTTTGCCACAAGAATTACAAACAGACCAAAACAAACAAACCCCCACACAGTGACAATAACAACAACAAAATGAAAAACACAAGCCACAGAATCACTTTTCCTTTTAGAGTTGTTAGAGTGCTTTCATAGAGTACCTTAATTTATTCTCAGAGAAACCTATGAAATAGGGCACATCTTCCCATTTTAAAGAAGAGCAAATTGCTGCTTGGGAAAGATAATGTCAGGAAGTCAAGCAAAACAAAACAAAACAAAACAAAAAGCGAAACAAATTAAAAAAAAAAAAAACCCACCACGCACAGACAGACACACACACACGTGTACACATGCAGACAAAGGCGTCCTCTGGCTAAATTCTGAGCTCTACCCACATCAGTACTCTGCTTTGCAGATTCTACAAAGGGAAATAATAGGAAGGAGGGGAACATTCTGGTTTGTTTTTTGGAGAGGAGAGCACTGTAGGGAAGGAAAGACTACCCAAGCAAGGTTCTGGGGCCTGCAGGCCGCTGGATGGGAGGGGACATTATTCCCTTGGCTAGGGTTGGGCCCACCACCGTGTCCAGATGTCCTGGTCGCTAGTTTATCAAGGATCTTGCCAATCCAAGCATCTCTCCTTTCTGCTTCTCCAACCTCCCCTTCTCCTTAGGCAAATCACTATCAGTTTTTAAATCAAATTAGGGGTGCCTAGGTGGCTTAGTCGGTTAAGCGTCCGACTCTTGGTTTCAGCTCAGGTCATGATCTTAGGGTGGTGAGATCGAGCCCTGAGTGGGGCTCCATGTTCAGCAGGAAGTCTGCTTGAAGATTCTGTCCCTCTGCCTCTCCCCCTCCCTCTCTTTCATAAATAAATAAATCTTTTAAAAAATCAAAATTAAAACTCTGCCTTCACCCAACTGTTGCTATGGTTGCTATTACATTTTCTCCTATTCTTCAAAATAGGCTTATCAGAAGAGTGGACTCAGCACATTCACTCCCCACTAACTACCCTTCTACGCAGCTCAAAGTGGTTTCATCCCTGTGCCACTCCCCTCCCCCTGGAAATTGCTATTGCATAAGTCACCAAGGACCACCTATTTGCCAAATCCAGTGGACTTTGTAGGTGTCCGCTCTACTCCTTGGTGCATTTCACACCCATGGCTTGGCCGTGGCGTGCATACTGACATGTCCTTCTGCTGCCCCTGGACCCCACCAGGTTCTCCCAGGACATGGCTTCCCCTGGTTCTCCCACCATTCACTCTCAGTGTCCTTAAGTGTCACTCTTGTTTTCCAAGATCCTCCCAGAACTCTCAAGGGAATAACACCATCTGATAGTTCTATTTCTTTAACCTAGACCTCTCCTCTGAGCACCTGTCTCAGGAGAACTTCCTGAGACTCCTCAGATCCACTGATTCCAAACTGTACCATCTCCATCTCTTTACCCATCCCAGCTGCCCAAGCCAGGGAACTAAAAGTTATTATTAACAGAAAAAGGTAATAGTTAAAAAAAAAAATACTGGATTTAAAGGGAGAATATTTTTTATTACGCTGGCTAGTTAGGAAGAGAAATTCACCTACAGACTTAAAACTTTTGTTTCAGGGATGCCTGGGTGGCTCAGTCATTAAGCATCTGCCTTTGGCTCAGGTCATGATCCCAGGATCCTGGCATCGAGCCTTGCTTTGGGCTCCCAACTGTGCAGGAAGCCTATTTCTCCCTCTCCTACTCCCCCTGCTTGTGTTCTTTCTCTCACTGTTAAGGAAATAAATAAAATCTTAAAAAAAAAAACTTTTGTTTCACATCTTAATTTGCAAAAATTTCAAACTTATAAAAAAGTTGCAAAATTCAAACAGAGCTGGGAATAGCCTTCACTGAGACTCACCAATTGCAAATATCTTGACACATTTACTTCATCTCTCTCCATATATAATGGTTATTGTTGTTATTTTTGCTAAATCATCTGAGAACAAGTTGCAGACATTGTGTCCATTCACTCCTAAATACTTGAGCATCTATCTTTTAATAAAAGAGACATTCTTTTACAGAATGCAATCATCATTTAGAAAATTGAATGGCAATATAATAGTATTATGTAATATGTAGTTCATTTAAAATCTTTTCCATTGTCCCAATAATATCTTTGTTAGCTACATTGGGTTTTTCTTTCCTAATTAAGCATCCAATTGAGAATTATGTTCTGCCTTTAGCTCTTTAATGTCCTTTAATCTGGAATGGTTCCCCAGCCTTTCTTTGTTTCTTCTGACACTGATATTTTTGAAAAGCACAGACCAGTTTGTAAACTTTATAGATTCAGGTTATACATTTTTGGCAAGAAAGTTAAATAAGGAGTGTTGTGTCCTTCTCAGTATATCTTTTCAGGAAACATGATATCAGTTGGTCAGTGATCACTTAGTTATAGTGTTGTCGGCTGTAAAAGTACTTTCTTTCCTCTGGTAGTTAAGAATCTAGGAGGACAGGAATGGCTGGTTGGCTTAGTCAGTGAAGCGTCTGCCTTCTGCTCTGGTCATGATCTCAGGGACCTGAGATCAAGTCCCACATAGAGCTCCTTGCTCAGCAGGGTGCATGCCTGCTTCTCCTTCTGCATGCTGCTCCCTCTGCTGTGCTCGCTCGCTCCCTCTCTCTTTCTGACAATTAAATAAATAAAATCTTAAAAAAAAAATAATAATCTAGGAGGACAAATTTTCAGACCATGTTACTATGCTCATCCCCAACAAACTTTCACCTAATTGTTTTAGTATTCCTTGATAATTCTTATCTGAACCAAATATTGCTATGATGGTTTAAAAATGGTGATTTTTTTTTAACTTTAGTATTCCTTCTACATTTATTAGTTGGTGTTCTATTTTAAAGAAAAGCTATCCTGTCATCCTTATTCATTTCTTTGGGGTTTTTTTTCCCCCTTTTTAGTATCATTAAGGATTCGGGGATTCTTATGTGTGTTTTTTTCTCCCTCCGGGGCCATAACTCATTTGTCATTATTCTTTATTATTATTTTGCTCAAATTGTCAGTGATTTGGCTAGTAGAAATTCCTTCAAGTATTTTCCCTCTTTTTGACCTCCCCCACCTTTTTTTTAAAAGCATTTCATTATTTTCGGACACAAAAAAGTCCTAGTCTTATTTTGTACTTTAAAATCAGCTATTTTTTAAAAATGGGAGTGATATTTACACCCTAAGATCTAGTGCTAGGTCATTCAATTGCTGCTGAGGTAGTATTACTTGAAGAAACTTTCAGCATACAGAGCTAGGGAAAATATATATACTATGCATATATTCCTTTTTAAGTTTTTTTTTTAAGTTGCCTCCACACCCAGAGTAGAACTCAATGCAGGGCTTGAGCTAATGACCCTGGGAGATCAAGACATGAGCTGAGAGCAAGAGTCAGATGCTTAACCAACTGAGCCAACCAAGTGCCCCTACTTTTTAATTTAAAAAAAAAATCATGATTTCATACTGATACCTCTAATTCTAAGCAAATACCATAGGTCTTCCTTATTTCCCCCTATTCCATAAACTGTATCACCTTTTTCCCCTGTAGTAAAAAACCTGCCTTCTGGAAACATCATTATATTTGCTCATTTGCTCAGTCCTAAAATAGATACAAAATAGCTTCAGAATCCCTACACCCATAGCACTATCAAAACATTTGTATTTCTTTTTCCCTTTAGACCCAGGGTATTTATCGAAATACTATGTTCCAGCTGACTTGGCTTCATTCTCCTTTTTTGCCTTCTATGTAGTTCTGTCATCCATTTGATATGCTGTTAGTTTTATTTGTTTCTGTCCTTATTCACTTCTGGGCCTCTCTTTCCAAACTTGTTGATTTACTTTAATGTTTTCAATATGTAAAATACAACATGCTTCCAAAAGTCAAAACTACACACAAAAATAATATACCACACTCAAGGTAAACAATTCTATCAGTTTCTGGTTTATCCTTCATAAGTTTCTTTTTTTCTTTTTTTTCTTTTTTTTACAAAAAGTGGAGATACGTGTATATATTTGTGTTTCTTCCTCTTTTTTACAGAACAGACAGCATTGTAAATATATTCTTTCCTGCCTACGGAATTTGATCAAGGAAGGCTTTGTACAAAGTACAAGTTGAAACTTCTGCTTGTTCCTAAAGGTAGGAAGCCAAGACTGATGGCTCTTATGTTAAGAAAAACAACTTAATAGTACTTTTTTAAGTGGAAAAAAATAGACTGGTAATTCTCAAAGTATGATCCTTGGACCAGCTTCATAGCAACACCTGGGAACTTAGAAATGCACATTTCCCGGCCCCATCCCAGATCTACTGAATCAGAAACTCTAGGGTTGGGTCCCAGAAGTTCTGTCACGTAATAAGCCCTCCAGATAATTCTGATGTGTGCTGAAGTTTGAGAACTACTGTTCTAGGCTCGTCTAGGAAGGGGAAGTTGAGAGAGAATAACACCTACCTCTTATGGGGTGCTACTAACTTTTGACCAAGAATGGGTATGAGTGTCTTACAGGACTATACTCATATTATCCTCATGATCGTCCCAGCCGGCGGGGGGCTGTGATGAGTCTGGGTTTACAGATGGGGCAACTGTGGTGTGGAGAGAGTGAGTGACTTCTTAAAATCATATAGCTAGTAAGCTGTGAACACTAGATTTGAAACCTGGGCAGACTGCCTTTGAAACCCTTGATTGCAATCATTACTCTGCGCTACCTCTTGGCTTCGTGTCGGATAAAATGAGAACTAAATTTCCCTCCATACCAGACCGATGGGCTGGCTGCCTGGAGGACAGTTAATGAGGGTGTCTTGTACTGAGAGAGTTGAGAGAAATGCTTGGCTAGAAGGAGGTGAAACAAATCCAGGGAATGACGGCAAGCAGGGCTTCATAAAAAAGCTGAGAGTGTCCACTGGTAAAATAAATCGTGGCAGGGACAGCAGAAGGTTTAATGTGAGTGCCGTTAACCATTTGATTTCACATTCTTTCCCATCTTGTGTTTTACTGCATTCCCTTGCCATCACCCCCCACCATCATTCAGGAAGAGTCTATTATGCACAATAAGCATGATTAGTTGTTCTTTAGGCTGGAAGGCTGAGGGATGGGGTCCTGGCATGTGGAAACCTGTGTGGAGAGGCTCAGCGGCTGCAAGAGTCCAGGGAATGAGCGGGGATAGAGAATTCACTGGGGAATGGGATTCAGTGTCCAAGTTCTCCTGATGGGTATTTAGTGAAGCCGTGAGACTCACCAACATTATGGTGAGGCATGTATCATGTACGAAAAGTAAAAGAAAAACTGCCCAATTTTCAGTGCCGAGCATTGGTGGGAAGAAGCAAAGGCAGAGAGTAAGAGAAGAACCATATGTATGTGTTCTAATATTCCTCATTTGGGGATGACTCATTAGGTCAGTGCCCTTTCTCATTTAGGTATCTGGGGCAGGGCTCATACATCTAATGGTGTGGTGGGTCAAGCAGAGAGAGGCCCTAACGTTTAACTTTCCAGGGACCTTTCAGTTCCCATGTTGAATGGACGCTAAGTCTAAAGCCCATGGGTCTGCCATGTGGGGTGAGGTGACCCTCCCTGCAGAGATCAGGAGCAGACTGTCAGACCGACAGGCTGGAGAGAGAATGCAGCAAAGACTCGGGGTCTGCAGCTAGCAGAGGTATTGGCAAGGCCCAGCCAGCCAGGGTTTAATTCCTGGGTCCGACCCAACATGGTCTGAATCCCAGTGACACTAGCCCCAGTCTTCAGCAGCTTGGTTGGGTAAGCGTCTGACTCTTGATTTCAGCTCAGGTCATGATCTCAGGGTTGTGAGATCAAGCCCCATGTTAGGCTCTGTGCTGGGTGTGGAGCCTGCTTGAAATTCTCTCTCTCCCTCTACCCCTCCCCTGCCTCTCTAAAAAATAAAAAATAAGAAGAGACAGAGAAGAGATCATCTCTTTCCCTCTCTCTCCGTATGAGGACACAGCAAGAAGATAATCATCTGCAATCCAGGAAGAGGGCCCTCACCAGAAGCTGACCATGCTGCCAGCCTGATCTTAGCTTTCCTCCTCCAGAACTGTGAGAAGGAAATTTCTGCTGTTTAAGCCACCTCATCCTTGGCATTTGGTTACAGGAGCCCTCACAGTCTAAGTGAGTGGTCAACATGAGGCTCTTCTAGGGCAATGGAAGGAGTGGGGCAGGACTGGAGCCCTCCTCTCTAGCCTATTCATGAGGAAAGGGATGGGGCACAATTCTTCTGTGCCCCCAGAGTTCTGCCATGCAAATGCAGTTGAGTTTTCTCACTTGGCCTGCCGTTTATAAGAGAAACTGCACGCCCTTGCTTTGCAGGAAGGCTGGTGGCTGTCTGAGTCAAGGGACGGCAAGGGCGGGGGAACATTTCCCTTCTTCATCTAGGAGCCTGCCTCACTAGTGCTCTCACCAGCCTGAAGCTGAGTACCAAAGCGGGCCTTCGTGTCCCGCCCAATCCTGGCATTACCAGGCTTGCCCGCACCGGGGCAGTGTAACCTCAATAAGCAAGTGCTTATCACCGGGCTGCGTGGAAAACGGCAACGCAGTGGCCCCTCTTAGCTAGGATGCAGCACCTAACCTGGGTCCTTTGGAGATAAGCACTGACGTTTCTGCCATATATTCATTCATTTTTTTTTTTTCACTTAGTAACCGTGCGTTCAAAGCCCACTATTTGTAGTAGTTCTGTGAGAGGTGCTGGGGATACAGAAATTTTTTAAAAAAATAATAATGTAGGGACGCCTGGCTGGCTCAGTCAGTGGAGCGTGCAACCCTTGATCTTGGGGTTGTAAGTTCGAGCCCCATGTTGGGTGTAGAGATTACTCAAAAATAAAATCTTAAAAAAGTAATAATGACCATAATTTACATCATGCTCCAAGACCTCCCCGAGGTCAGGGTTGAGTGAAAGGTTTTAAAATGATGAATCCCTCACACCCATGTTCCGTGCATAACTTAGTAGTAGTGGAAATGACGTGTTGTGCGATCCCGGACAGAATCCTTCAGATCTCAGCTTAAATGCAGCTTCTGTAGGGATGCCTTCCCGGCCCTTTGGCCAGGTTATGTACCCCTGTTCTGTGGTGTCTCAGATCCCTGGACTTCTCTATTGTAATACCCAGCACACTGCGTTGTTATTCCTTGTTTAATTGTCTGTCTTCCCTGACAGATATAACAAGCGATTCAAAGGAACCAATTCTGTCTTTCTTTTCACTACCTCCCCAACACCTATCATAGTAAGTACTCCATTAATAGTTACTGGATGAAGACTAACCCGACCTACAATTGCTCCATGACACGTCAAGTGCAAGAAACGTCACGGCTTTATATTTCTACATCAAAACAAATCTCAGTTTATTGAGATTTGAGTCACCGAGTCTAATATTTATAAATTATTTTTAGAAATATCCTTTCATCTCCTGTGATTCATACCCAAATCCCAGAGCTGTGAGGTTATGCAGTTGAGAGAAATGGAGGTGAAAAGCCATGGGCCCCTACCCCTTGAGATTGATCCCCATACGATCGACTGTGGTCACTGCCAGTTAGCTTGCTGCTCGGCATGGGCTTTCCCTCTTCCTCTCACAGCCATCGCTCTGGCCCCTGATGTCTGTAACCCCATCTAAGGCCTGCTCCTCTCAAACATTGCCCACAAGGGGTGTGCAGGGGCAAGGCACAGCCCAGAACACGTAGACACCCCGCCCCCACCCCAGTCCCTGAGAAGTCAGCTCCACGGAGGAGCCACTCTCCACTTTCCCTCTCCTCCCAGCTTGGATAACTGTCTGAAGAGACCTTTATGTCTGTCCTTGCTATCATCTTGGGAGGAGGAGAGAAAGATACTGTCCAAATTAACACTGATGAATTACAGCTTCAAAAAGGCAAGGTACCCATTAATTCTCAATGACTCTCCCTGTGTATATACTCATTCCATGAATGAATGTGTACTTTTATGGAGCAATCTTTTATTAGGACATTCCATATGTCTATCATGAGGTCACTGAAATTCTGTAAGTCAACAGGCACTGATCACTTCTGGGCTCATAACTTCTTTCTACCTCAGAAAAGAACACCTATTTCCTTGCAAGGATTAATGGGGATAATGTCTTTGAATGCACTTTGGGAACTGAGAGTACTATACAAATATAGAATATTGTTGGTATTAACCAGTGACTTTTATGTTTTACAGTCAGAGGAGAGGTGACAGGATAAATGATCTCTCTGGGGTCCTTTCCAATTCTCCCTTGATAGGAGCGAATTATTTTGCTAAAAACTATCCTTCAGGTAGCCATTATTCTCAAATACTTTGTACACCCTAGAAAAAGTCATGTATCAGTGTTGACTTCTTTTTCTGTCTTTCTCACGGGCTCCTAATTCAAACCTGTAACTCAGAGGTGTTCAGGCTATAACTGCTTGTGAAAGGGATAGACAAAGGGACTTTACAGGTCCCTTTTAATTCTAAGATTTCATGATTTCCGAATGCTAATGATACCAAATACTTGATTTCTCTTCCATTCATTCATTCATCCATTTATTTGTTTGAACAATACATATTGAGCACTTATTCTGTTAAAGAAACCCACCGGCATTAGGACACCTGGGTGGCTCAGTCGGTTAAGCATCTGCCTTCAGTTTAGGATATGATCCCAGGGTCCTGGGATCAAGTCCTACATCAGGCTTTCTACTCAGCGGGGAGCCTGCTTCTCCTTCTGCCTGCCACTGCCCCTGCTTGCGTGTGCTCTCTCTCTGACAAATAAAATAAATAAAATCTTAAAGAAAAAAAACAGCCAATCATCGTAAGCATTTCTGATATTTATAATTGGCTATGAACATCCCTATTTAGTAGCCTGAGAACCCCTGAAATTAGCAGACTGAATTTAGCTCACAGACTGCCCCCCAATTCCATAGTGTCCACTGCTGTAAGTTGTTCATTCAGAACCCCTCTGGCCAGCTACTCATGCTTTTCTCCGCTTTATCTCAGTGTCCTTGGATGCCTTGCGGTTAATGTGCCTCAACTCCTATATCAAGGTTCTTGACTGTTAGGCTGTTTATTGTGTTATTATTGTCAGTTAGAGGAGAGCATTCAAAAACTCTGAGATAAAGCACTGAGAAACAGCATAGAGATAAAAGCAACAGAATAAAAACCCGGTGAGATATAAAATCAAAGTGTGGATTTCTTAAGGGATGACCCGTTTTTTTCCCCCCCTCTAACTGAAGAAATTATCCATCTTGACCTGGCTAAGGACAGAGTTAAATCTGGGGCAAATATTCAGGATTAATGGACGCTTTGACATTGTGTGCGTAGAGATGGCTTAATTCTGAAGGAAGATGGGCCACCAAGGTGCTATGTGTGCTGTATTCCTCTTACGTTACCTCCCAAGCTATTCCTTCCTTCTATTTCTCTGAAAACTGATCTGCTCCACCTTTTTTAAAAATTGTATAACCCCCTAGTTTGGTTTGAGTGGTTATTTTTACAATGGAGTCTGTCCTCATACCTTTTATATCCAGGGAAGGGATCTGATGTGTGAACTTTGGAACTAACACTGAGAGAGACAAAATGGGCTCTCTGCTTTTCCATACAACTCGGGAGGTGTGCGCAACCATACTCTAGCATCTGGATCCCGGAAGAAAAAATTAAGACACACGTAACAACTATAACAACAGGCATTGTTTCCCCACCCCAGGACAGGCACAGCTTGGGGTGCTTGACAAGTATCACACTTTGACTTCTTCTGTGCATTTCCTGGATGAGAGCCCTGAGGCACAGAGAGGTTCAGTAACCTGCTTGAGGTGAAACAGAAGGGAGTGGATCTGGGCTATCAACCCAAGGATTCTGGTTATAGAGTCTGCAGGTGACCGCTGCATTCTCCATTCCCATGCTTTCTGGCTCTTGAGCCCATCTATTTCTGCCTCCTTTTCATCACCTAATTATGGCCTCACTTTTTGGGGAACTGTCTGCCTTCTTCCAAACTTGTCCCCCCCCCCAATTTGGAGTACAGTTCCATCTGCCCTCACCCACTATATGCACACTATTGCCAGCTTCTCAGAGAAACAAACCTCCCCTCCCAGTGTTCCCCCTAAGAATTTTCTGGCATGGAACAGCTCTCCTGAGGAAGTGGGACTTAATAAAAACTTTGGCAATACAGGAAATGGGGAACTTCACTAAGAAAGACCTTTTTTAGGGGCACCTGGGTGGGTTAAGCCTGTGGGTTAAGCCTCTGCCTTCGGGTCAGGGTTGTGATCTCAGGATCCTGGGATCGAGTCCCGCATCAGGCTCTCTGCTCAGCGGGGAGCCTGCTTCCCCCTCTCTCCCTGCCTGCCTCTCTGCCTAATTGTGATCTCTCTCTCTCTGTCAAATAAATAAAACAGAAAAAGAAAGACCTTTTTTAGTTAAAAACAGTACACAGATCATAAGTGAGTAGCTTAAAGAATTATCACCTAGCAAACATAGCTATGAAACCGGGTCAAGATAAAAAATGTTATCAACACCCCCAGAAGTCCCCCTCATGCCCTCTTCCAAACACTCTCCCTCCTACCCCAAAATGAGCCATTTCAAAACTCTACGTTGGCTTTGCCTAGTCTTGCCTTATATAAATGGAATCATACCTTACACATTCTTTTGTATCTGGCTTCTTTTGTTCATTAGTAGCTTGTAAGATTCATTTATTTGTTTGGTGTCACAATGGGATTTCTACTTTCAAGGATGTATAGAATTGCACTATATGCACTGGGGAGGGTATGTGCTACGGTGAGTGCTATGAATTGTGTAAGACTGATGAATCATAGACCTGTACCCTTAAATAATACATTATACGTTAATTTAAAAAAGTAGAGATACAGATTGAAATTAAAATATTTCTGTGACTGTGAAAAAAAAAAAAAAGAATTCCACTGTGTGAATCTGCCACAGTATATTTGTCAATTCTGCCATTGATGGGCATTTGGGTTGTTGCTGGTTTGAGGATATTATGAATCAAGCTATTATAAACATTCTTGCACATATCTTTGGTGAACAAATGCATAACCTGTGTTGGATTTATGCTTCAAGTGTAAAAGGAGAACTTTTAACCCAGGAGGCATGATGGTGAATGGGACATATTTGACAAAGAGAGCATAGGAAAAAGCACTTCTGACTAATGAGGACATCTTCAGGCCATAGCCCTAAGAAATATTCTTTTTCCATTTAAATTCAGGGAGGCTTGTAAAAGCATGCTACTTGGAGAACAGAAGTTTCTGTAGAAGGTGTCCATGGGCAGAGAGAATTTTTTCAGCATACACTTATACTTGAGTGATACTAGCTTGCCATTATGTGGTTTCTACAATAGTAAAAAAGAATAGAACTAGAGCAATAGTGCTCCATGGATTGGAATGTGTGTGGTTATAGTTCAAAAGTGTGACACTTCAGCCACGTAGTCTGAAAACCGCCTGGATTATAGGGAAGCATTTCATCCAAAGAGACAGGCATGGGTGGGAGTTTTGGACGATAGCAGAGTAGGACCCTGAGCTCCCTCATCCCACAATTTCAACTAGATATCATCCACATCTGAGTCAACAAACTGCAGAATGACCCAAAGATTGGCAGAACAAACCCCACAACTAAATATAGAGAAGAAGCTACATCTGAAAGTGAGGAATTGAAGGAGGGGGACAACAGTGCATGGAGAAGGCAGAGAAATGGGCCCTCGCACAAGGGAGTTCACAGAGGGGAGGCTTAAACCCCAGAAGGTTTGGCTTTAAAGACCAGAGGGGCTAAATTCTAAGAGTATGTTAAACCAGTGGGACTTGGAACCTGGAGCATTAGAAGTCAGCTGACTCAGCACCAGATGAACTGGGGGGGGGGGGTGAGTGGCAGTGCATCCCTGCCCTTAAAGTGACAGCAGTCTGCATGGTGAGGCAACATTAAAAAACACAATGCTGGCAACAAACAGGAGACAGAGCTATTCATACTGATTTTGGAGTATGTCTGGGGACTTCTTAGGGAACAAAAGAGCTGGCAGAGGCCATTTTCCTCCTCTTCCCCTGTGAGAGTCAGGACTGCACAAACACTTGCTACCTAGCCCACTAGCCATCCCCTATGCTCATGAGTTCTCCTGAGGACTTGCCTGCTCCAAGCCTGCTAACCTTGACACGGGGCATGAGCCAGCAAGCTTTAGGGGACTGGCATAGCACTAGTGGCCCAGCACAAATTTTGCTAACACCATTGCCCTGCTCCCAAGTCCTGCAATAGCCACACCCCCTCAGAGCTGGCCTGCCTGGGTTCTGCAAGCACAGCCCCCAACAGCCAGTGACTGGACTGAAAGGAAAAGAGACTCAACAGCAGGGCATAAGCAACACCCATAAGATGTTCTCCTGAGGGGCCAGGTCCCAATGAACAGGGGACACTGCACTGCAGAGCACTCCAGAATCTCTTCTTTATAAAGTCACTATTTTCAAGAGCAGAAAACCCAGATGACTTCCTTAACACAGAGAAACAGACACAGAGAGGCAGACAAAATGAGGAGATAGAAAAATTTATCCCAAATGGAAGAACAGGACCAGGCCACACCGAGAGACCTAAGCAAAACAGATGTAGAGAATTTAAAGCAATGATCATAAGGATACTCACTGGAGTTGAGAAAAGAGTGGAAGACATGAGTGAAAGAAACCCTTAACACAGAGTTGAGGAATGACAAAGCAGAGATAAAGGGCACAATAAACAAAGTGAGAAACACACTGCAATGAACAGCAGGATAGGAGAAGCAGAGGAACGAATTAGTGACCTACAAGATAGAGTAATGGAAAGTTATTAAGCTGAAAGAGAAAAGAATTACACAAAGCGAGAAAAGACTCAGGGAAATCAGTGACTCCATCAAACATAACATTCATCTTATAAGAGTCCCAGAAGAAGAAGAATGAGAAAAGGGGGCAGAAAATTTATTTGAAGAAATAATAGCTGAAAACTCTAATCTGGGAAAGGAAACAGATATCCAGAACCAGGAGGCACAGAGAACCTCCAACAAAATTGACAAATGCAAACCCACAGCAAAGTATTTACGTAATTAAGTTTGCAAAATATAGTGATAAAAAAATTTTAAAGCTGCAAGACAAAAGAGGTCAGTAACTTACAAGGGAAAGCCCATAAGGCTGGTAGGAGATTTTTCAACAGAAACTTGTAAACTAGAAGAGAGCAGCATGATATATTCAAGGGGCTGAATGGGTAAAATCTGCAACCAAGAATCCTCTATCCAGCAAGCTATCATTCAGAATAAAAGGAAAGATGAAGAGCTTCCCAGACAAACAAAAACTAAAGAAGTTCGTGAACACTAAATCAGCTCTGCAAGAAATATTAAGAGGGACTGTTTGAGGGGAAAGGACCAAAAGTGACAGTACAGAGGTAGAAAACACAAAAGCAATAAAAATTAGTATCTCTGTAAAAAAATCAGTCAAGAATTGGAGTGCCTAGGTGGCTCAGTGCATTAAGCCTCTGCCTTCCACTCAGGTCATGATCTCAGGGTCCTGGGATGGAGCCCACATCAGCCTCTCTGCTCAGCAGGGAGCTTGCTTCCCCCTTTCTCTCTGCCTGCTGCTCTACTTGTAATCTCTTTCTCTCTGTCAAATAAATAAATAAAATCTTTAAAAAAAACAGTCAAGGAACTCACAAAAAAAGATATAAAATATAATAGCATATACCTAAAACATGAAGAAAAGAATGGGTTCAAACTTAAACAACCATCAATTTCAATAGACTGCTAATGCAGAAGAAGTTATATATAAACTTAATGGTAACCATATATCAAAAACCACTAATAGACATGCAAAGAATAAAGAGAAGAAATCCAAATACATCACTAGAAAATTAGCAAAACAGGAGGGAAGGAAGGAAAGAATCAGAGAAAATCTTCAGAAACAAATACAAAACAAGTAATGAAATGGCAATAAATATATATCGATCAAAAATTACTTTGAATGAAAATAGACAAAATGCTCCAATCAAAAAAACATAAGATGAGAGAATGGATTTTTTAAAAAAGCAAGATCCATCTACATGCTACCTATATGACCCATTTTAAACCTAAAAACACCTACAGATTGAAAGTGGGGGGATGGAGAAACATTATCATGCAAATGGATCTCCAAAGAAAGCCTGAGTAGCAATACTTATATCAGACAAAGTAAACTTTAAAACAAATACTGTAACAAGAAACAAAAAAGACACTAAATAATAATGAAGGGAACAATCCAACAAGAAGTATAACAAATATGGTAAATATTTATGCCACCAACATGAGAGCGTCTAAACATGTAAAACAATTAATAACAAACATAAAGGAGCCAATTAATAATAATACAGTAATGCTAGGGGACCTTAATACCCAACTTACATCAACAGACAGATCATCTGTACAGAAAATCAACAAAGAATCAGTGACTTCAAATGATACACAGAAAAAGATGGACTTAACAGATGTATTCAAAAGACTCTGTCCTAAAACAGCAGAACACACATTCTGTTCAAGTGCTCATGGAACAGTCTCCAGAAGAGATCACATGTAAACCTGTAAAATAAGCCTCAACAAATTCAAGAAGATTGAAATCATACTGTACATCTTTTCTGATCGCAACACTATGAAACTAGAAGTTAACCACAAGAAAAAATCTAGAAAGACCACAAATACATGGAGGTTAATCAAGATGCCATTAAACAATGAATGGATCAACCAGGAAATAAAAGAAGAAACTTAAAAAAATATGGAAACAAATGAAAATAAAAACCCAGCTGTCCAAAACTTCTGGGATGTAGCAAAAAAAAGTTCTAAGAGGGAAGTTTATAGCAATACAGGCCGACCTTTAGAAGCAAGACAAATCTCAAATAAACAACCTAACGTTGCACATAAAGGATCTAGAAAAATAACAACAACAAAAACTAAAACCAGCAGAAGGAAGGAAATAATAAAGATCAGAGCAGAAATAAATGATACAGAATCAAAACAAAACAAAACCAGTAGAAAAAAAATCCATGAAACCAGGAGCTGATACTTTGAAAAATCAATAAAACTGATAAACCTCTAAACAGATTCACCAAGAAAAAAAGAGAAAGGACTTAAAAAAATGAAATCACAAATGACAGAGGAGAAATAATAACCAACACCCTAGAAATATAAACAAGTATATGAGAATATTATGGAAAAACTATATACCAAAAAACTGGACAACCTAGAAGAAATGGATAAATTCCTCAGAATATATAAACACCAAAACTGAAACAGGAGGAAATAGAAAATTTGAACAGATTGATAACCAGCAAAGAAATTCAGTCAGTAATCAAAAATCTCCCAACAAACAAAAGTTCAGGACCAGATGCCTTCACAGGTGAATTCTACCAAACATTTAAAGAAGAATTAATACTGATTCTTAAACTATTCCAAAAGAAATACAAGAGGAAGGAAAACTTCTAAGTTCATTCTATGAGGTCAGTGTCAGGCCAAATCTCTGATAAACATAGATGAAAAATATTCAACAAAATATTAGCAAACTGAATTCAACAATACCTTAAAAAAGAGAGAGAAAAAAAGCTTCTGCACAGCAAAGGAAACAATCAACAAAATTAAAAGACAACCTTCAAAGTGGGAGAAGGTATTTGCAAAGACATATCTGATAAAAAGTTAGTATCCAACATATATAAAGAATTTACACAACTCAACACCAAAACCCCACAAATAATCCCATTAAAAAATAGGTAGAAAACATGAACAGATATTTCTCCAAAGAAGACATCCAGATGGCCATCAGATACATAAAAGGACACTTACATCACTCATCATCAAGGAAATAAATGCAAATCAAAACTACAACGAGCTATCCCTCACACCTGTCAGAATGGCTACAATCAACAACACAGGGAACAACAGGTATCGGCCAGGATGTGGAGAAAAAAGAACCTTGCACTCTTGGTAAAAATGCAAACTCATGCAGCCACTGTGGAAAACAATATGGAGGTTCCTCACAAAATTAAGTATATATAGAACTATGCTACAATCCAGCGATTGCACTACTGGATATTTACCAGAAAAATACAAGAAGTTTGATTCAAAGGGATACAGGCATCCTGATGTTTATAGCAGCACTATCTACAATAACCAAGATATGGAAGCAGCCCAAGTGTCTATGGATTGAAAAAGTGAGATAGATAATATATACATTTATATGTATATGTAGATATACACACTATATATATATTATATGTATGCAATGTATATATATGTATACTTATATACATATATAATGCCATTTACAATGACAGGGATAGAGCTAGAGAGTATAATGTTAAGTGAGATAAGTCAGTCAGGGTAAGACAAATACCAGGTGATTTCACTCATATGTGGAAATTAAGAAACAAAGAAGCAAAGGGAAAAAATAAGAGAAAGTCAAGAAACACTCTTAAATAGAGAGAAAAAACTGATGGTCACCATAGGAGAGAAGGGTGGTGGGTTGGGTGAAATAGGTGGTGGGGTTGAAGGAGGGCAATTGTAATGAGCACTGGCTGATGTGTGGAAGTGTTGAATCACTATATCGTACACCTGAAACTAATATAACACTGTATGTTAACTAACTGGAATTAAAATAAAGCTTAAGAAAAAAAAGAGAATGGCATGGACTGAGTTAAGCAATGCTTAGAGTGAAACGTAAAAATACAAACCTAACAATAGGATGAGAGCAAATGAAGAAACTCCAGGCAGGAATCATCACAAGCAGGATGCTGGGCACCCCAGCTAAGGCATATACCCATGTTTCTCCCAGGGGAATGCACGCTCCACAGGGGCAGGGAGAAGGAAGCAAAGATAAGAGAAGGGATGGAGTGCCTGGGGGGCTCAGTTGGTTAAGCATCTGCCTTCAGCTCAGATCGTGATCTCAGTGTCCTGGGATGGAGCCTTACATGGGGGTTCCTGCTCAGCAGGGAATCTGCTCCTCTCTCTCCCTCTACCTGTTGCTCCCCTTGCTTTTGCTCTTTCTCTCTGTGTGTCAGATAAATAAATAAAATCTTTTAAAAACACATTATAGAAGAGAGATAGGGAGAGCAACACACACAAGAGGTATTGTATGAGGTATTCTGGGTAAAGCTGTGCCTGGATTCAGCTGTGCCTGAACCCGACCCATCCTGACCTCCCAGTTTCCTGAACAATACCGTTCAAGGGAGGTTTTCTACGGCTTGCCTTCAAAATGATTTTCACTAACAGTGGAGATACCTTATGTGTTGAAAAGCCCATCCTCTTACCTCCTATGCTGTGCTGCAGGAAGGGCCAGAGTTAGAGAAGAATTTAATAAAACATATATGATTAAAATTAGTGGAAAAAATAGAATATACTTGAGAGCCAGAGGAATGTCCAGTGTTTGTGATAAATCATGGACAAATAATGGCTATTAGAGAAATAAAAGGGATAATATCTTAAAAGAAAGATATTAAATTTGGTCTCTTCTAGGTATCTGTGTGCATAGACATCACTCTGGATCAGAGCCTTTTTATCTGGTGTGGCAAGATTTATGTCCCTTTAATTTATTGGAGTGAAGTTCTCAGCATGAAGACCAGCATAGAGACATTGCTACAGCCAGGTGATATAAATCAATGATTCTCAACCACAGACCTGTGCTAAGGGGACTTAGAAATATTGCCCGGGGGGCGCCTGGGTGGCTCAGTGGGTTAAGCCACTGCCTTCGGCTCAGGTCATGATCCCAGGTCCTGGGTTCAAGCCCCACATCGGGCTTTCTACTCAGCAGGGAGCCTGCTTCCTCCTCTCTCTCTGCCTGCCTCTCTGCCTACTTGTGATTTCTCTCTGTCAAATAAATAAATAAAATCTTAAAAAAAAAATATTGCCCGGGATCCATGAACTGACAGGTATAGTGTATGGCTGGAAGTAGATCTCCATAAAGTTTTGTTTCTGAACGAATGAAAGAAAGAAAGAACGAGTGAGTGAGTGAATGAATGAATGAATGAATAAATACACACATAAAACATTACCAGTGAAATTATAAATGAAACATTTGGCTCATACAGATATATTCTAATGCTTTAGATGATGTTGTGATTAATAAAATAATAAAATTTCACTAAAAGGCTTTATTGATTTAATAAAAGCTCCTTTCCCCCATTAATAGATCCTACTAAATAGTAGGATCTTTAATAGATAACTACTAAAATACCTAATACCTAATCATCATCTTATGTTAAAAATGCATCATTAAACTTGGAAAGGTTGGGGACCCCATATGGATGATAACTTTCTTGAAGTCAGAAATATGTTCCCCCCATGCCCCTATAATAGTGCCTTGCATGTATTCAAAATTATATCACAGGTATAATACAAGGTGGATAATAATCATACTCTATGAGAATACTCCTCTCACCATTTAAAATTCATGGCTTAAAACATCATTTTATTTTATTTTTAAGATTTTATTTATTTATTTGAGAGAGAGAGAGACAGAGCATGAGCATAAGAAGAGGAGAGAAGACAGAGGGAGAAGCAGACTCCCCGCTGAGGAGGGAGCCTGATGCAGGACTCGATCCCAGCACCCTGGGATCATGACCTGAGCCGAAGGCAGACGCTTAACCCAATGAGCCACCCAGGTGCCCCAACACATCATTTTAATGTTAAATATAGCCTACACTGCTACAAATGCATATACATACATTTTTAGACTTACAAAGTGAATACCCTTTGGTTACATGTGGGGTAAGAAATAGAATATTGCCAAAATTCTAGTCCCTTCCTCTAAATGTGTCATAACCTGATCACAAACCCTTCCTTTTTCCTAAAGGTAACCATTATCCTAGCTTTAATGATAAAGATATCATTATTTTAAATCTACATATGCATCACTAATCTAAGTAGTTTAATTATGCCTACTTCTGAATTCTTTACATGGAACATATGTATTCTTTTGTGTCTTGCTTTGTGGCTCAGTAGTAAGTTTGTATGATTCATCCACGCCATTGTGTCTAACTGCAGTTTTTTCTTTACTATTGTTTTTATTTTTATTTTAGTGTGTCTTAGTGTGTCTTAGTGTGTCTATGTTGCAATTTATCCAGTATACTGTAGATTCACATCTAAGCGGTTTCCAGTTTGGACTAACACAGTTTGAACAGAATCATTTAGTTAATTTGAGTTTCATGGAATTAACGGATATGTTTGGGTTTAAATTCACCATTTCTTTTGTGCCCCTATCTCACCTACCTCTTCACTTCTCTCTCCTTTATGTACTTTTTTGGATTATTTTCTATAATTTCTATTTTTTTCTACTATTAGTTTAGACTGTATACCTGCTATTCTGTTCTTTCAGTGGTTCCCTAAATATTTCAAAATCTATACTCAAATCATAAAACTAAAATTAATCAATACTTTGCCCCATTTTAGACAATATGAGAACACAAGGATTTCTTTAAAAATTTTTTTAAAGATTTTGTTTATTTATTTGACAGACAGATCACAAGTAGGCAGAGAGGCAGGCAGAGAGAGAGGAAGGAAAGCAAGCTCCCTGCTGAGCAGAGAGCCCGATGTGGGGCTCGATCCCAGAACCTTGGGCTCATGACCTGAGCTGAAAGCAGAGGCTTTAACCCACTGAGTCACCCAGGCGCCCCTTTTAAATTTTTTTTATAAACATATAATGTAATTATATCCCCAGGGGTACAGGTCTGTGAATAGCCAGGTTTACACACTTCGCAGCACTCACCATAGCACATACCCTCCCCAATGTCCATAACCCCACCCCCCTCTCCTGACCCCCCGACCCCCAGCAACCCTTAGTTTGTTTTGTGAGATTAAGAGTCACTTATGGTTTGTCTCCCTCCCGATCTCATCTTGTTTCATTTATTCTTCTCCTACCCCCCAAACCCCCCATGTTGCATCTCCACTTCCTCATATCAGGGAGATCATATGATAGTTGTCTTTCTCCGATTGACTTATTTCGCTAAGCATGATACCCTCTAGTTCCATCCACGTTGTCGCAAATGGCAAGATTTCATTTCTTTTGATGGCTGCATAGTATTCCATTGTGTATATATACCACATCTTCTTTATCCATTCCTCTGTTGACGGATATCTAGGTTCTTTCCATAGTTTGGCTATTGTAGACATTGCTGCTATAAACATTCGGGTGCACGTGCCCCTTCAGATCACTACGTCTGTATCTTTGGGGTAAATACCCAGTAGTGCTATTGCTGGGTCATAGGGTAGTTCTATTTTCAACTTTTTGAGGAACCTCCATGCTGTTTTCTAGAGTGGTTGAACCAGCTTGCATTCCCAATGCAAGATATTTTCAACAGTGTAGGAGGGTTCCCCTTTCTCCACATCCTCGCCAGCATCTGTCATTTCCTGACTTGTTAATTTTGGCCATTCTGACTGGTGTGAGGAGATATCTCATTGTGGTTTTGATTTGTATTTCCCTGATGCCGAGTGATGTGGAGCACTTTTTCATGTGTCTGTTGGCCATCTGGATGTCTTCTTTGCAGAAATGTCTGTTCATGTCCTCTGCCCATTTCTTGATTGGATTCTTTGTTCTTTGGGTGTTGAGTTTGCTAAGTTCTTTATAGATTTTGGACACTAGCCCTTTATCTGATATGTCGTTTGCAAATATCTTCTCCCATTCTGTCAGTTGTCTTTTGGTTTTGTTAACTGTTTCCTTTGCTATGCAAAAGCTTTTGATCTTGATGAAATCCCAATAATTCATTTTTACTCTTGTTTCCCTTGCCTTTGGAGATGTTCCTAGGAAGACGTTGCCGTGGCTGAGGTCGAAGACGTTGAAAAAAATGGATGGTACTTTGATAGGAATTGCATTAAATGTGTAGATTGCTTTAGGTAGCATAGACATTTTCACAATATTTATTCTTCCAATCCAGGAGCATGGAACATTTTTCCATTTCTTTGTGTCTTCCTCAATTTCTTTCATCAGTACTTTATAGTTTTC
The DNA here is from genome assembly GCF_902655055.1 of Lutra lutra. Lineage (NCBI taxonomy): Eukaryota > Metazoa > Chordata > Mammalia > Carnivora > Mustelidae > Lutra > Lutra lutra. Next base: position 38,614,599 of record NC_062287.1, on the reverse strand, counting down.
TGTGTATAGATTCTTAGTCTCTTTGGTTAGGTTTATTCCTAGGTATCTTATAGTTTTGGGTGCAATTGTAAATGGGATGGACTCCTTAATTTCTCTTTCTTCTGTCTTGTTGTTGGTGTAGAGAAATGCAACTGATTTCTGTGCATTGATTTTATATCCTGACACTTTACTGAATTCCTGTACAAGTTCTAGCAGTTTTGGAGTGGGGTTTTTGGGTTTTCCACATATAGTATCATATCATCTGCAAAGAGTGATAGTTTGACTTCTTGTTTGCTTGTACCGCTATATATTTTCCTCTCAGGACTGCCTTTGTTGTGTCCCACAGATTCTGAACCGTTGTGTTTTCATTATCAATTGTTTCCATGAATTTTTTTAATTCTTCTTTAATTTCCTGGTTGACCCATTCATTCTTTAGAAGGATGCTGTTTAGTCTCCATGTATTTGGGTTCTTTCCAAATTTCCTCTTGTGATTGAGTTCTAGCTTCAGAGCATTGTGGTCTGAAAATATGCAGGGACTGATTCCAATCTTTTGATAACGGTTGAGACCTGATTTAGGGCCAAGAATCTGATCTATTCTGGAGAATGTTCCATGTGCACTAGAGAAGAATGTGTATTCTGTTGCTTTGGGATGAAATGTTCTGAATATATCTGTGATGTCCATCTGGCCCAGTGTGTCATTTAAGGCCTTTATTTCCTTGTTGATCTTTTGCTTGGATGATCTGTCCATTCAGTGAGGGGAGTGTTAAAGTCCCCTACTATTATTGTATTATTGTCGATGTGTTTCTTTGATTTTGTTATTAATTGGTTTATATAGTTGGCTGCTCCCACGTTAGGGGCATAGATATTTAAAATTGTTAGATCTTCTTGTTGGACAGTTCCTTTGAGTATGATATAGTGTCCTTCCTCATCTCTTATTATAGTCTTTGGCTTAAAATCTAATTGATCTGATATAAGGATTGCCACTCCTGCTTTCTTCTGATGTCCATTAGCATGGTAAATTCTTTTCCACCCCCTCACTTTAAATCTGGAGGTGTCTTCGGGTTTAAGATGAGTTTCTTGTAGGCAACATATAGATGGGTTTTGTTTTTTTATCCATTCTGATACCCTGTGTCTTTTGATTGGGGCATTTAGCCCATTAACATTCAGGGTAAGTATTGAGAGATATGAACTTAGTGCCATTGTATTGCCTGTAAGGTGACTGTTATTGTATATTGTCTCTGTTTCTTTCTGATCTACTACTTTTAGGGTCTCTCTTTGCTAGAGGACCCCTTTCAATATTTCCTGTAAAGCTGGTTTGGTATTTGCAAATTCTTTCAGGTTTTGTTTGTCCTGGAAGATTTTTATCTCTCCTTCTATTTTCAATGATAGCCTAGCTGGATATAGTATTCTTGGCTGCATGTTTTTCTCATTTAGTACTCTGAATATATCATGCCAGCTCTTTCTGGCCTGCCAGGTCTCTGTGGATAAGTCACCTGCCAATCTAATATTTTTACCATTGTATGTTACAGACTTCTTTTCCTGGGCTGCTTTCAGGATCTTCTCTTTGTCACTAAGACTTGTAAATTTTACTATTAGGTGACGGGGTGTGCACCTATTCTTATTGATTTTGAGGGGGGTTCTCTGAACCTCCTGGATTTTGATGCTTGTTCCCTTTGCCATATTGGGGAAATTCTCTCCAATAATTCTCTCCAATATACCTTCTGCTCCCCTCTCTGTTTCCTCTTCTTCTGGAATCCCAATTATTCTTATGTTGTTTCGTCTTATGGTGTCACTTATCTCTCGAATTCTCCCCTCATGGTCCAGTAGCTGTTTGTCCCTCTTTTGCTCAGCTTCTTTATTCTCTGTCATTTGGTCTTCTATATTGCTAATTCTTTCTTCTGCCTCATTTATCCTAGCAGTGAGAGTCTCCATTTTTTATTGCACCTCATTAATAGCTTTTTTGATTTCAACTTGGTTCGATTTTAGTTCTTTTATTTCTCCAGAAAGGGCTTTTATATCTCCCAAGAGGGTTTCTCTAATATCTTCCATGCCTTTTTCGAGCCCGCCTAGAACCTTGAGAATCGTCATTCTGAACTCTAGATCTGACATATTACCAATGTCTGTATTGATTAGGTCCCTAGCCTTTGGTACTGCCTCTTGTTCTTTTTTTTGTGGTGAATTTTTCTGCCTTGTCATTTTGTCCAGATAAGAGTATATGAAGGAGCAAGTAAAATACTAAAAGGGTGGCAACAACCCCAGGAAAATATGCTTTAGCCAAATCAGAAGAGATCCCAAATCGTGAGGGGGGAGAAAGGGGATAAAAAGAGGTTCAGAAAGGGGCGCCTGGGTGGCTCAGTGGGTTAAAGCCTCTGCCTTCGGCTCAGGTCATGATCCCAGGGTCCTGGGATCAGGCCCCAATCGGGCTCTCTGTCAGCGGGGAGCCTGCTTCCTCCTCCCTCTCTGCCTGTCTTTCTACCTACTTGTGATCTCTGTCTGTCAAATGAATAAATAAAAAAAAAAAATCTAAAAAAAAAAAAGAGATTCAGAAAGAAAAAAAATTAAAAAAAGAAAACCAATAAAGAAAAAGTATTAAAAGGAAAAATATATATATATATATATATATATATATATATATTAGATAAACTAGTTTAAAAAATGTTAAGAAAGAAAAGGGTAAAAGTTAAAAAAATTTAGCAGAAGAAGAAAAAAAAATTGAAAAGGAAAAAAAAATTAAATTAACTGCAAGGCTAAAGAATCATGGGGAGAAAGCCATGAGTTCCTTGCTTTGCTTTCTCCTCCTCTGGAATTCCACTGCTCTCCTTGGTATTGAAACTGCCTTCCTTGGTAGGTGAACTTGGTCCTGGCTGGGTTTTTTGTTGATCTTCTGGGGGAGGGGCCTGTTGTAGTGATTCTTAAGTGTCTTTGCCTCAGGCGGAGTTGCACCGCCCTTACCCGGGGCCGGGCTGAGTAATCCGACTGGGTTTGCTTTCAGGAGCTTTTGTTCCCTGAGCGCTTTCCATAGAGTTCCGGAGGGCGGGAATGAAGATGGCGGCCACCCAGTCTCCTGCCTGGAGAAGCCGAGAGCCCGGGGCCCCACTCCTCAGTGCGCCCTCAGAGAACAGCACCCAATTACTCCCGTTACCCTGGCCTCCGGCCGCGCTCTGAGCTGACCGAGCCTGCGAGCGGTTCAAGGTAACCCGAGCTTAGAGTCACTCCTCGGCTCTGTCTCTGTAGCCGACTTCCCCGTTCTAATACCGGTAAGCTCTGCGACACTCAGACACCCCCGATCCTTCTGCGACCCTGCGGGACCTGAGGCCACACTGACCCTGCGTGGGCTTCACCCCGGTTGAGCCTCTGGAGCGATGTCCCTCAGCGGAACAGACTTTTAAAAGTCCTGATTTTGTGCTCCGTTGCTCCGCCGCTCTCCGGGAGCTGGCCCCTCCCCCCGCGGTCTATCTTCCCGTCGCTTTGGATTCACTTCTCCGCCAGTCCTACCTTTCAGAAAGTGGTTGATTTTCTGTTTCTAGAGTTGCTATTCTTCTTCTCTTCGATCTCCCGTTGGATTTGTAGGTGTTTGCAATCTTTAGATAAGCTATCTAGCTGATCTCCCACTACCTGAAGTAGTCTCAGCCTGCTACTTCTCCACCATCTTGACTCCCTGTCTCCTGAAGATATTTTCAAACATGTCTTTTATTTCTTCTAAAATGATTATTAGCACAGTTGTTTTATTATCTTTGGTAATTTCAATAACTGAAGTTTATGGGTCTATTTCCCTTTTCTGCATCTAACTCATGGGATCTTTTTTCTTTAGATGCTTGATTATTTGTGACACTATGCTGGTCATAGTTCTTGAAAAATTACTTGTGAGGGGTTCTTTGAGGCCTAGGATGAAGGTGTCCTCCTCCAGAGAAGATATGAATTTACTTCTTCATAATGCCTAGGAAAGTACAGCCTGGAATTACTTGATACCAAATTTGTGCCTTGGGGTATTTTGTATCACCTAGATGAAATTAATTTGCACAGCAAAACTGTGTTAAGACCTATTAATCTGAAACTGTTTCCTCTCATCCCCACCCCACATACACATTCTGCCCAGCAACAAGGCAACCTAAACTTCTGTCCCCTTGGAAAAGTGATGAGAACGGATTTACTCTGGTTCACTCTTATTCTGAAGGTATAACCCTTTGGGATTCCAACTTAATTTTGTGACGGTGTCTTTAGATCCCATAGTTTGGACAGGTTCTGAGCTTTTCTCCCCCCCCCCCCCACCCTTGCTTTGTGACACATTAATAGCAAAGTTCAAGTTTTCATGGATTGTCAAATGTCCTTAAGATAAAAGTGGCTTTCATGTTTTGCAAACTTCTCTGGGTTCCTATTTTGTCATAGATATTGGTCTAATCGTTTCATATATCTTGTTAGATCTATAAGTATTTTAAATAAGATTTAAAAGCCATATCCATTTCTAGTTGTTTTCAGTAGGAGGGTTGGTATGAATAGCCTGCCCAGTATAAGAGATTGCTAAAATCACCACGAATTTCTCTCATCCATATGTAAGCCCCTTTGCAATGTGTCTTTGTCAATTTTCCCATCAGGAGGTTGAGTCCGTATCTCCACTGCTTGAATCTAGGCTTGGCTGTGTGGCTTGCTCTGGCCAATAGAACATAAATGGAATGCAAGCAGAGATTTGAAAAAGACTTGCACTCTCTTGGTGCTCTTGGGAACTTTATAATCACCATCATATGAAAGGACCTAAGCTAATATACTGCGTATTGAATTACTGAACATGAGCCTCATGCAGGGCTCAATCTCACGACACTGAGATCATGAGCAAGAATCAGAGGCTTAACCCACTAAGCCATCTGGGCACCCACCCTCCCACAACATTTTTTAAATGGGATGTTTCTCATAAAAAAAAATCCATATTTCAAATATTTCCCTTATGATATCCAAAGCTCTGCCAACGCAGGGCCTGACTTCCCATCAGGCAACAACTCACTGGTGTGGAGACCTTGTACCCTCCTTAGAGGGGGCGGGTACCCTACAGTTAGCCCAACACTCTCTATTGCCTCGTTCACTCTGAAGCTCTGTATACTGTTTTACTTAACTGCTTTCCTCCTCTGTTTATCTACTGGACTCCACATTCCACTTGCATCTCCTGGTTTAAATGTTTAATTATTAAATTAGTAAATGGAACTGTGGCCAGCCATTTGACATCTTCAGTCCCTCATTCTTCAGTCTGCATCCAGTCCTTTCTTTTCACCTTATCTCCCCTTCATTTTCCTCCCTCACAGCTAAAATTCAGAGTTCCTTTTACCCAGGTCACAGTGACATGAAAATTTTGGCTGTTGGGAAGCCCACATACTATGGTTTACACTGAAGCCTGTGTCTTCTAGAAATAGCATATTGTCTTCTTATGAATTTCAGGGACTTAAACTCTTCTTTGCATAGGCCAAGAGAGCTTTGTGAGTCTGGTAGGTAATATTCCTGAAATAAAGGAATACAAGAGAGTAATTTTTTTTAACCTTTGATGTTTATTTCATGTGATCTTTATTCAGAACATTATCATCCCAGGTAATTCTGTTAAAAGAAATCTGACGGTGACCCCCTGCTTCTTCCTTGACCATTGTGAATCAGAAGAGTGGGGTACAGCTTTGTAAATGTTACTATTTTAGAATTCAGAAAATACCTCTTTAAGCCTCCATCTGGATCTCTGTATTGTTGGGCGAGGCAGCACAATCATCAAAAAATAGTCCTCTGACCTCTGGCTTTGAAATTGTGTACACAATGCTGGGGAGCAAAGAGCTGTTTTTCATCTGCATTTATATATTCAATTTAAATCACACTATTAATAGACTATTTTAAGTACAAAATTTGGCTGATATATTATTTTCTAGTTAATTTGAGTTGCTTCATTCGTGCATGTTTTATCTCCCTCATGTGGCTAGTGGTTACTTAGTGCAGTTCTGGACCATTGATTTTGCTCAGGTCTGTGTAAAAGATTGAAAGTGAGAGAAACTTGAGGGAAGGTCACTTGTAGGAGACTCCTGCAATAGTCTAGGTCTGCAGAATCATAATGACATTGGCCAAGCTTAAAGCAGTAGGAATGGAAAGAAAGACATACATTCATTACCTGACTAAAAGGTGATCCTTTAGAAAATCCTTGAGAATATACTGCTAAGTCAAATAAGCCAGTCAGAGAAAAACAAATATCATATGATTTCACTCATATGTGGAATATAAGAAACAAAACAAATGAGCATGGTTGGGGGGAGTAGGAAACCAAGAAACAGACTCTTAAATATAGAGAACAAACTGATAGTTACCAGAGGGGAGTAGGATGGGTGAAGCAGATGACAGGGATAAAGGAGGGCACCTACTGTGATGAGCACTGGCTGATATATGGAAGTGTTGAATCACTGAATCATACACCTGAAACTAATAAAACACTGTATGTTAACTCGACTGGAATTAAAATAAAAAATAAGAAAGGAAAGAGAACCAGGAAAATCCTTGAGAAAGGAAGCCAGGAGGAATTTCTTCAAGCATTGAAAGAGCTTCAGCAAAAGGTTGTTTTCTAGAATTCTAGTTTCATGAACTATTAAAAGAAGACAAGTTTGAAAATACTAACTCTAGGAAAAAAAATGTGTTGTGCTTCAGTCATCTCAGAGGTTTCAACATGTTGATGTGCTTTGTGAACCTGCAAGCGTGTGATAAATTAGGTCACATGCACCAAATTTGTTTGACTATGGAATTCTTTTTGGAGGACATCTCATAGTATTAGTGTTCTGTGGAACACATTTTGAGGTAAAAGAAGACAACCAAGACACTGAGGACTTGCTAATGAAGTGCTGGCCTGGATTCAGAGGAGAGAAGCTTCAGACAAAGCTTAAGTACCTTCGGAGAAGTTACTTTCAGTGTTGTAGAATGCCATGAGACAACACCCAGATGTCCCTTTCATAGTCAAAGTGAAGGAACTTACTCTATCAGCTTTGAGGAATGTTGCCCAGCAAACAGCATACAAGGGAGGCTCTGTCCAGAAATTGCCCTCAGATCAGGGTAGTTGCCTTGCTCAAATATACAATGCCTCCCCAGAGGCAGCCTGCATCCAGTGATAGTTGATATGAAGGTACCAAGTCTCAACTCCTTGCTTTGATTCAGATTATCTCTGATGGGTCATTCCAGTTCAGAACTCCCCCCGGGGTTGACTGAGATCTCTGTTATAACGCATTGCCATTCAGTTTCTCCTTGAGTCTTATCTGAGCCAACTTTCAGTCAGGAAACCCACAGGTTAAAGGAGGGGCCAGGTACACATAAGGAAGGAATTGGCAACATTATGGCAAGTGTGTGGGAGCAGTGATTCCCCTGGTTCTTCCCCCAAAGAATCTACAGCCATTTATTCAGGCTACCAAATACTGAAAGGAGAATACTCAGAATTTCAAGGACTATGGGACATCGAATCAAGTTGATATTCATCCCCATATGATCAACTGAAGTCACTGTTGTAACTATGTCATAATGGCCACTTTATGAAAGTGGGGTTTTATGGGGTTCAAGTAGTAAATGGAGTCATGATCTAGGTCCTGGTTCACAGTGTGTTCACCAGCTCCGTGGACCCACCCAGTAATCCAGCAATCATTTCTCCAGCACCCATGTTATAATTTTCATGGACAGCCCGGTAATTGGCTGAAACTTCACATTTATTCTTTTTTTTTTTAAAGATTTTATTTATTTATTTGACAGACAGAAATCACAAGTAGGTAGAGAGGCAGGCAGAGGGAGAGGAAGAAGCAGGCTCCCTGCTGAGCAGAGAGCCCGATGTGGGACTCCATCCCAGGACCTGGGGGATCATGACCTGAGCCGAAGGCAGAGGCTTTAACCCACTGAGCCACCCAGGCGCCCCTACATTTATTCTTTTGCCTATGGGGTAACAGCAATCATAATGAGGAAAGCCAAATGGTAGCCTCTGAAACCTCCATTCTTCACAAACAAGATTATAAAATCAAAACAATACCACTGCATGGGAAGAATGGTAGAGATTAGCACCACCTTTAAAGACCTACAGGATACAGGGGTGGTAGTCCCTATCATATCCCTATTCATTTAATTCACTAGTCTGATCCCTAGGGATGGAAGTGGACCATTACAAACTCAACAAAGTAGTAGTCTCAGTTTCAGCTGCTGTGTGAGTGGTAGTATCTGTGCTAGAGCTGATTAACACAGGCTCAGGTTCATGGTAAGTATATATTGATCTCATCTGGTGAGTGCTTTCTTTTCCACCTCCATCATGAAAGACAATCAATTGAAATTCAAGTGGGATAGATAACTGTATACACTCTCCACAGGACTATGTTAACTCTATCATCTATTGTCATAATATAGTCTGAATGGATCCAGACAATATAGACTTTTCATAGTACCTTGTATTACTTTACCACATTTATGATATAATTATGTTTATTGAACCAGATGAGCAAGGAGTGGTACATCAGAAACTTTGGAAGAATTGGACAGATGTATTTTCACCAGGGAGTAGAGATGAACTTTTCAGAGATTTAAAGACTCATATCAATTAAGTTTATAGGAGTCCAGTGGGGTGGGCCATGGTGGCACATCCCCTCTCAGGTGAAGCACAAATTATTACTTGTGCCTCCCGCAGTTACAAAAGAAGCACAACATCCAGAAGGCCTTCTCAGATTCTGAAGGCGACAACTTCCAAACTTGACACTATTACTCTGACCTATTCATCAACAGATATGGAAGACAGCCAGCTCTGAGTGAGGACTAGAGCAGGAGACTTTGCAGCAGTTCAGTCTGTGAAACAAACAGCCCTGCAATTTGAGCCACACAACATGACAGATCTACAGTGTTTGATGTATCTGGTCACAGGGAGCCCATATGAAGTTCATGACAAACCTCAGTAGGAAAATCACAACAATGAGCACCAGGGTTCTGGAGCAAGGCATGCCATCCTCAGCAAAGAACAATACATTATTTGAAAAAGCCGTCATAGAGCCTAAGATGTAACTTATCATGTGACCAAAACTGTCTATCATGAGTAGGATTCCACCAGTCTTGCCAAGTCATGAAGTCTGGCAGCTCCAGAAATAATTCTCCAAAAGACAGAAGTGGCACATCTGGGACCAACATTAACAGAGCCAAAGGGTGCAAGTAAACTGAAGAATCAGATCACTCAGACTCCCATGTCATTCACCACTATTGCACTGGTGCCTCTCCTTTAGCTCACACCAACATGGGTCTATTATGACCTGTCGATGAAAAAATAAATAGGATAAGCTTGGTTCATGGATGAGCAAGCCCAGTATATGAATGAAGCTGAAATAGATTGTCACTACACTGCAGCCCAAATCAAGAATGACCATAAAAGATAGCAATGAAGGGAAATCTTCCCTAAGAGTGAAGTTTCAATAAGTTTACATGGTCATAAACTTAGTATAGAAAGAGAAGTGTATTATCCTGATATTAAATGTGTATGTGTGCATTTGATATCAGGATATACACATACACACCTTCTCATGGGTTATGGCAAATGTCTTGATTGGTTGATGAGACACATAGGAAAGAGGGAAATTAGAAGGTCACAGTCCAGAAGAAGTGGGAAAGAGGCATGTATATACCTTAGGGAGTGGGCACAAAGTGTGAAGACCTTTGTATGATGTGATAATTCACACTGGAGAGTCTTCAACACAGAAGAGGCACTAAACCACCAAGTAGGCAGAATGACTTGGCCAGTCCAGTACTGGCACAATGGGCACATGACCAGAGAAGCTATGCTTTCAAGGAACAAGGCCCCAGAAGAACATGGGTTTCCCCCTCTCCAAGACCAATACTGTTGCTGTGAAATGTCTAACCTACCAGCAACAGAGGCTAGGATTGAGCTCTCAATATTATATCTTTCTTAGAAGAGACTAACCTTCCATTTGAAGGAAAAATAATCACATGGGACCTCTTTGACCCTGGCACTTCATCTTGACTGGAATTTACATATTTCTGACAATGGGCTTTTCTTTCCTGCTCATATGACTCTTCATCCAGCACTATCAGAGAGCTCATGGAATTACTGATCTGTTGGCATGGGATCCCACATAAAGTTGCAATTGACCAAGGGACCCACTGCAGCAAAGGGATTCATACCATGGGAGCCATTGATCCTATTTTATATTGCACCACCGAGAAGACATTGGCCTGATAGAGCAATGGAACCACTCTTTGAAGACATAATTAAGGCACCAGACTTGAGATGAAGCTTTATGAATATGAGATACATCCTTTAGGACCCATTATATACCCTAAACCAATGATCATTATAAGGTACTCTATCCCTAGTATGTAGGCTACATGGGTCAAGGAACTAAGGAGTGAAAGTAGTAGTCCCACTTATCATAACCCTCTGTAAAGTGCTTGAAAAATTTATGCTTCTATTTTCATAACCCTAGGTTCTGCAGATCTAGAACTTCTGATTCCCAGGTGTAGAATATTTCCTTTAAGGGACAATTAAGGGTCCCATTGAACTTTAAGTTATGGCTATCATCTAATCTCTTTGGGCTTTTGCCAAGACCAGTAGGCAAGGAAAGGAGTCACCAGCCTGCCAAGGGTAATTGACCCTTATCTTTAGGGAGAGAGATGGTTATTGTTATACAACAGGAACAAGAAAGAATATGTTCAGCATCTGGGTGAACAACTGCAGTGTCTCTTGTCATTCTAACAGTGGCCATGATCTAAGAATTGCATGTTGACCAGGGGGTTCAGACCCCACAGGAATAAGAGTCTGAACACTCCACTAGGTCATGCACCTAGACCAGCAGACGTGCTAGCTAGGTGTGAGGAATTTAGAATGAGGAGTAGAGGAGGATTATTTGCAAACTTATAACCATTTGTAGCTGCGGGTCTTCAAGTTTAGCCTACTAATTTTCATCTTGTCAGTTTCCCCAAGAAACAAGATCAACAAGAATCCTTAAGTTGTTGTTCCAACAACTTAATGATGGCATGAGTTTATGAGAAGCAAGTGGATTCACGTAGAAGAAGAGATGGACTTGTGAGAGTGTTGTTATATGCTACCCAGATCCCCTCTACAGGAGAGAGTAGTCATCCCCCCAGTGGCCAGGAAGCCTTTCCCAGGAATCATTTTTGCTCAAAGTTGAGCTGTCTCACTCAAGATCATGCCCTCTTCCTAGGGGGCAGCCTGGATCCTAGTCTACATGGGGAACAAAGGCCGTAGGTCCCTTGCTCAAACAGGACATCTCTGAAAGGTCATCTCAGCATCAGAGCTTCCCAGAGAATCAGCTGCAGGCTCTGTTACAACTGTATTATGGTTCAACTTCTCCTTTTGTTTAATCCAGCTTTCCTCATTCCCTGACAGCTGTTGTAACTGAGAGTCCTCCCCATAAAGCACGTGCACATAAATCTTACAGTCTCTTTTCAGGGGAACCCATCTCATGACAGATGTGAAATTTAAGGGTTCTCTCTATAGCTTAGGCAGCCTGATGTAAATCAAATATCTACTCACAGTCTGATGATTATGTTACACTAAATCAAGCTGGCTTTAATGGACACTCTTTGTCCTTATCAATTTCCTGCAGATGTGGTAGGAACCCTGAGATTTCTCTTTAGTGTGGCAGAATAGCTGTGTGTTTCAAAGGCTAAAGGAGTATAGTGTGACAGGAAGGGTTTTTGGCCAAGTGTTAGAGAGATCATGGTCCTGAGACTGTGGTCAGAGAAGGATGATTGTTGAGTATCAAGGAATTCCGCTGGTTGACACTCTCAACTGAGAATGGGAAAGGTGTGTTGGTTTCCTAGGGAAGAGGTATGTCAGCAGAGAAGCAGGTACAAAATGCCAAATACCCTTGTTCTCCAAATGGTAAACCTCTAAGTCCTATATTTTATATTCTTGTGATGATTATGCTAGTTTACTACTTTTAAGCCAGACTTGGCTGAAATTAAACATTTTTGATGACCTTTAACATATACAAGTGCAACCCAAACTTAAAAATCCCCATGATCCAGTAATTCTATCTTTGGTAGACACCCCCAAAGAAATTCCTCTACATTTAAAAGAATGTTTATAGCATCATTATTCACTGTGTCCAAACTCTGAAGCAGCCCAAATATCTATTAAAAGAAAAATGGGTGTATATTTATATGATGAAATATTGTCACAATCAGCAACAGAATACAGTTGAAATGAACTATAATGAAATGCAAAAATATGGATGAGTTTAGCAACAGAACATTCCTTAAAAAAGGAAGAACCAAAGGATTACATAGGGTATGATCCCATTTTTATAGCAGTATAGAAACATCTAAAAAATTTTGTAAAGTTGTTTTATAAGAATACATATAAATTCAATAAAACATGAAATGCAGGCTGATGGTTTCCTAGGATAGGGGAATGTCAAGAGATGCTTGATTAGATGTAGGTTGTTGTCACGGACCTAGCTTTTATGCTAGTGGTCAGTAGGTCTATGATGTTTATTATATTATTAAGTACTTTGGGATCCAAATGTAGATCACTGATGTGAGTGTATCATGAACCAAGGATTACGATTAATACAATTCCAGTCCTGAAGGAGGAAAAAAATAAACCCAAAAGATGACCATATCTGATTTTCACCCTCAAAGTTACTCAGATTTTCAGTAATACCCAATTATGTACCCAGAATAAATACTCAAGTTGGCTCATTGGCCCCCATTCTGGACGCTTTTTACCATGCAGAGGCCAGAAAGCTAAAAGCTACAGTTCCCAGACTTCCTTGCAGGTAGAGCTTCACAAATCAAGTATAGTCAAATGAAACTTTGATTTAGACACGTGGGACAAGAGACAAGATGTCACACCGCTTGGTTGGTGTGGAGACTGTCGTGGGCAGAGAGGCAGGGTATCCAGGAGCAGGTAGCTGAGATTTTAGCTTTCTGAATCTGCAGCCTCTTGACCACCGCAGAAGCAGCTGCTCCCCTTGACCCAGATCTACAGTTGTTTTGGGAGTCATTCTTGCAAGTTCAATCTGGGAGGCTATTCTTTGCTTCCCAATGGCACAATAAACCATAAAATAGCCTTTAATAAATCCCTTTCTCTTAAACTTGCTGAATAGATTCTGTTCTTCAAAAACTGAATCCTGGTTGATACAATGCCCATGACAGATTTTTTCCTATTTCTCTATTAGTAAGATAATATTAAAAGAAAAACAACTGTCATTGATCAGTCTTTTTTTACTCAAAGCTTTCTTCTGATCAAAAAGGACCTAATCTTTCCTGTTCTTCAATTTTAAATAGGAGTGACACATCTAAATGGGAAATATGACAGATAAAATTTTTTTCTTTCTCAGGGTTCATCTCATTCTTGAGATAGACAATATATGTCTTGGTCATACCAATTGCTTGGTCCACCAATCATACCTCTTTATAGTGAAACAATATGGTGCTTGTTGAGTATTAAAATTCTACAAATGTAGAAAGGTGTGTGACACTGATAATTAAATAAAATTCAACTTGCTATTAAAGTCACATCTACTCAGATGTTCCTAATACAGAATCATTAATGAAGAAGGCTTATTACAATCCCAAAGTGATAGGAAGTGTATGTGATGTGGATACTTAACTCAGATAGGTCACTTATCCAGCAAAAAAGAGACTCAGTGGGGTATCGTTCATCTTCAGAGAATGGCTTAATCTCAAGGCAGGAGTCCTGGCTGATTATGCAATATGGCCCTTCACTGAGACCTGCCTAGATTGGACAGTCTCTGCAAATGACATTTCCTGGGGAGGACCCTTCCATTTCCCATGTGTTGAATATGTGGCAAAAATGACAATCAAGAACATGAAAAATTATAATAATGTAATTAGAATTAGACCACTCCTTACTGCCAGGCTCATCGTCCTCCGATAGTTTTCTGCTTGAGTGTCATTGAGCCATATTAAAACTGTATAGTAAAAGACATTTCATTAACCACCCAACGGAGCCTCCAGAAGGGCTAACCACACCTACCATGGGTTCTGCGGGGCATGCAGGAGTGTGTGTGTATGTGTATGTGGTGGAGGGAACAAGAGGGGAAGGATTAGTTACAGCTAATTTCATCTGTGTTGAACACTTGACTAGAGGAAATTCCAGCAGAGAATTTGAATTCTGATCCACAGAAAACCAACATCAGTGGCAAATCTGATGCTTAGTTGGGGCTAGAGACTTTTGGGTCGTGAGATAAGCAAGTAAAAGAAGTTCATGGGTAGAAAGAGCCAGAGTGAAGCAAACAGAAAGAAAGATACACAGACATGAAGAGGCTCTGTAGCCTCAATCCCTCTTCTTCTAAGAGAATATAATCTATTCTAAACAATGCTTTAGAACCATGCATAAACACACATCAAGGCAAACTTCACAAGGCATCTGCTCAGATACTGACCAGGAACCACATTGAGTAAACAATAATTTCCATGACCCCATTATGACTTCCATGGGAGGTGGAGACTTTTGCCTTCATGGGTCCCTCTTCCATAAAAAAAAAATATATAATATATTTTATGACTGCATTGGTATAAAGGCAAACATAATTTAGGCTGGATTCATGATTGTATATCATTATTATTATTATCATTTTCCCCTGATTTTAGAAGAAATTGCAGTTAGGATATCTCACTGAGCCCTGAAAGCATCATGGGCCATTTGTGCATGGTATCATAATACTGTGAGCCTAATGGGTAAGTCAGCCCTGTGAATTTCTAATACTTCCGAGGATTAGGCATAGGGACTTTAGTAGGAGCATAGGTTATAGCTTCAATCCTCCCTATTCATTTGAATGCCTCTTCAGTTTTCCTCTTAAGGTGGACTTTAATTTCTTCAAGGCCATTGTGTCAAAAAACATGACTTGTTTGCCAGCAGATAGTTCCTGTTCCAAATACATCTGTAATTTGGCTGTCGGTTTTTAAGTGGTTGTCATTTTCATCCTAGAAATTGATGCATTTATTTCCTTGCCTCACTTGAGGAAGTATGTGACTTTGAACTGAGTCACCTTAAGGCATGATTAGCTTTCCAAAGTGGGACTGTCTCCTCAGAAAATCAATTGAGGAGAAGTATTCAGGGAAAAGACTCAGAATTCATCAGAGGACATTGCAAGAGACCCAGTGCAAAACTCACAAGGAAAATGGAATATATGTGACCAGCTTGTTCTGGATTTGA
The DNA here is from genome assembly GCF_902655055.1 of Lutra lutra. Taxonomy (NCBI): domain Eukaryota; kingdom Metazoa; phylum Chordata; class Mammalia; order Carnivora; family Mustelidae; genus Lutra; species Lutra lutra. The sequence continues at coordinate 38,599,442 of NC_062287.1, read as the reverse complement.
TAAATTTTGATTAAGGGAGTTGGCCTTTTTCTGCCATCCTATAGAAGCCCAGACTTTTTGTGAGTCTCATTCCAAGGCCCCAAATAAACTTGACAAAGGCCACTTAGCAATATAGTAAATATCAACATTACAATTTCTCAGGAATCCTGTACGTTAACAAAATAATTATAATTTTTGTTTGAGGATCGTTTTTAATAATGCTATTAAGTTATATTTAGTAGTTTAACTTCTCTTTCTTAGTCCTTCACAGATCAAGTAGGGTATAGAGCAGATTTTTTTTTATAGAGCAGGGGAGTCACAGATCCCTTTGAGAACCTGAAAAAACTATGAACCTTCCCTCTATAAAAAAAAAAAAAAAGTCCAGCTCTCCTGAAGCTCATCCATAGATTGCCAATTTCTTAATACAGAGAAAATAAATAATTTAACTAATGAGGTACTTAATAAATATATGTAGAATTTTATGCCTAAGAAAATTGGAATTTCGTACCTTTCCTTTTCATGTGTTCATAGGAGTATTGATGGAAATTGATCATACAGTAAACCACAAGCAAATCTAAATAAACTCCAAATATAAAAATAAACAGAAAAATTACCCTCAATATTTTCTGATCCTTACCATCCTTAGTATGTTACCAAATGTTTGCCACTTTTATTGTTTCCGTTAGTAATAAGTGGAATTATGGCTTAGATTTTGAAGCTAATAAAAATATTAACTAATAATTGTAAACCCTTTAGTGGCTTATGAAACAGTGTTTCATTATCTTCCTTTTTTTAAGACTTTATTTATTTATTTGACAGAGAGAGAGAGAGCACAAGCAAGGGGAACAGCAGGCAGAGGGAAAGGGAGAAGCGAGCTCCCCACTAAGCAGAGAGACTGATCTCAGGACCCAGGGATCATGACCTGAGCAGAGGGCAGACCCTTAATTGATTGAGCCACCCAGGCAGCCCTGCATTTTCTTCCTTAACACTTACAACAGTTCTGGGATAGGGATAGGCATTCTGATTATTCCTATTTGACAGACGAAGATTGACATTGAGAGAAGCTGACAAACCTGCCGTACGGAATATTCCTTTAAATTTCATTTGTGATCATCTAACCCTAGAGAATGAGGAAAGGTAAAACAGATGTTGGTGTATGTTTAGGAATTTTCCCCTGCCTGACATCACTTTGTTCATTACCCCTGGAAAGAGGAATAAAATGCACGCTATCGTGCATTCTGACATTCCGAATTCCGACAACAAGTATGTTTGGGCTTAAAACTCTGTATAAAGATCCAGCTAGCTGAAGGCAGCCAGGAAAATGGTGTGCTTCATTCACCTGGTCTTCCTGCCAAATAAAAATTGGGAGCCCATAAAAATTAGATCTTTGCTCTTCGGTTGGGTGTGAGGAGAAAATAAACCAATGAGAACCAATGAGTAGAACCATGCCTGACGTTGCAGAGATGGGACCAGTGGGAGGCCCCCTGAATACAGTGGGCAGTAGCTGGGGCGGTGTGGAAGGAGAGAGCTCCTGTAGAGCTCGGCAGTCTTCTTTCCACATCCCTTGTTCAGGACATACCCTGAGACACAGGCTTGCTTATTCCTCTAATACCTTGGTATAGGAAAATAGTCCTGGAGAAATTGGGAGGTGCATTTCCACTCACCTCAAAAATAATGTTGCCTATCCGTGCAGACAGTGTATCTTAGAGCCAGGAGTAAAAATATGCGCCATTTGGTAGTTAGTCCCATTTCTTTCTTTTTTTTTTTTCTAAGATTTTAGTTATTTGAGACACAAAGAGAATGTGCATGCACACGGCAGGGGCTGGGGAGGAGCAGAGGGAGAGTGACAAACAGACTTCCCACAGAGCAGGGAGCCCAATGTGGGACCCCATCCCAGGAACCTGAGATCATGACCTGAGCCAAAGGTAGACGTTTAACTGACTGAGCCACCTTGGTGTCCCAGCCCTATTTCTGTTTATTCCTTTTTGACCATATCACCCAAATTACAAAACACCCCTATTATCTCTTTTAAGTGTCATCTTTATAGGGTCTTTAACTTAATAAAAGCATAAAGTTGGTAGGCTAAATTTTAAAAGGCTGTCTGAAAAGGACTTGAACTAAATCAGGAGACATTCTATACACCTGCCAAAGATCATACTGTTAACAAAAAGATATTCTGATTCTGGATCTGATGTTGTTTCCACTTTTCAACTATCCCATTATTATATGAAGAATTCTACCTCAGACTCAAAGTCAATCTTACTGTGGTTCTCAGAGTCCCTGCTTCCTGCTATTGCCCTCAAATTTCTCATTGCTGGTGCTAAATAAAGGGTACTAAAAAGCCTTCCTGTTCCCAAAATATCTTCCCCATTTACTTCCTAAAGTACCAAGTTGGAGTCATTTAGATGCAAACAGAACATAACTTCTGAAGCTTGAAGCAAAACTTCATAATGGAAAACAGATATGATGAAAAACAAAGATTAAAGTAAAAGAAAGCAGAGAAGGGATGCCTGGGTGGCTCAGTTGGTTGGACGACTGCTTTCGGCTCAGGTCATGATCCTGGAGTCCCGGGATTGAGTCCCGCATGGGGCTCCCAGCTCCACGGGGAGTCTGCTTCTCCCTCTGACCTTCTCCTCACTCATGCTCTCTCTCACTGCCTCTCTTTCAAATAAATAAATAAAATCTTTAAAAAAAAAAAAAAGAAAGAAAGCAGAGAAATGTAAAAACACTTTTAAAAAATGGTAGATGCAAAGGAGAATATGATTTGCTCTTAGGGTAATGGGAAGATAGTTACTATCATAATCAAACTATTATAGTTAGAAGGTAACCTGCCAATAGGTACAGAGACCAATCATACATTCACCGTAACAACTAATACTGATTTAAATTCCATAACACCACAGCATACAGAAGTGAAGGAACCTGCCCAAAATTGTATAACCAGGAAGAAGAGTAGCCAGGAAGAAGATCCTAGCTGGTCTGGCTTCAGAGTCTATGCTCTGCATCTGTGCTCTGTGCCTCTGATGGTCTTTGGCCTAATAATACTACTCCTAGGCACCTGTTCCAAGACACACATTCAAAACTAAAATAAAAAAAAAAAAAATGCCAGGGGCTGGATGGGAAAACCTTGGACTCTTGCTTTAGGCTCAGGGCATGATCTCAGTGTCATGGGATCCACCCCTGCATCAGGCTCTGCACCAGGTGTGGAGCCTGCTTAGGATTCTCTCTCTCTCTCTAAAATTAATTAATTAATTAATTAAAAACCACAAATGCACAAAAATGTGTACAACAGCATATTTGAAACAAAAAAAACAGTAATAAGCTAGGTGTAAAAGAGACTCAGAAGCATTAGTAACGACCACCATGTGCTGAGCACATATCCCTGGATACCAGGCACTATGCTGATGTACAGCATTTTACTTAATCCTCACAGAAAAATGATCTTCCTCATGTTATCCTTGAAGAAATAGAGGCTTAGGAAGATTAAGCCACACATCCAAGTTTACAGAGCAAGTAAATGACGATTCAGATGCAGGCTGGCTCATTCCAAATCCCCTGCTTTCAGTCTCCACTTAGTCCTGTCTCTAAGAGCACTCAGGAGTGCTTGCCTCTTTCCCAACCTGGCTCTGGCTTTAACTAGCTTAAAGTACCTGGAGCAGCAAATCCAAGTGGGAGGGCCTTTGGGGAAAGCAGAATTAGCTTCAGGCTAATGCAGGCCCCCTTCCCTCCCCAGAGGTAGAGTCAAAGGCATTCCCCGTGTCCCAGTAAGGATTGCTTACACCATTTCTGGAATGATATATGGGGGATTTGCTGTCAGCCAGTATGCAATGTCTGCAGTGGAAGTCCCAGGGGGGTGGGGGCTGGCCAGGGTGGAAGAAATACTCTAAAAGAGAAGAGAAGGTCATCTTCCCTTCTGAGTCCAAGGTGGCCCTTGTCTTCCTAAGTCTACACCGTCTGGATATAGAGGGAGAACGAGAGAGAATTGCCACATCAAGCAATTAAAAATACAGGATGCCCAGGTAAATTTGAATTTCAGATAAGCAACCAATAATTGGATATTCCATGCAATATTTTATCCGGCAATCCTAGCTGGATAGCATGTTTTTATTTTGTAAGAATGGGACTGCCACTTTCAGAAGATCATCTGTACGTACGATATTGCTCAGCAGTGCTTTGCCTTCAAGCCTGACTTTCTCACTGGAAGATCAGAGCCAATGTCTTATGCTTAGACCCCACCTTTGTGCCTAGCAAAGTGCCTGGTATGCCATGAGCACTCACAAAATTCATCCAAACCCTAAGTGTTGGTTGAAATGAATGGATGAATGACAAAGGAATTTACAGTATATAAAGTAGAATATTTAGAAATGATGTCAACACCTCTCTGAGAAGTGACCTCCTCTGTGAAGGCTTCCCTGATACTCAATCTGCGTTAGAGTTCTCTAGAGACACGGAACAAACAGGGTGTATGTGTGTAAGAGAGACACAGAGAGAGAGATTAATTATAAGGAATTGGTTCATGTAATTAAGGAGGCTGGTGAGCCCTAAGATCTGCAGTCAGTAAGCAGCAAGAGGGCTGAGCCACGAGAGCCAATGGCAGTTTTAGTCTGAAGGTTAGCAGGCTCAAAACCCAAGATGAGTCGATGTTGCAGTTTGAGCCAGAAGACAAGAAGAAAATCAATATCCAGTTCAAAGGCAGCCAAGCAGGAGGAATTCCTTCTTATCCTGGGAAAGGTCAACCTTTTGGTTCTCTTTAGGCTTGACTGGCTGGGGCCCATCCACGTTAGGGAAAGCAATCCACTTTATTCAGTCTATCAGCGGAACTGTTAAGTTCATCCAAAAACACCCTCACAGAAATAACCCCAAGTAATATTTGACCAAATATCTGGGCACCCCGTGATTCAGTCACGTGGACACATAAAAATTAACCATCACCCAAGTTGAATTAGTTGTCCCCTCTGGGCTCATGTAACACTCTGAAAGACAGGCATAATTAAGTAAAAGTAAAACCCATTGGTCTAGAACTTTAAAATTATTAACAACATTTAAGTGTTGGCTCTTCTCAGTCCTCTGTTGGCAGATTTTCTAGTCTTTTGGACCCTCTGCGCATGCCCCTGGGATGGTTCCCTGTCTATGGCCCAGCCCACTGTGTGTTCCTTCAGAACGGAAACTCAGGGCCTAGCACAAAATAAGACCTCGGCTATGGTTTATTTTTTTTTAATGTGTTTGACCTCTGACCATTACTTGTATAGATAAAGGGCATTTGGTTCAGTTGTTCTGAACATGGAGGTAGCTATATGCTCTGAATCTGAAGGACAGACAGCTGCCCCAGGGCCGTGCCATATGGCATGGGAGAACCATGACCAGGGGATTGTACCCGTATAAGCTGCTGCCACATCCCGCCACTGGACAGATCATTGTTTTTATAGATGCTGCTACTGACATGACACATACCAACCCCATTTGAGGGCACCTTACAAAGATATGCTCATTTGTGGGAGACTCTGTCAGGTGATTTAGACCTTTGCCTTCTTCCTCCCCCACTCCCCCCAAGATCTACCCCACTTGTCCACCAGGGGGCTAGGATTTCTTTTGCGGGGGGGGCTTGGATTTTAATCAATATTCACACATGAGAACAATCCCTGCAGGCGTGGTCCAGGGACTACCTAAATGAGAAAGTTTCAGGTGATTGTTGGAAATGCAGATTCATGAGCTTAACCCCAAGCATATCATATCAGAATCCCTAGGGAAGAAAAAAAAAAAATCTCAATTTTATTTTATTAATTTAAATTAAATTAAATTAAAATTTTTTTCAGTGTTCCAAAATTCCTTGCTTAGGCACCACACCCAGTGCAATACATGCCATCGTTAATACCCACCACCAGGCTCACCCAACCCCCCACTCTCCTCCCTTCCAAAACCCTCAGTTTGTTTCTCAAAGTCCATAGCAATTCAGTAATGTGGCAGGACGCAAAATCAACGTACAGAAATCAGTTGCTTTCTTATTTTATTTTTTTCAAGATTTTTTTTTTTTTACAATACCCATTGGGGCTTGAACCTACTACAACCCTGAGATCAAGAGTCACATGCTCTACCAACTGAGCCAGCCAGGCTCCCTGAAAAATCTCAATTTTAATAAGCTCTCAAATGATTCCTTTATCCACTAAGGTCTGAGATCCATAGCTTTAGAGTTTTCAAAACACTTTCATATATATATAACTAGCATCAAAGCTTCTATTAGTCTTGTTATCATTAGTCGTATATTACAAACTAAGAAACAGAAATGTTGTATTAATTTCCTAATGCTGCTTTAAGAAATTACCCCATACCTAGTGGCTTGGCTTAAAACCATACAATTTGTTCTCTCATGATTCTGGAAGCCAGGAATCTAAAATCTGTTTTATTGGACTAAAATCAAGGTATCAGCAGGGTTGGTTCCTTCTGGAGGCTCCAAGAGAGAGTCTGCTTCTTGCCTCTTCCAGCTTCTAGAGACTGCCTTGGCTCATGCCTGCATCACTACAATCTCTGCTTCTGTCTCCACATTGCTTTATCTTCCTGTCTCCCTCTTTTTAAAATTTAATTTAATTTTATTTAAATTCAATTAGTTAACATGTAATGTATTATTAGCTTCAGAGGTAGAGCTCAGTGATTCATCAGTTGCATAAAATACCCAGTCCTCATTATATCACATGCCCTTCTTAATGCCCATCACCCAGTTACCCCATCCCCCCACCCCACTGCCTCCAGCAGCCCTCAGTTTGTTTTCTATAGTTAAGAGCTTCTTATGGTTTGTCTCCCTCTCTGATTTTATCTTATTTTATTTTTCCCTTCCTTCCCCTTTAACCCTGTGTTTTGTTTCTTAAATTCCACATATGAGTGAAATCATATGGTATTTGTCTTTCTCTGACTGGCTTATTTCGCTTAGCATAGTACCGTCTAGTTCCATCCACATTATTGCAAATGGTAAGGTTTCATTTTTGATGGCTGAGTAGTATTCCATTGTATATATGTACCACATCTTCTTTATCCATCCATCTGTCTGTGGACATTGGGTTCTTTCCATAGTTTGGCTGTTGTGGACATTTCCTGCCTCCCTCTTGTAAGGACTCCTCTGATCACCCTGGGCAAACCTAGATGATGCAGGACAATATCCCCAACTCAAGATCTGAATGTAATCACACCCGCAAAGTTTCTTTTCCAGACAAAGTAACATGCACAGATTCCAGGGATTAGGATGTGGACATCTTTGAGGGCACAAAATGATTTGTCAAGATCCCTAGCCAGTTAATAGCAGAGCAAACATGCAAACCAAAGACTTGTGTTTTCAAATTGAAATTACCACATTGAACTATGTTGTCTATTGACACATTCTTGAGCATGTGTTCCTTAAATTAGTTTCAAATGGGAACTTGAATTGATTGGATGCATAACAAGACAATTCAGAGCATAGGGAAAGGCTATGCTCAAGTGGAATGCCACGGTGAGAACCTTGAGCTTCCATGACATACCTTGCAGAGGGCATCTGGAAGGATAAAGGGGGATGGAGAAGCAACAAAAACTTGAACTAACTTGGGGGCATGCTTCAGATACAATGCCACCAGCCCATGGAACTTCTACATTTACTAGAGATGAACCCTCTCCAGGCTCCAACTGGAGCATTTAAGGATACCCAGAGCTATACAAGAGGGCTCGTCGTCTGCCTTCTCACACTCTGGACCCAAGCCATTAGCACCAGCAGCACCTTGCTAGGACATAGAAACTTACACCCTGGCCCAGACCAACTGAATCAAAATCCACATTTTAACAAGATCCCCAGTGTTGTGTATGTACATTGAATTTTGAGAAGCATTGGCTTTTGTCACAGCTTACTGCCTCCCTGTTCATACAAACATAGAGCTGTTTATACATTTTAGGCCCAGGGCATCATTATGATCTGAAACTGGTCATTCTTAAAGGGATGCCATAAACTCTATGCAGACTGACTGATGTAAAACACAGAGAAAAGCTCTGAGTCAAATGCCCTCAAGGTTATCTGCTGTAGAGCAGAGATAGATACTGGGTTCATCAAAAGAAACAATTCCAAGCAAAAAGGACAAGAGTCAAGGACATTCTTTGAACATAGCCCCAGAAATCTGGAAAACATCCAAGTATGATCTTAGAACTGTAGTCATGCAATGCTAAAAGCTACTGCCAGGTTAAAATAAACTGAAAAGAAATGTAAATGTCACCTGAATATAATAAAAGAATGTATGTCATCCAAAGGTTAACACATTAATAGAAGATGTAAAATATAGAAAAGTAATTATAAAGCTTTATTCAGTTATTTTCAGAAAAATCAATTACTTGAAATGTTATATATGAATTATGTTCTAATTTGGTTAAGCATGACATGGATACGTTTGTTCATTCAATTAGACAAACAATTGTTGAGTCCCTCCTATGAAGCAAGTACGGTGAATATGAAAATAAATAAGATACAGTATTTGCTCTCAAGAAATTCACAGAAGAGACACATAGGGTTTTGTTTGGTTAGTTTTTGTTTTTGAAGGTGCAGTACAGGGTCATAAGTTCAACACAGTAAGTACAAGGTATCAAGTGCAGGTAGTAAGTATAAGTGTGGATAATAAATACAAGATAGTAAGTCCAGGGTGATAGCTACAGAGTAATAAGGCATAATCTGCAACAGAAGCAAAAAGGAAGAAGCAACAGTGTTGGTGAATAAAGTAGAAGCAATAGAAAATTTAGAAAATACAAAAAGCAGGAAGAAAAAAATAAGAAGCATATGCAGGGGTGCCTGGGTGACTCAGTTGGTTAAGCATCCGACCCTTGATTTCAGCTCAGGTCATGATCTCAGGGTGGTGGGATCGAGCCCTGAGTAGGGCTCTGTGCTCAGCAGGGAGTCTACTTGGAATTTTATCTCCCTTTTCCTTTTCCGTCCCCCTCATGCTCTCTTTCAAATAAATAAAGAAATCTTTAAAAAAAAAAAAAAAAGCATATACAGACTCACTGTAGGATTTCACAGTTAAATTTTTGCCATGTGCCCTTTGGAACTTTTCCCCACGCACACACATCTTGTATTTACTTCTGATTTACAAGTTGAACCATCTGGAATTGCTCCTTTTATAGATTCAAAATGATTGACTATTGGCAACTTCAGATGGCTCAACTGAACACTTTCAAAAATGTTTGGAGATAACTTATAATAAAAATAGGTCATTTTTAAAATATGAGAACAAAATGTACTGGAAACACCAGGTGTATAAATGGTCCCAGGTATATGAGAGCGATTAATGACAGCCTTGCACATTATCCTGGGGCTGTGAGTATCCTGGCAGCTAAGAAATGGCAGAAAACCTAATGTTATTAAAATTCTCTTTGTAATTAAAGGAAGTATATGCTGTTCACTTGGAAAAATGAATTTTTCCTCCCAGTGAAACAAAAGTAATTTATTATTTTAAATGATGCTCTGTACATGCCTCTCTTCATTGGAGCAAAAATTATAATACTAAATCTTCATTCAACAGTGGCCTAATTTAATGCTGGGAGAGAATTTTGAGAAGCTGAAGGTCTGGAAAACTAACAAGTCTCTCAGACTCAGTCTCAGAAACTGCTTCAAGTCAGCTTTTAGCAAGTGTCAATTTATAGTCAAATTAACTCCTAAATTCTCTTGAAGAGTAGGTCATCTATGTCATTAATTAGAGAGCACTCCATGTGTTTCAGGTGTGAGGAATGTCGTCAGGATTAACTTTCTTCTATGATGATTTCTTCATAGAAATCAGGAACCTGATTCTTGCCCAAGCAAAAGATCATTTCTGTGTTACTTAGGGTTTGCTTGGGGAACTAGGGCCAAAGATGACCTCAGGTGACTTCTTTGAGGAAATGTCACATTATCAGGCCTAACGAGAGCTGGAATGCTGAATGTCTCTCAGGGTCATTTAGCGTGTCCGGCATTTCTGAGCTGTAGTGACATAGCTGTCATCTCACTCTTTCTGGTTCCTGACAACGCCCATTCTCCTAAGCCTGTGCTCTCTATCTTTACCTCTTTTATATTTCTTTTGATTCCATACTTTCTAACTGTAAGTGTCACCTTCAACACACCCTCCAGGAAGAGAGGATTTGACTGAGTTGTAGCCATACAGAAAACCCTCATTAAGCAGAATGAGGTGAACACACAGGCTATGGGTTAAGAGTAAGGGCTGTATATGCAACTCTTAATCTTGGGGTTAGGAGTTCAAGCCCGACTTGGGGCATAGAGCTTACTTTAAAAACAACAACAACAATAGCGTAAGACTCTGGAGTTAGGCAGGCAGAAAAATCCTGGGTTCAAGCCCCAGCAACTCCACTTTCTAGCTTGTGACATTGACCAATTACTAAGATTCTCTGGGGGCATGAGCTGGTCATGAGACATGTGTTTAAAGTTGACATGTGTTTAAAGTTATTGAGAACTTTTCCAGTCCTGTCAGGGTGTCTGTATAACTACATGTGTATTTTTATCAAGATGCATTTAATAATATTCTGACCACCTCATAGAACAATTTTAAGATTAAATAAAACAATTAAATGAAGACCTCAGCCTAGTGTTTGACTCACAGTAAGTGCTCATTAAATATTTACCTATTGTTACTATGTTCAGCTCTTAACAATTACTTTTGACTCTGATTTCCGGGTCAATCCATTTTGGCTAGGTAACAGGGTCACATGCCCCAATCCTGATATATTTAAATGCAAAAAATTATCTTTTCTTCTAAAGAGATGATAAACATGGTAAGTGGCGGGCACTTACCATCATACGTATTGTTCAGAAAGGTCCCATTTTTGCATGAAATGAGATGCATTTAGCATCATAAGCCTGGAAGATATAGTTTGGTCTTTAAATAATTAAACATTATTACAAACTGTTTTCTCTGACCACGGAGGGAAAGAACCAGTAGAATCAGTAGAATAGCATCCTGAGGGACTGACAAGGACATTTATCTATATTTGTTTCTTAATTATTTCCTAAACATAAATCTTGATGCCACAGCCAGATTGGGAGCTTAACACAAAACTATATATTTTAGTTTCCTTTTATTTCCCCAGATTACTAGGCAAATAAATAATAGATTCTCAAAAAGCACTTGTGGCCTGTCTTTTTGAAGACATTTAAACTTCTACTGAGTGGTAAATAGGAATAGCGTGCATTTTTTGTTATTGTTGTTTTTGTTGGTGGGAATGCAAACAGGTGCAGCCACTCTGGAGAACAGTATGCAGGTTCCTTAAAAAGTTAAAAATGAAACTACCCTATGATCCAGCAATTGCACTGCTAGGTATTTATCCAAAGGATACCAAAATACTGATTTGAAGGGACACATGCTCCCTGGTGTTTATAGCAGCATTGTCAACAGAAGCCAAATTATGGAAAGACCCCAAGTTTCCAACAATTGATGAATGAATGAAAAAGTTGTGGTGTATATGTGTATGGAATATTACTCAGCCATCAAAAGGAATGAAATCTTGCCATGTGCAAAGATGTGGATGGAGGGGCGCTTGGATGGCTCAGTGGATTAAGCCTCTGCCTTCAGCTCAGGTCATGATCTCAGGGTCCTGGGATCGAGCCCCGCATCGGACTCTCTGCTTGGCAGGGAGCCTGCTGCTCCCTCTCTCTCTGCCTGCCTCTCTGTCTAGTTGTGATCTCTTTCTCTGTCAAATCAATAAATAAAATCTTAAAAAGAAAAGATGTAGATGGAGCTAGAGTGTATAATGCCAAGCGAAGTAAGTCAATCAGAGAAAGACAATTACCATATGATTTCATTCATATACAGAATTTAAGAAACAAAATAGATGAACATGAGGCTAAAAAGAGAGAGATAGGTAAACCATAATACAGACTCTTAACTGTAGAGGACACACTGATGGTTGCTGGAGGGGAGATAGGCAGGGGGAGGGGTTGCATGGAGGATGGGTATTACGGAGGGCACTTGTTTATAACTTTCAAGGTATGACGGTGCAGAAATTCTCTTGGGGTCTTTTGAAAATGCTGTGCTCTCCTCCCTCTAGACCCTCTCCTCCATCACATTTATCACAGTGTTTTGTAGATCTACGGTTGCATGGAAAACAAGAAAGACCCAAGTCATTTCCATTTTTTGTGATTTCTGCATTTTAAAAAAATTTAGCCAAAAGAAGATTATAAAACAGAAAAACAATGCAATGTAACTATTATTCACAAGAATAGATTTATGCAACTATTAATGAAGAAAATATAACAAAAATAATTTTAGTGGTCAGATAACAAGATTCTATAGCTTAAATTTTTCTCAGGATGATAAAAGGAAAAAGGAAAAATACAATATGATAAGTATATTAACTCCCAGTGTATATAGATGGTGTGGTCTAACAATGAGATACACGTTCTTAAGTGGTACGATCTTCGACAACTGGACCCTTGTCAAGATGTCTCTACGGCAATGTGTATGTTATTATCTGTAAACAGTGTCTTAAGGTCCAACCCTGACTCCAAGAACCAAGAACATAATAATTTCACCAGTAGCTGCGTGAATAGTGCCTACTTGTAGATGCTCCAAATCTGAAGGTCCTGGGAAGTCTTCTTGCCAACCCACTCTCCACTCAGCTTTCTTCTCCCCCCACCTCCCTCCCGACTCTGCCAACATTGGCTTTTAGTATTCGATAAAAATGAGTCAACATTTTTGATAATCAGCAAAGTGATCCAAACTCTAAATTTTTTACAGCAAGTCTATAATATACCCCCTCCTCATATTCTAAAAACTATGCAATGCAGAGGGACTGTACCCCTATAGGAACATATTCTCAGAGTCCTTCATGCTCCTGCAATAAATCTTCATTTATTTCATCTCCCATACCAGAAACCTTGGAATCCCCTTTCTTCTACTTCTTTCTCTCCCTCATTATCAATTGGACATCAAGCGTTGGCTGTTTTCTTTACAGTGCTGATTTTTATCCTTTAGGTAGTAGACCCTTATAAAATAAAGATAATGGGGTGAAAAAAATTTACATTATTATTGTTTTATTGCTTTGCTATCTCCAGAAGTTTAAGTAACATGTCTAAAGTTCCAAAAGTTGTGGTGGTAGAGATGGTGTTGGAGCCTAGATTTTCTAAATCCAATGCAGTACACCATACTATGTATAGTGCCTCTGCAGAGAGGTTAGGGAGACCGACCAGACTTACTGTCCATAGAAAAATACATAAATAAACTATATATACTATCTAAATTTGAGGACTCAACAATCCTAAAAAGATAAAATTTATCTTTGTATCCCAGATACAGATAGATCTGTACTCCCTACATTAAGAAATTTTGATTTGGGGCCCCTTGGTGGCTCAGTCATTAAGCATCTGTCTTTGGCTCAGGTCATGATCCCAGGGTTCTGGGATGGAGCGGAGCCCCACGTCAGGCTCCCTGCTCAGCGGGAAGCCTGCTTCTCCCTCTTGCGCTCCCCCTGCTTGTGTTCCCTCTCTGGCTGTCTCTCTCTCTGTCACATAAATAAATCTCTAAAAAAAAAAAAAAAAGAAGAAAGAAAGAAATATTGCTTCAAAGTATTTCTTGGTTTCACTGTCTTTTCTGTATTCTCACTGCCATCACCCACACCCAGGTCCCTTATTAACATTTCTCCTTCTCAATCTCTCCTGCTGACAACTTAGTCATTTGAAACACTGGTTTCATCATATAATGTCCATTGAAAACATGTGGCAATGATGGAGATGAATCTTTGCACATTTTAATCATTTACTGAACAATTTATAATTTTAGATGCTATTTTATCCACTATACAGTAAAATCTGTGAAAGGCAGGGACAATGTTTTGCTCCCCATTACACAGCAATTCCTAAGCATACAATAAATATTTGTTGCTTAACTGGAGTTTTGGACACTCTTGTACATGAATAGTGGGAACATAAATTATAGGGAAATTTGCCAGTGTATTTATATGCATAGGAAAACTGCTGGGGAAACACAAATAATGTTAATAGTGGGTATCTCTGAGAAGTGGGATCATGGATGAGTTTTATTTTCTGGATCATCTAAAGAAAAAACAAAAAACACTCAACTCCATTGTTTTCCCTTAACCTACTCAAACATGTCCCTCCTTCCTTCCCTCCCTCCCTTCCTTCCTTCCTTCCTGCTTTCCTTCCTTCTCTCTTTCTCCCTTTCTTTACCTCTACCTTTGTCTTAGCTTTTAAAAAGGACTTCACAACACTGCTTTATGATATATAGGAAAGTTGTTAGGAGAGTACATCCTGTGGAGAAAAAGGAACGCTCATGCACGGTTGGTGGGAAGGCACACTGGTACAGCCACTGTGGAAGTTTCTCTAAAAACTTAAAAATAGAATTACCATGACCCAGTAATTCCACTCTTGGGTATTTACCCAAAGAATATGAAAACACAAATTTGAAAAGATCTATGCACCCCTTGTGTTTATAGCAGCACTACTTACAATAGCCAAATTATAGAAGCAGCGCAAGTGTCCAGCAATACATGAATGGATAAAGAAGAGGTGACATATATGTGTGTGTGCACCCACACACATACACACACACACAATGGAATATCACTCAGCCACAAAAAAGAATGAGATCTTGCCATTTGTAGCAATGTGGATGGATCTAGAGAGTATAATGCTAAGCAAAATAAGCCAGTCAGGGAAAAACAAATCATCAGCTGTGATGTGAAAATCATGTGAAATTTAAGAAATGTGAAATTTAAGAAATAAACAAGCAAAGGAGAAAAGAGACCCCCCCCCAAAAAAAAAAAAAAAAAAAACAACCCAACAACAACAACAAAAACCCCAGACTCTTAACTCCAGAGAACAAACAGATGGTGGTGACCAGAGGGGCAGGGGTGGGAGGGGTGGTGAAAGAGATGATGAGGAGTAAGTGTAACACTCATCACAATGAGTACAAAGTAATGCATAGAACTATGGAAGCGCTGTACTATACACCTGAAATGAATATATCAGTGAATTAACATTTTTAAAAGAGAGTAAATCCTAGGAGTTCTTATCACAAGGAGAATTTTTTTCCTTTTTTCTTTTCTTTTTATTGTATCTATGAAAAATGGATGTTCTCTGAGCCTATCTACTGCGATAATCATTTCACAGTATCTGTGAATCAGACCACTCAGCTGTATGCCTTACCCTTACACAGTGATGTATGTCAATTATTTTTCAATAAAACTAGGGGAAAAAAGGTCCTTCAAAATCTAAACCCATCTTACCAGATCTCCCACTGGTCTCTCATTAGAAAGCCCTCCTCCAGTTAATTTGTCTGTCCATCCACCCATACAACAAATATTTGTTGAGAACCCCTGACTTGCCTGGCACCATGGAGGGGAGAAACAGACACATAACACAATTCATTACACTCCAGTGTGGTTGCTGATGCGTTAGAGACACATACAGAGGGCTGTGGGAGAGCCACGGAGGGAGGGGCTGACTTTGCCCAGGTGCCAAAGGAAGCTGGGGAAGTATATGGAAGAGGAAACCCTATTTGAATGCCCTCAGGGAGGGCAGGAAGGTGGAGGAAGAATTTTCTAGGCAGAATGGGCAGCTCATAAATAATTCCATGAAGTGGGGAGCCCTTGGGTGGCTCAGTGGGTTGAGCATCTGCATTCTGCTCAGGTCATGATCCCAGAGTCCTGGGATCGAACCCCATGTCAGCCTCTCTGCTCAATGGGAGCCTACTTCTCCCTCTCCCTCTGCCTGCCTCTCCCCCAGCTTGTGCATTCTCTCTCTTTCTCTCTCTCTGTCAAATGAACAAATCAAATCCTTAAAGA
Organism: Lutra lutra; assembly: GCF_902655055.1. Classification (NCBI taxonomy): domain Eukaryota; kingdom Metazoa; phylum Chordata; class Mammalia; order Carnivora; family Mustelidae; genus Lutra; species Lutra lutra. The sequence goes on along the minus strand of NC_062287.1, from coordinate 38,583,677 downwards.
AAAACTTCCATGACGTCTGCAATTTCACATATTCCGTCAAAAGCACAAGTGTCTGTTTTCCATGGGGTGAAACGTCGTGTGCCTGGATCACAGGAGTCCATAGGCAGGGGTGACAATCCACACCTACGTATCTTAAGTCCTATTCCTCCAATAAGTCTTCCTGGATGCTCTTGGTACCCTGTGGCCTCTCCCTTCTGAGAGACCCATTGCCCAATTATTTGGCACTTGATTCAAGACCTCTTCTGTTATTCTGTGATACTTCTCCCATCTGGTTTGCATCCTTCTCACGAGCAAAGAATATGCCTTCTGTTGGTTTTTTCAGGAGCCACTTCAGCAAGTAGACAGCGTACTGTTGGGCGTCGGAAGTTGTTAAAACTCATTGCCAACTGACAGACGGTGGCCTTTTAGCTTCTGTTTTCAGCTCCAAGGCCATCTAAATGGTTAATTCTAAAGGTGACTGACTGCAGCATTTTGATGTGCCCCTGAGATAAGTACTGCTGTGCAATCACCCCAAACCATCTTTTGAATCTTCTCTCACAGTAGAAAGGGCAGTTCTACCACTGGTGCAGAACCAGAGTTTCTATAAATAAAGCCTGCTGTGGCCCCGTCAGACTGAAGAGCTGGTGATGTTTACTAAACTCCTGAGATCACTAAAGTCTGAGGTAATCTCTTACGCCTCATTAATCTGCAGTGTTTGAAGTAATCACTAAGGGGTAATAAATCTCTAGTCTCCAAGGGTTTAAATCACGCAGAATGTGTTGTTTCAGATGAATAACGACAGACATGAGTTTGCCATCTAGTCACTGGACCCACATTTAGGGAACCTGCCAAGTTCAAAATACTGAACGGGGCTCTTTTCCTGTGACCCACACTTCTGTGTCCTGACTGCTCTATGTCATGGTGAAAAATGGACCAGCTCACAAAAAAAGTGGACTGGAAGTTCTATGAATGCAAAGTAAATGGTTATTTTGGTGTTCAAATAGATCAAAGGAGGGGCGCCTGGGTGGCTCAGTTGGTTAAGTGTCCAACTCTTGATTTCAGGTCAGATCGTGATCTCCGGGTCCCGAGATCGAGTCCTGGGTTGGGCTCCCCACCCAGCAAAGAATGTGCTTGAAGATTCTCTTTCTCTTCCTCTGCCCTCCCCCTGCTCTCTCTCTCATTCTTTCTCTCTCCCCCTGTCAAATAAATAAATAAATCTTTTAAAAAAATAAATCAAAGGAAATTTTCCCATTGGTTTAAGGATAAAGACTTAGATTCTTTCATTACCCCCCACTTCCTTCCTTCTTTCCCTTAATAAATGTTTATAGAGAACCAATAATGCATCAGATACTCATCTTGAAACCAAAGGACAGGATGATTTAAAAAAGAAGAGAGACATGAAAGGTACAGACTTCCTGGTATAAAATCAGTCAGTTCTGGGGATATAACGTGCAGCATGGTTATGATAGCTAATAATGCTGTATTGCATATTTCAAAGTTGCAAAGAGATGAAACCTTAGTTCTCATCACAAGAAAAATTTAACTATGTATATTATTAATGACAGATGTTAACTATGCTTATGGTGGTGATCATCTCACAAAATATGCAAATATCAAATCATTATGTTGTATACCTGAAACTAATATGTTACATGTCAATTGTGCCTCAATTTTCAAAAACAAAAAAGAAAAAAGAAAAAGAGAGATGAAATTTCTGCCCATATGGAGAAGAAATACCTTGCACTTAGACAGCAGAGTTGTCTAGAGCTTTCTACTCCTTTGATCTACTGAATACCAATGTTATGCCAGGCAGTAATATGGTCAAGATAGGTCATGTGAGTTATGTATGTCCATTACTTTAAAGTATGCTTTTTATACAGATGATGATGATAGTAAGTACTTAGAGCATGAGATTCGGATTTAAAAGGATGAACACCTGCCATTTACATCACTGTGGATGGAACTGGAGGGTATTGTGCTGAGCAAAATACATCAATCAGAGAAAGACAATTATCATACAGTTTCACTCATATGTGGACTATAAGAAACAGAGCAGAGGATCTTAGGGGAAGAGAGGGAAAACTGAAGGGGAAGAATTCAGAGAAGGAGACAAACCATGAGAGCCTCTTAACTATAGGAAACAAACTGAGGGCTGCTGGAGGGGAGGTGGGTGGGGGGTTGGGGTAAGTGGGTGACGGACATTAAAGAGGGCACGTGATGTAATGAGCACTGGGTGTGATACACAACTGATAAATTATTGAACACTACATCTGAAATGAATGATACACAATATGCTGGCTAATTGAATTTAAATTAAAAAAAATGAAATAAAATAAAAGACTGAGTTCTCCTCTGCCTTTCATTAGGTGTGTGAATTGAGAAAATCATTCCCTTCTTTGTGCCTGCATTTCCTTAGCTACAAAACTGGGAGAGCGGTGAATGCCCAGTTCTTGGGGTTTTGGGAAGAGCGTGTAAGGTAACTCTCGATGACTCTAAAGCTGCCTGTCTCACTCCCTGAATTGCCTTTCCTACCTCCCCATCCCTTCTCCTTGATAATTTCTACTTCTCTTTGAAACCTTGTCTTACGTAGTACAGCTTCCGGTTAGGAGTGTCTCTCTGTGGTGGTGTTAAGCACTCTCTCCTCTTGGCCATCATTGTATCCATCAGGCATTTATATTGTAGTTACCACAAGATATTGGCACAGAGAAGGCGAGAGCCTCTGTCTTATTCCCACGTTCTGTACCTAGCATAGTGCCTCGCTCATGACCAGTCCTTAAAAATCTGCTGAATAGTAAATGAAAAAGATGTTGAGAAAAAGATAGATTTCAAAGTATTAAACAAACATAAGGTATTATTCTTACCATCACGCTGGTACAGAGGCACTGAAACCGAAAGGCACTTGGTGTGACTGAGCAATAAATGTGTATTCTATTAGACCTCTGATTCTTTGCCATTTTTTTTTCATTACCACAGAATAATCTATCCTGACTGCTAGTCACCAAATCACTTTCAAAAAAAAAATAGCAATTTCCTGGTGAAATAAACATGGTAATAATCAAAATAAAAAGCATAAGTGAAAAACTTGTCTAAAAAGTGTAAATCTGAGAGTTGAACCGTAACACAGAGACTCTAGTTACTTTATAAGTGGAGTTAAGTTTCTCTTAATTTGAGTCTCCTTCTTAAAATCTAGAGAAACTTCTCTTGTAGTCAGCACTGAAGCAGGAACCGAATCCTGTACTTACCTCAGAAGGAAATTAGATGCAATACTTTTTGAGACAAGACATTTAGCAAAATCTGTTTTAAGAAAATGTGCGTGGGATCTTCTACCAACACAATCGCTGCTAATGTGGTCTGTCCACAGTACCTCTTCCCTAAATGTGAATGGTAATGAGGACTGTCTCATGATTTTCTACTCCATGAGTGCAAGAGGGAAACGTTCTTTTGTGGGTTTAGTTATGCTTTCCATTTTTTTGTTTTATTGTGAAATACACACACATAAGTACATGAAATGTATATTTGCAAGGTAACAATAACAACAACAAAAAAACCCTCTAAAATGAAATTGATAGAGCCACTACTCAGGCCAAGCAATAAAACATTGTGAAGACTCTTACAAGTGTCCCATGTATTCCTCTCTTGGGAGGAAACCACTGGCCTGGCTTTGGGATAATTATTTTCTCACTTTCCCTTGTAGTTTTACTGCAGTAACTATTTTAAAATGTGTCGTGTCATTTATACTGTGGCAAAATTTAAGTACAACAGAATACACCATTAAATGATATAGTTTAGTGAGTTTTGCAGGTGTATATGCCTATGTTACCACTACCCCAATCAAAATACAGAATTTCTGTCTTCCCGGAAGTTTCCTCGTGTCTCTTTGCAGTAAATCCTCTCGGTCCCAACCCCAGACTACCACTAATCCACTTCCTATCACTATAGGCTAGTTCAGTCTCCAACTTTTGCATAAATAGAACAATACAGCGTATACTGGCTTCTTTCACTAAGCATGATCTATGTCTGATTTTGATCTGTATATAAGCAGAATCATAAGGCATGCTATGATTCTTCTGAGTCTTACTTTTTTGGTCAACATTACATTTATAAAATTCACACATAAATTTGCATATACCTATAATTCATTCATTTTAATTACAGTATATAAACCATTGTAAGGCTACAGCATAATTTATTGATCCTTTCTGTTATTAGTACAGTTGGGATATTCTATAGTTCCACTGGGAACACGTGCTGATTCTGTAGGTTGATTTTATATCCAGCTATCTGGCTAGCCTTCTTATTAGTAATAACAACTCCTCTATAGATTCTTTTGGATTTTCAGTGCATATATATATTCGTATTATCAGTAATAATGACAGCCTCAATCTATAAAATCTCTATATGTTTTATTCATTTTTCTTGTTTGTGTGACTGCTCTCACAAGGACCTCCAGTACAAAGTTAGATGGAAGTGCTGATAGCAGCATCCTTGTATGGTTCCTGATCTCAAAAGAAAAGTTTTGTGGGTTTTTTTTTTTTTTAATTTTAATTCCAGTGAGTTAACATACAGTGCTATATTAGTTTCAGGTGTACAACATAGTGATTCGCCACTTCCATACATCACGCTGTGCTCATCACAGGTGCCCTCCTTAATCCCCATCATCTATTTCACCCATCCCCCCACCCACCTCCCCTCCAGTAACCACCAATTTGTTCTTTATAGTTAAGAGTCTGTTTTTTGGTGTGTCTCTCTCTTTTTCCCTTTACTTGTTTGTTTTGTTTCTTAAATTTCTCATATGAGTGAAATCACATGGTATTTGTCTTTGACTTATTTTGCTTAATATAATACTCTCTAACTCTATCCATATCATTGAAAATGGCAAGATTTCATTGTTCTTTATAACTGAGTTTTATATTATATATATATATATATATATATAGAGAGAGAGAGAGAGAGAGAGGTGGTATATATACCACCTCTTCTTTATCCATTCATCTATTGATAGACACTTGGGCTGCTTCCATAATTTGGCTATTTTTGGTTTGATAGGATGTCGCCTATCAAAAAAATAGAAAATAACAAGTTGGTAAGGTTGTGCAGAAGTTGGAATTCTTGGACAGTATTGGTAGAAACATAAAATGGTACAGCTATTGCAGAAAACAGTATGGTTGGTCATTCCTCAAAAAATTAAAAATATGATTACCATATGATCCAGCAATTTTACTTCTGGATATATATCCAAAAGGATTGAGAACAGGATCTTAAAGAGATATTTGTATGTCTTCATGTTTATAGCACTACTGTTTATAATAGCCAAAAGGTAGAAGTAACCCAAATGTTTACTGGCAAATTAATAAACAAAATGTTTATTCCATACAATGGAATATTATTCTGCCTTACAGAGGAAAGAAATTCAGACATATGCTGTAACATAGATGAATCTTGAAGACATTTTGCTAAATGAAGTAAGCCAGTCAAAAAAGGGTTAATACTATACAATTCCACTCATATAAGGTACCTAGATTAATCAGATTCCTAGAAACAGAAAGTAGAATTGTTGCCAGGAGCTCGGGGATGAGTGGAAGAGAGAGAATGGGGGGTTGTTGTACAATATGGAATTTCAGTTTTGCCAGATGAAAAGGATCCGGGAAAACCTGATACCATTTCATGATAAAAACTCTCAGTAAACTAGAAATAGAGGGGAACTTTCTCAATTTGATTAAGACCATCCACAAAAATACCTACAACTAACATCATGCTTAATGATGAAAAAATCCTGAAACCTTCCCACTAAGAATGTACAAGGCAAGGATATCCCCTCTCATCACTCCTTTTCAACATTATATGGAAGTCCTTTTATAAAAGAAGAAAAGCAAAAGAAGGTATATAGATAGATAAGGAAGACATCAAACTGTCTCTATTTGCAGATGACATGATCATCTAGATGGAACACACAAAAGGACTGACCAAAAAACAAAATAAAACGAAACAACAACAAAAACCCTACTGCAATTAAAAAAGTGCTTATAACAAGTTTGCTGGATACCAGGTTAATCCACAAGAATCATCTGCTTTCCTATATGCCAACACTGAGCAAGTGGATTTGAAATTCAAAACATCATACCATTTAAGCACTAACACCCCCCAAAATGAAATACTTAGGTATAAAACTAACAATATATATAAGATCTATGTGAGGAAAACTACAAAACTCTAGTGGAAAAAATATCAAAGAAAAACTAAATAATGAAAAGATATTTTATGTTCATGGATAGGAAGACTTTTTTTTTAAAGAGAGAGAGAGCACAAGTGGGGGTGAGAGGGAAAAACAGACTCCCTGCTGAGCAGCGAACCCAATGTGGGACTTGACCCCAGGACCCCAGGATCATAACCCCAGCAGAAGGCAGACGTTTAAGCGACTGAGCCCCCTGGGCACCCCATGGATAGGAAAACTTAATACTGTCATGATGTCAGCTCTTCCCAACTTGATCTATAGATTCAATTCAAGGTAATAAAAATTCCAGCAAATTAGTTTACAGGTTTTAACAAACTGACTCTAAGGTTTATATGAAAAGGCAAAAGGCCCAGAATAGTCAACACAATGTTGAAAGAGAAGAACAAAGTTGAAGGACTTAACACTACCTGACTTCAAGATTTACTATAAATCTGTCATAACCAATACAGAGTAGTATTAGTGAGAGAATATATAAACAGATCAAAGGAACAAAATAGAGAGGTCAGAAATAGATTCCCATAAATTTATTTTCTAGCCTTCTTATTAATAATAAGATCAGCTGATCTTTGACCAAGGAGCACAAGCAATACAATAGAACCAAGAGAGCCTCTTCAATAAATGGAGCTAGAGCAACTGAACATCCACATGCAAACAAAAAGAAAAAAAAAAAAAAAGGAGAACCCAAAGATCGACCTAGAGAGAGACAAAAATTAACTCAAGATGGATCATAGATAGACCTAAACATGAAGTGAAAAACTATAAAACTCCTAGAAGATACTATAGGAAGAAACCTAGATGACTTTAGATGTAGTGATGAGGTTTTAGATACAACACTAAAGATATGATCCACGAAAGAAATAGTTGATAAGTTAGACTTCATTCTGCTCTTTTAAAGACAATATCAAGAGAATTACAAGATAAGCCACAGCAGGGAGAAAATATTTGCAAAAAAATTTTGCTATAAGACTGTTATGCAAAATGAAGAACACTTAAAATTCAGCAAGAAGAAAACAAACGACCTGACTTAATAATGGGCCAAAACGTTTCGAGAGACACTGCACCAAAGACAATATACAAATGGTAAATAGGCATGTGAAGAGATGCTCCATATATATCATCTGGGAAATGCAAATTTAAACAATAAGATACCACTACACCATGTATTAGAATGGCTGAAATCCAAAACACTGACAACACCAAAGCCTGACAAGGGTGTGGAGCAATGGGAACTCCCATTCACTGCTGGTGGGAAGGCCGTGGCACTTTGGAAGATTGTTTGGAGGCTTCTTATGAAACTAAACATACAATCCAGCAATCTGTTCCTTGGTATTTACCCAAAAGAACTGAAAACATGTCCACACAAAAACCCGCAATGGATGCTTATAGGAGCTTTATTTGTAATGGCCAGACTTGGAATGTCCTTCAACAGGTGAATGGTTAAACTGTGATACCTCCAGACATTGGGATATTATTTGGCACTAAAAAGAAATGAGCTATAAAGCCATCAAATGACAAGAGGAACCATAAATGCACATTTCTTAGTGAAAGAAGCCAATTTGGGAAGGGTATATACTCTATGATTTCAAATGCATGATATTCTGGAAAGACAAAATTATGGAGACAGTAAAAGGATCAGTGGTTACCAGGGGTAGGGAAGTGGAGTGATAAATGGGCAGAGAAAAGAGGATTTTTAGGATAGTGAAAATACTGTGTATGATATAATGATGTAATATGTCCTTAAACATTTGTCCAAACCCATAGAAAATACACACAAGAATGAGTCCTAGGGTAAACTATGGACTTTGGATAATTATAATGTATCAGTGTAGGTTCATCCTTAGTAACTAATGTACCATTCTGGTTAGTGATATAGATGATGGGAAAGGCTATGCATGTGTGCAGACAGGGGGCTTATGAGAAATCGCTGTACCTTCCTTCTAATTTTATTGTAAACCTAAAATTTATCTAAAAAATAAAATCTTAAAATTAAAAAAAAATGAGAGTTCTGGAAATGGATCGTGGTGATGATTGCACAACAGTGTGAATGTACTTAATACCACTGAATGGTATACTTAAAAATGGGTAAGATGGTAAATTTTATATGTATTTTACCATATTAAAAAAAAATTCTAGGAGGAGGGTTGACTCAAACAACTTCGTTGACTGTTACTAGAAACGGAAGTTGGCAACTCACATTTATTTACTTTGAGTAAATAACTATTCTTTGCCAACAATGATGCCATGTGCTTCCATTATTACATCATATAATTAGTAATTTAAGTAAGAGCTACTTATTTCTTTGGCAAGCAGCCACTGAGTAGTTACGTACTTTTGAAGTAGGTAGGCATGGTGCTAGATGCTAGAGATTGAACAGTAAACAGCATGAGCTCAGGGGTGTCCAGGTGGCTCAGTCTGTTAAGTGTCTGCCTTCAGCTCAGGTCAAGATCTGGGCTCCCTGCTAGGCAGGGAGTCTGCTTCACCCTCTCCCTCTGCCCCTCCCTGCCTCTTATGCTCTCTCACTCAAATAAAATAAATACAATCTTAAAAAACAAAACAAAACAGTACAAGCTCAGTTCATGCCTGCAAAGGGCTAACAGTCAATGTTCTAGGGCAAGATACAGATGCCATTCCTGGACCATGTCTAAGAACAGAAGGGGAGCACCTCCCCCAGCTTGTTCTGTGTTCTAGGCTTCCTGCCCCACATTTACATACCTTATCTCATTGAATTCACCCAACAACTCTGAGTTAGGAATTCTTGCCCCCACATTCCAAAAGATAACCTTAAATCTCAGGTTTAATGTACGTGAGATTGTGCGATGGCTAAGGGAGTGGTAGAGCTGAAATGCAAAGACCACGTCTGCTACTCCCAAGGCCACGTCCTCTCCCTATGTGGGCTCCCAGCACAGTTCTGTGGCTCAAGCTGCCCAGAGGCAGCGGTTTCACCGTGAGTCTAGGAAAGAAAACAGTGAGGACAATACTGTGAGTTTTCTACTTAAAAAACAAAACAAAACCATATTTCATTAATAAGCTGTCCTATATACTGCAACTTGCCCCTTTTTATAGTTTTGTGCTATTTTTTTTCTCTTATGAACTGATCCCCATTATAATAAATAGGAGTTACCACTCTTTTTTAGGGTCCCAATATCTCCACCCTATTCTGATGTTTGGGAAACTGTGCCCTTTATAAATCCCTGTGGGAAGCACAGCCCCCCTCCACACCTAGAAACTCGCTCCCCCACCGACCTTGTAGCAGCGAGGACGTGAGTCCAGGAGCAACGCTCCGCTAATGCTAAAATCACCCCAGACTCTGAGTTTGAGACCAACGTTCTGAAGAAGCAGAAAGTGCCCAGAATCCACTTGGGGGATGAATGGTGGCAGCAGCAATGGCTGTCGTCGGTTCTGGGGGCCAGGTGTCAGCGGAGTCATCTAACGGAGGCATTGGCACAGCCATAGCTGGTAAGCTGTGTCGTTTCCTGCTTGAAGGCAATGGCAGTGGTGTCTTCATCGTATCGAGATCTGGGCAGTGTCCTTGTTAGCTTGGCCCTGGGCCTCCAGCCCTCCTGGCAATTCTGTGAGCCACCTAAAATCTTCATCATAAATTCTTTCTTCCTTAAAGCTGCCAGAATCTGTTCTGTTGTTTGTAGCCAAGAACCTTAACTGTGAGAGTAGTGGTTTGTTTTAATACTCCTCTAGACAATCTAAAAAGGACCAATATTAAGCCATTCCCCCAATTTCAGAAAAAAAAAAAAAAAACAAATACTGGCGTATGAAATTTAAAAATATCTAGGAACCACTGCTGTGTATTGTAATGCTCTAAGTTGTGCATTTAAAGCTCTATCTACTGAATTAAACCAGAATTGATTTTTCATTTGGACTAAGATAGTGACTAAACATAACTCTGGGTAACCATGTGGGCTGTATTATTTCGTTTTTACATGGCCAGACTTGCAACCAGTCTGTCTTCTTAGCAAACAATCCGGATAAACCGTGTGTCTATATAATTGCTTTCTCAGCCATTGTGAATTGTTTGATCCAGTTAATAATATAGATCTGCTCCTCTTTTAAAAAGATTGAAACAGCATGTAATTAATTAACTAATTACCATATTGATTCATTATATTTACTTACTGAGCACAGCTATAGGTTTTTATCAAGCAGGATACCTTGCATGCACAAGACACAAAGCTTATGATCTCAATTATAAACCATTCTTTCCATCTCCCCTGAAACCACCATTAGTGGGCCAACCACAATGACTTCTTGTCTGGGCTTTTATAATTGCTCCCTATCTAATTTCTTTTCTTCTAACCTTGCTCTTCTACAATCCATTTTCCATCGAGGAATAGGGCATTCTTTTAAAACATTAATTGGGTCTTAGGACTGCTCTGCCATAAATCCTTCCAAAATGTTCCAGTATCCTTAACCTTAAATCCGAAGTGTTTAATCCAACCTGGAAGGCCCCATGCAATCTGCCCATATAAATTCTAACCTATCGCACTCCTGCCCCCTGTCCCCGCCCACAATGTCCCAAACATACGATCCCCTCAATTCCTGAAATGCTTTGATCTCTTGCCTGCCTCAGGACTCAGGACATACGATTCCTTCTGCCTGGAATGTGTCCCCTCTTAACTATTCACTCGGCTAACCCTACTCAGACTTCCTGTTTTAGATTTCACTTCCTTGGAGACACCTTCTCTGACCACAGCACTGAAGATAGATTCTGGATTTTCTGTCTCAATACATCTGATTTTTTATATTTTTGTTCACCATTCTTATATTTCCATGTCTCTTTGTTGAGTGTCTGTCTCCTCTTCCCTAGTCTGTAAACATTAAGAAGACAGGGGTGACTGTCTCATTTACCTCCTAGGACCTGGCAAAGCTCCTTGGATGGGCTCCTTGAACATTTGTTGACTGAAGGAAGGAAGAAATTAGCAAATGAATCCAAAACTTATAAATTCCACAAAAAAATGGTATTCGGGACAGGAAGTTCTAGAAATCACAGATAGGAGGGAACTCAACAGAAAGCTAAGGGAAGTCTCTTAGGGAAGGTAGCACTTGAGGGGGACCCCCAAAGTTAGGGTAAAATAGGAACAGGCTTTGGCAAGACCTCTGGGGAGAAGCTTCATTGTTCAGGGAAGCGGGGTGGTGGCCTGGGGAAAAGGTGGTCTCTGAACAGCAAACAGAGAGGTCTTGCTTCTGGGTAACAGAGTAGCTCGATTTCGATTGTATGGTGAGGCTATGAATTGATTTCTCATTAATCCTGCCTCTTAAGTAAACACATTTAGGGAGCAAATCTACTCAGGATATAAATTGCCGGGTTTGTGGTGTCAGCCCTGTGGTGGGCATGCAGGCTGGCTCGCCCAATTCCATGCCCACCCCCCAAAGGAGTGTGTTTGCTTCATGCTGAAGCCCAGAAGCTCTGACTGTATACCCAGACTCAATCTAGACTCTGTTGGCAGATAGCCCCACGCCGGGTTTGGGAGGCCATGAACATCATGCACAAGGGCCCACAATTCTGCTACTGCTTTTTGCAAGCATGATGGTCAAAGCAATTGGTACTTGTGTTTGGTTTGTTTTGGTTTTTTGAGGCAGTTGTCGCAGAGATCTCAGAGTCTGGGTATTACCTTCCTGGTTATTGAAAGGCATGATACGCTATATTCCTTTGGCTCTAAACGTGATTTAAATTGACAACTTTCCTCCCCTCCCGCCCTGAAACTAGGTAGGGACTGCTAGAGGCTGACCACATGCAGGGTGTTTGAGGGTATCACCCTTCTTTCTTTCCCTGTTCTTCTTTACCCAGCTTGCTTCCCGGGCAAGAAAGCAAGCTGGGCCCCTACGGGAGCCGAGAGCAGAGAGGTTGGAAAGAAAAGCGGGAAAGGAGGTTCTTACAGGTACTGCTGTCAGACAGCCTCACACTTTCTGGGTTTGGCAGGTGTGTCAAGTTGACTCACTTTCCAGGGTTCTTTAGAGACCCCGCTATCATGGTTGTCCGTCCCCTGCGGTTGTTCTAATCTGGGCCAAGGCCTGCGATTCCTGCACTTCCTTGCTCTCCACTCGAGCCCGAGGGAATGGGTGAGCCCCTCAGCCTCATTTCTGCTGAGGTCTCATTGTCCCTGCAGTGTGGCTAATGGACAAGATCTAGAACAGTTCTCCCACTGACTCTGGAGTTCACACATATGGCACACACCCCTGCCACAGGAAACATTCACACATTCTTCTTCCAGAAACCGTGTACAACCGTGTACACAGAAGCCGTGTGTAGCATGGTGGCCACCCTCCCTTCTCTGTCACCAGCAGAGCGGGCGAGCCCAGCTCCAGCCTGTAGCCCTCCAGGATAGGAGCCAAGCCACACCCATGCTGATTCTCTAACTGGGTTGTGGTGGGGGGTGGGGCAGGAAGGGACAGTGAGCTCCCAGAGGGATTCCCTCACAGCCCCTCCTGCTCAGCTTATGCTAAGAGTAGACACTGCGCCCTCTTAGGATGAGGGCTTGAGATGCAAAGCACACCAGCATCTTCTTTCAAGACCTTCACACCAAACCCTCTCTCAGTCTCTGCCCTGTGCCATTTTAAGCCCAGGAGTGACTCACCTAATCAGTAGTGGGAAGTCTCTGCCACCTACTCTGAATGTTTTGCGGTGTCACCTGTCTCACAACTCACCCATCACGTTGTCACCTCGGGGGAGACAAGCATTTTAACACCTTTTTGCATTTAGCGTTATGTCTCCTTTACGTTACGTCACCTTTAGCATTACGTCTCCCCACCTCTAGCTTCCGCTTCCTCAGAAAGCATTGCTCTTTTGGGGCTATCCATCCCATCTTTAGCTCCTCATGTGGATTCCAAGCAGCCCTAAACTAACTAGGAAAATATTCTCCTGGTCTATGACTGTTCTATGCAGTCTCTGCAATCTATATTCTCCTGGTCTATGCAGGTTCTCATGGTAATGAGAAAAACAGCCCAAGAGCAATACTGAGCCATGGAGGAGGCAAAGCTGAGAACTGGAGCCTTGACACTGGCGTGGTTTGGAGTGCTACCCCTTTAAACTTCTTTTTTTTTTTTAAGATTTTATTTATTTATTTGACAGACAGAGATCACAAGTAGGCAGAGAGACAGGCAGAGAGAGGGGGGAAGCAGGCTCCCCGCTGAGCGGAGAGCCCCATGCGGGGCTCAATCCCAGGACCCTGAGACCATGACCTGAGCCGAAGGCAGAGGCTTTAACCCACTAAGCCACCCAGGCGCCCCCCCTTTAAACTTTTTGTAAGGGGAAATAAAGGTCTACATTTGACTCAGGGTTTCTGTTATTAGCAAACGAAAGGCTGTGATCTATGCATTCCCTAGGTCAGATTTTCCAGTGTAAATGATTCACTGTGGAAATATTTGGTAGCAGAAAGGATTTGGTTGTGGAAGACATTTACTAATGGAAACCAATGGAAACATGGGGTGACGGAGAACATTAATGAGCATAGCATCATCACCTGTTTCTTCAGTAGAACCAGGGGTGGGAGTCATTTTCCGAACCCAACAGGCTCCTCTATATTTGAGGGGAAGGGGAAAATGTAAAGGAATGCCAGAGGGGCAGATACCCCACTGAGAATACAGGCAAAGCCTTCTAAAGTAAATTTTGAAACCATTCTCCTTTGTGACTGTTGTTTTAATGTTCCGGTTGCCTGGGCTCTGTTAACAGCACCTGGGCAATTAACAGTCATTCAATTGCTTCTCACACTTTGAAAAAGTCCACTATGCTTGATTATTTCCTTTCCAATGAAATTTTTAACTTAAATTGTATTGCCTTATGAGGCTAATAGATATTTTCCCCCAAATAATACAGAGCTATTTTATAGGAAGCTACCAAATCAACACACGAATTTATGAACTTCCTTTTTTTTTAAAAGATTTTATTTATTTGTCATACAGAGAGAGAGAGAGAGAACATGAGCAGGGGGAAGGGGCAGAGAGAAAAGCAGGCTTCCTACTAAGCAGGGAGCCCAATGCCAGGCTAGATCCCAGGACTTTGGGATCATGACGTGAGCCAAATTGCTTCTGCACTTTTCAACCAACAGAGCCACGTTTTAAAAGACTGAGCCACTGCTGAAGTCCCACGAACTTCATTTTTAATTAAATAAATATCTTTAGGGGAAGTGGCTGTTTCTAGCCAACAAGGCCCTTTAGTTAACTGTTTTGTTTTATTCTATTAGAGTATTTAATTCTCTCAGCCTGGTAAATTACTTATGCACTCTGTGTATTTCTGGGAAGCTCAGGATCTCTTTGTATTTTAATGTGTTCAATGTGAAGAAATACAATTACATAAGAAATGCCACTTTGCTGCTAGCTACCTATAGCATCGATGATAAAAATAGACAGGAATTAGATACTTAGGATAGCATCATCTGTATTATGGTTAGAGAAATGATCAATAACCTCTGAATGTCTTTGGCTTCTTCCCCTTCCACCACTTGGGTTCAGACTTTCATTATCTTTGCTGGATGACTGCAAAGCCCCTGAAGTGGTATCTTCTTAATCTCCTGTCTTTCCCCTCTTCAGTCCAGGCTTCACGCTATTTCCAGATAAATCTTACAGGCACACAGCTCCCATAGCATCCCTGTCTCACTCAAGATCCTCCAGGGACCCCCCCACTGTCAACCAAAATCAATAGCATTCAGGGGTCTGGTGTTCAACAGCCTTATAAATATGACCCAAACACACTTTTCAAACTTTCTCTCAATCTTCCTCAGCGGGTACCATATGATTTCAATCAACTGGATTGTTTGCGATTCCCCAGATATCCCTCATGCACCTACTTCTCTGAGCCATGGCTGTGATCTGTTTTCTATGATAGCTGTTGTCATCGTCTGTTCAGGCTGCTATCCCAAAATGCCGTCTGTGGGTGGCTTAACGCACAAACATCAATTTCTCACAGTACTGAAGTCTAAGGAGTCTGAAGTCGAAGAATTCTGAGCTAAAGGAACAGGCACATTTGGTGTCTGGTTCATAAGCAGTTGTCTTCTTGCTGTGTCCTCACATGGATGGTACTTGGATGGGGTTTCATGAGAAGCAAGGTCCCTCATTGCCTGAGAATGCCCAAGGTTTCTGGTGTGGAGGTGACCATTCAGGGGGAAAGGTGGGCAAGGGGTCTCCAAGGGGAGGGGGGCTTACGTGGCTAGGTGATATGTCTCTGGCTTAGGGATCCCTGAAGGGCCATAGCGGCTTCCAACCAGAAGGTTCTACCTTGCCATGGCCACCAGATATGGGCTCAGGTTTCACCCAGCTATGCAAAGTAGTGAGGCTTTAAATGGTTAAAAAACCTACTTGTTTGGGCTATTTTTTAAATAATTGGCTGTATAAAATTCTTGAGTGCGGTGCCAGTAGGCTTTTGAACTAATAAATCTCAGCCTGCAGGGAAGTAATAAGCAACCTACCGGTCAATACCCACAAACCATCTTTGGCTCATTTATATAACATTTTGGGCAATAACTAGCAGTCACTGCCAAAGCAACCATTTTCAAATTGAATTAAGTATTAAACATTTACAATTTAGGAGGTGCTTCAGCAAATGACTTGACATATCCTACTTTGGAATTATAAACTAGGAAAGAATGAAACCGATTTGATTGGTGATGGTATTACTTAGGAATGGGGAGAAAAAAGTCAGCCTCGATGTCCCACTGTGTTTTTATTTAGAAGTGAACCATCACTCACTCTCCCATTTCTTTCCCAAATAAATCCACAGGAACTCCATTCAGCATTCAACTCAAGATGCCCAAACCACCCAGTAATTGTTGCCCGGTAGGATGGAAAACAGATCCCACCTCCCACCCCCCAAGTTCTATGATCATGCTAATGGTGTCCCCTAACGATTGCCGTGTAGGTTAATTTCATGAAGGGACTTCCTCCCAAATGGAGGAGATGGATATTGGGTAAAATGTATTATTCTTCCATGAGGTGGTGCACCATTAGAAGTGCTTATGTAGGGCTCCTGGGTGGCTCAGTGGGCTGGGCCTCAGCCTTCAGCTCAGGTCATGATCTCGGGGTCCTGGGAATGAGTCCCACATCAGGCTCTCTTGCTCAGCGGGGAGGCTGCTTCCCCCCTCCCTCTCTCTGCCTGCCTCTCTGCCTGCTTGTGATATCTCTCTCTCTCTCTGTCAAATAAATAAGTAAATAATATTTAGAAGTGTTCATGTAATCACAATTTAAAATGTCCCATAATTCACATTATTCCGCCAGAGAGTACATCTTCTTTGTTTTAAAATTGGAAGCCCCTACAATTTGGACTCATTTTCTCCAGTCCAGAGTTGCTGAAAACCTCAGTGATTTGTCTGCATATAAGTTCAGAAACACAAACAGAGATGCTTTAAAAAATGACAGCTTAGCATTTTAGAAATTCACAAGTCCCTTAAGAAGTTTCTGGGACATGGGTCAAAATAAAATATGAGATTTGGATTACCGTTTAATAGTCCCTCGGATGTTTTCTATGTTCATTTAAAGAGGTAGTTTTAATTGTGTGACTCTTGATGTCTAGTTTTTGCTCAATAAAAATTTATTGTGAACTTACTAGTGCCAGGCACTGGATCAGAAAATGGGGACATGGCAGTCACCAAGTTCAACGTGATTGCTGTCCCCAAGGTATGAGGAATGATGACACAGTGGTCGTAAAGCTGTCCCGACCTTTGCTTCCGAATGGAAGATTCTAAGGGGGACCTGGGTGGTTCAGTCGGTTATACAAATTGAAGATTCTGACAAGGTAAGACCAAAATAAGTAGTTTTGCTGTTTTACTTTCTTCTAGTCTGGTCTTCCCTGAGGATGGAACTGATTGATTCCAGCCGCAAATCCTGCAAGAAAGTGCTTTTTTATTCTTTTCTTTTTCTTTTTTCTTTCTTCTTTTTTAAATTTTTTTTCCTTTTTAAGCGGATTGATAGCTGCGTAAGATATCACTGGTCTGAGGATTCGAGTTTAAGCTCCAATTTGCTTTGCCAAGGTCCCTGATCAGCCTCAAGGAGGCCAGTTCATGGAATCCCACAGTCTGACTTATCAAAATATTCATTTGACCTTGAAAATATTCTTGTTGATACCATGCGGCTAGAAAACAAATGAAGTATTTGAACAAAATGTTTGCATCAGTGACTCCAAATTGACACAAACTCTGTAGGTTGTCTAGGATGAGAAACCTCTCCAAGGCTCATTTTCTTCGGTGCCTGCAGGGTTTTGTTATTCTCTGTGCTCAAAGATGACAAGCAGCATGTTAATTAAAGAACTGACATCCTTCAATTTACTCTTTTCTCCCTACCTGCCATATTCCTCCTCCCCCAGCTCCCAGCCCCACTCCTGCCGTTCCCACAGAAGTGTAAATGAAAGGTTTCACAGTTTTTTCACAGTTTTTACATGAATAATTTTGGGGTAGATCCTGTTCTTCTCATCCACCACTTCGCAGCAAAGTCAAATTGTGTTCCCTGTTATGTTAAATTTTGATCTTTTTAACACAGGAAAAATCGTTTTGATAAAGGTTAATGCCTCCTTAATATTTATACACTTGAATCATATTGAAAATGCATTTTGAAATTCTGAAATCTTGAATTAATATGACAATGTGCACAGAGTGTGTGACACTATTTGTAATTCATTAGCACATACTTTACAACATATTAGCATCAACTGTGGAATGCCCTGTCGTGGTTCTGGCAAGCCCGTGAGTTTCGACCTTGTCTAGTCACTAACGCTTTAAGGTTTTGACGTAGACATCCAGAGAAAATTCCAAATGATTCTTGCAGATCAGGAATACATTAATTTACCCAGCAACCTGCTAGGTGTAATATATTACCCTGAGAAACATGCCTACCTAGCAGCCATCCAGCATATGTTTGTCTAGTTGCAAGCAGATTTTGAACACCAGACTGCCATAATGGAAATGAATTGTGACACGATCCTGGTAAATTGGGAACTGCACCTGCTCTACGGCACCTGGCATGATGTCCTCCTTACATAGTGAGTCTGCAGGTGATTAACAGCCCCTACAACTCACATCATTTTGAAACAGTGTCTGGATAACCCCACATGTATCGTCAGTGGCTCCTGCAACAGATGGAAATCTAACAGTGTCGTAGATTTCATGAATTCCTTCTCTGCTGATGCTGAAACCCTCCGGAGTATTTATTGTAATGACCTGTCCTCCTGGGCATCTGAAAACCAGTCTCTGACTGACAAATATACACAGTGTCTAAAAGCAGTAATTGCAAGGCTATACTTCGTTTGACTCTCCCCTCAAACATTTAAATCCTAGCTCGGAAAAATTCTCAAGTGTCCAAAAAGTCCTTTGGTGTCATGGAATATTCAGAGTTCCCTTGGGGGCTTGAAAACTTTTGTAAGGAGCATAGCACGGGAGTTTGTGTTTAAAAATATTTATAAGGATGTTTCTGGTTTTATTATCATTAAAGAGAAAGCTGGATCATCTGAGGTTTAGAATTGACAGGGCTCTTTCCTATTTATTATTGATCGCTGGGACCCAACTAATTAGAACGTTGTGAGATATTTATGAGACGTTGTGTAGTGTGTGTGCATAAGTGTATGTGTGTGCAGGTACACATGTATATAGGTGCACAGATCTTTATGCAATTCTGAAAATACACAATTGGATGCATGAGCGTGGTCTTGTCTTTGTGATTGTTGTTGCCTATACAGTGGAGTTGTTCCTGCTTCCTCCCCTTGACCAATGATGTACAGGTTTGTTCTCAGCCTCCTCCCCTCCATGCTGTTTCATCCCTCCAGTACTGTGTCAGGGACTGCTAATTTCTTCCTGATATCCATTTTATCTCCTTGCTGTCCACCAAAATACACATTTTCCAATCTTCCACACAGCTAGGTCTGAACAAATGAACTCATTTTATTTTTTTTATTTTTTATTTTTTATTTGAGAGAGGTAAGTGAGAGCACAAGCTGGGGGACAAACAGAGGGAGAGGGAGAAGCAGATTCTCCACTGAGAAAGGAGCCCAATGAGGCGTTCAGTCCCAGGACCCAGAAATCATGACCTGAGTAGAAGGCCAACGCTTAACCGACTAAGCTACCCAGGTGCTCCCAAATGACGTCACTTTATACATTAAGACATAAAAGAACACTCCTGGGACCCCTTTCATCCACCTGCTGCCTGGAACACCAACTCAGCGGCTTGAGCCCCACCGCCATCTTGTTCAAATATCAAGTGAGCTCCACATGGTGACCTGGAAGGACACTTGTGCTCTGACTCCCAGGGGACCTCACCAGTCCCAGGGTGCCCATCTTCAGAGTATTTTACGTAAGGGAGAAATAAATCTCGATCTTGTTCAAGGCATTGTTTTTTCTGCTCTCGTGTGCTCAGGCAAACTGAATCCCAACTGATGAAAGTGCTCTGGTCATTTTTTCCACACCTGCCCTTGAGCCCATCTGTCTCACCTCTCCACCCTGCCATCCATGTTGCTGTGGTGCTCCTGGGGTGCCAGGTCTTGCCTGTCACCCCTTGACTGATCACGTGAGGCCCCCGAGATCTGATAGTGGCCCTTCTGTCCAGCCTCAAGTCTGCCATTCCTCCTCATCTCCAAACTGCCCGGCTCAGCAATACTGCTCTGCCTCCTCACATTTCCAGTCAGGTTTTGTTCTCTCAGTCTAGAATGTTCTCCCCATGCTCAAAAACCAGAGAAATTCAAGTCTCAGCTCAAATACTCAACCTCTCTTTGAGATCTTCCAAGATTTCCCCAACAAGAGCAAACAAATGCACCCTTTCTCCTAAATGTCCCTGTATTGGGCTAACTAATGGTACTAAACTCCCTTGCATGCCTGTGTCCATGTTAAACTATAAGCTGCAGGCGAGTAAGGACTCAGTTACTTCTTCCTTGTACATCTTTTATCAAGCTCAGTATAGTCACTCAAAGTATGAAGCTGAAAGTAAAAGGAATGAATGGGTGATCCTGCCGGGGACTCCTTCCATTAGGAAGCACTGTCCCGCTTTAAGTAACAGGTTCAACTCCTTAGTTGCCTCTGTGACAAAGAGCTTCAATAATACTAGAATCTTCTAGTCTCCTATCTTTTTTAAGATTTTATTTATTTATTTGACAGACAGATCACAAGCAGGCAGAGAGGCAGGCAGAGAGAGGGGAGGAAGCAGGCTCCCCGCTGAGCAGAGAGCCCGATGTGGGGCTTGATCCCAGGACCCGGGGATCATGACCTGAGCCAAAGGCAGAGGTTTTAACCCACTGAGCCACCCAGGCACCCCTAGTCTCCTATTTTAATGTTTTTGTTTTTACCTTCTTCATTTTGAATCTTTTTGGGGCTAAAAGTGGCATAAAGTAAAAATAAGAACTATTGAGGTTTAATCAGTTTTAATAATGGCCACTGTGTTTTCAGCACCTTACAGCAGCAGCTTGGCAAGGCTAAGTATTGTGCTAAGTGCTTTACGTACTTTTTTTTTTTATTATTAAATTTTTGCCATAACCTTATGAGGTGAGTATCATGTTCAATCTAGTTTAAGTGAAAGGAATTTACTTGCTCATGTAACCAGAAGATCTAAGGGTATGGGTTCAGCTGGATCTAGGGGTTGAACTACACGGTTAAATGCTAGACATATCCCTCCCTACATATGACTCTGTACTTGTCCCTTGCTGCCTCTGCCTTGTTCCTTGTCCCTGTCCCTACATCTAACTCCATCCTTGTCCATATCTCTAACTCTATTCCCCTCCCCACCTCTAACTCTATCCTCATTTCCATCTCAGTCTCTATCGAGATCCCATCCTGATCCCCACAAGTCTCTGGAAGTCTCTCTTCCTATAGCATTCATGGTGGACATCAACAGACCCAAACTTGTACCGTCCCCCTTAGCAACCCAAACAGCAAGGGAGCATCTTCCTTATAGCTCTGGGAGTTAAATCTCAGACAATTGCCTGACTGGCTATGTGAGGTCATCTGCTTATCTCTGAAGTTGATAGTAATTAGGGAGAAAGGTAATGTGGTTAGCCAGGTTTGGGTCATACCCAAC
Source organism: Lutra lutra (assembly GCF_902655055.1). Lineage (NCBI taxonomy): Eukaryota > Metazoa > Chordata > Mammalia > Carnivora > Mustelidae > Lutra > Lutra lutra. Next base: position 38,562,475 of record NC_062287.1, on the reverse strand, counting down.
CATGTGAATAGGACAGAGTGGGTTCAGCCCCTACCTGAACAAACCACATGGAGTGAGCGTCCCTACAGGAAAAAAAAAAAAAAAAAAAAATCCAAAATAAGGGCAAAAACAACTAGGCTGGCAAAAAAAAAAAAAAGGGAAGATTTCTACCACTGATATGTTCTCTCCTTACAGAAAAGAAAACTGAGCTCAGAAAGAGTGTTTTATTTTCCTAAGGACACACAGGAGGTAAATCATGAAGCTGGGATTCAAATCCAGCTCTGACTCTAAAGCCTTGTCCCCGAACCATTTTGCTGAATTATGTTCTTTTATATAGTCCTAAAAAGTAAACGGTAAGCCTTCAAAATTTAACATGACCAAAAATAAAGAAAAAATAATTAATTCGTCTAAATTTGTGAGCCAGGGCTAAGGCTGTGACCGGAATTTTCATCCATATGCAACCCAACCAAAGTAAGTCTCCTTACCAGAGTATACTATTCCTTTTTATAATGGTCCATTAAAAAAAAAAAAAAAGTACAGGGGCGCCTGGGTGGCTCAGTGGGTTAAATAAAACCTCTGCCTTCGGCTTGGGTCATGATCTCAGGGTCCTGGGATTGAGCCCCGCATCGGGCTCTCTGCTCAGTGGGGAGCCTACTCCCCCCCCCCCCCGCTGTCTCTCTGCCTACTTGTGATCTCTGTTTGTCAAATAAACTAAACAAATTTTTTAAAAAACAATAACATATAATTGTTCATAAACAAACAAACTTTGTACCCTTGGGGGTTTTATTGTTTTTCTTTGGGGGGAAGATTTATTCTTTAAATAGGTAGTCTCCGCAGAGCTATTTTCTAAATGATGCTCAGCTTCTTAATACCTTTTCCTAACTAAACATAATCATAGCAACCTTAAACTACCAAGATGGATTCCCATGTACATACATTGTACGTGTCTTGATGTTGTTCTTTTCTTTCCTGTTTGTTTTTAATTTAGTATTTTTTTTAATATGAGTATAGCTGACACATCGTGTTACATTAGTTTCAGGTGTATAATTTAGTGATTCAAAACCATAGTCATACATCAGTTAGAATAGCTAAAATCAAAATGATAAGAAATAACAAGTGTTGGTGAGGATGTGGAGAAAAAGAACCTTCGTGCATTACTGGTGGGAATGCAAATTGGTGCAGCCACTGTGGAAAACAGTATGGAGGTTCCTCAAAAAATTAAAAATAGAAATACCATATAACTCAACAATTCCATTATTGGGTATTTACCCAAATAAAAACCACTAATATGAAAAGATATATGCACCCCTGCTTATTGTTGTTTATTGCAGCCTTATTTAGTCAAGATATGGAAGAAACAGAGCATCCATCAAAAATGAATGGATAAAGAAAATGTGGTGTGTGTATATGTATATGTATATGTATGAAATATTATGTATGTAACCTAAGCATCCATCAATAGATGAAGGGATAGAAAACATAGTTGTGTGTGTGTGTGTGTGTGTGTGTAATATTTCAAGCCATAAAAAGGATAAGAGTGTGTCATTTGAGACCACATGGATGGACCTATAGTGTATTACACTAAGTGAAATAAATCAGTCTTAGCATTATTCTTAATACTGGTCATGCCTTTTTGGTTTCCCTAACACAGTACAGGCTACTCTACCCACATACTTTCTATGTTTAACTGCTCATCCATAGGAATCCTAAAGATGTGGATGTGAGGGCGATCTGGCTGCAATATCTGTCACCCCATTGATCGCCAGGGTTGATTCAGCTGATCTGGCTGGCTAGGCGCGTGTCCCCTTCCTCCCTCACCGCTCCATGTGTGTCCCTCCCGAAGCTGCGCGCTTGGTCGAAGAGGACGACCTTCCCTGATAGAGGAGAGGACCGTTCTTCAGTCAAGGGTATACGAGTAGCTGAGCTCCCCTGCTAGAACCTCCAAACAAGCTCTCAAGGAATCCTAAAGATGTAAAACATGCCATGTAGATATTAAGGGATTTGGGCGCAGGGAATCATCCTAGAGATCATTAAACCCAATCATCTCATTTCATAGATGAGAGAAACAAATTCAGAGGTTAAGTGGCTTGCCCAAAGTCATTCTACTGGTTTGGCAGAATCTGGAACTAGGTTTTCTGGTGCTTTTTCTAACATTTTACCATTATTCAGATTGTGCCTTATCTCATTTACCATGCACTGTTAGGTCTTCCTCTCCGGGACCTGAAATACAACCTTCTCTAAAACTCGGTGGGCCAGAAAATTCAAGCAGTAAATGTTTGCCCCGGCATACTAGTCATGTGATTAGTATGAAAATGAGCAAATACAGTCAAATTCCAAGAAATATAAAGGTGCCATTGAAAAGTACCAAAGATAGATAGATGGATTGATTTAAATTTTAAGTTTGTATTTGTTATTTATTAGAGAGAGAGAGACCAGAAGCAGGGAGAGCAGGAGAGGGAGAGAGAGACGTGGGCTCCCCACTGAGCAGGGAGCCTGACATGGGGCTGGATCCCAAGACCCTGAGATCATGACCTGAGCTGAAACCAAGACTTGGATGTTCAACCGACTGAGCCACCCAGGTGCCCCAAGGGTAGAGTATTTATAGAAATTATTTGAAAATTTTCTGCACAGAAGATCTGTCTCATCTCTCCCATTTATTTATATCTGTATGGACTCATAGATGTTTATTGTATATTCTGAACTATAATCCAAAGCTACTTCATTTATTTTGTTTCTCAAAGTGTTCTAATTTTGGCATTGGACGTTCTTTCAGCCGATTTCTATATTCCTTTGACATACCTTCATATTAGTTGAGTTTGGTTTTGTATTTTGAGATGTTCCAGGCTCATCTTATATGTGTATATTTCCTGTTTCAGTCCTAGAATCAGATATTTCTCCAAGGATCTATGGTTCTTTTTGTTGTTGTTGTTGTTTTTTAAGGGCAATTAGAAACCAAGATATGAGCAGTAGGTATGTTCATTTCTACTTGGGTGTCATTGATTCTAAGCCTTCCTAGCTGACAAGCCAGGAAATATTTATGTCTATACTAACTCTGTATATATAAATATCTGTAACTATTTATATATACAACCATTCATATCTGTATTAGACTAAACATGAATTCCCACTATACAAATTAAAGACCACAATACAGCCATTTATAAAACAAGACAATATGGCTTTAAAAATTATTTAAAACACAGAAATTCATATTAGGAAATTCAATTATTGTTACTGTGTTGTTATTTAATTTTATTGAAATGACTTCTATGAATTAAGAATGACTTTCTGTGTATCTCTGTGTGTCACGTTTTCTGGTTATCCTATAAACAATGGTTACCCCGCAGTTGGCTGAATAAAATTGAGTTAGAGATACATGAAAAAGTACTTCAAACAAACATTAATGAATAAACATTCTGTCATCACGGTGCAGGCCTGTTTTAGAGAGATACCAGTGTTTTATCCATTTTAGTGTCACACTTCAACGATCACGTGCAACAACACACAAAGTGAAGAAAAATGACTCCCAGGACCCTCGTTGCTTAGGTCTGTGTGGCAAGACTACTCATCACGTTGCCGCCATTATCCCCTCCTTTTGTTCCCAGTATAAAGCACGCTAGCCTTGTCACTGCTGCAGCTGAAGATGAGTCGTTATGCCTTTAATAAAATGTGATTCTAGGGAGGCTTCTGAGTTCAGCATTGAGGGAACATGAGTTGGCCATTTCCAGCTGGGGAAAAAGACCCAAACATTTTTCTCTTCTCCTTTTCACAGACTAAAATTATGAAAACTCTCAGATGTGTCCAGAAAAAGAAGCTGAGAAATGTGTAGCACGAGATCTAGTTCATGGTGCTCTTGCAAACAGAGCTATTTCCTGCCCACATGGTTGCCTTCTACAGTGTTGTGATTCCAAACAAGGCTTGTTAGAAGCAACTTTCAGCAATTTAGGGGAGCTATCTTCTCTAAAAACTAAATTCACATAATTCTGGTGGGACATTTTGGAATGTACCTGAGCGGTATACTCGCCTTCAGTCTGTGGTGACCTCCACATCCAGAAACCCAAATTTATCTCGGAAGGCTTGTAAATTGCTTTGTAAAGAAGGCATCAATCTCATTATCAGTGGTGTTGTGTTGAAATTCATTACGCGGTCTTATTTCTGAACAGACTGGGTGAATTTACTCAGCTTGACATAAATCCTTAGATGGTAGAGAATGATGATCAGTGGTGAAAAAAAAAACATACTTTCTTTTTTTCTCTTTTCATGGTTAAGTGTTTCAATTGCATTTCCTCACTTTAACTGGGCATAAGTCACTTACCCATTGATGGCTGAATTAAGTCTGCAAACCATGAAGGGGAAAAAAAGTTCATTTTTCTGAGAGAGGAATCGACAGCGGTGAACAGTTACCCTTCAGGCAAGAAAAACATAATTTCAGTGTTCATTATTTAAAATTGTGCCGTTGTTTTCTTTTCTTGAAACCTCCTTTTTCTTTGAACATACTATATGGGGACACAACTATGTAAATGTTTATTTTCAAGAAAGCCAGCTGATGGGACGCCTGGGTGGCTCAATTGGTTAAGCCGCTGCCTTCGGCTCAGGTCATGATCCCAGCATCCTGGGATCGAGTCCCACATCAGGCTCCTTGTTCTGTGGGGAGCCTGCTTCTCCCTCTGCCTCTGCCTGCCACTCTGTCTGCCTGTGCTCGCTCTCTCTCTCTCTGACAAATAAATAAATAAAATCTTAAAAAAAAAAAAAAAAAGAAAGAAAGCCAGCTGAGCATTGTAGAAAGATTGTGGGCTTTGAATTCATACAGACAAGAATTTGAATCTCAGCTCTACCACTTAATAGCTACGATTGTTACTAACTTATTTATCCTCATTGGATATTAGTTTCCTCATTTCTATAGCGGGAAATAATAATGCCTATAGGGCTGCAGAAGAGATTGAATTAGATCAGTTATGTATATGATACACTTGGCACATAGTAGGCGCCTAATAATAGTTGTAATTAGCATCATTATTGTTGTTTACCTGTGTTATTATTTGTCATGTAGCTATTTTGCTATGTTTAAAACAGAGAGGAAAGTATATGGCTACTTCTGGAAACAGATTGGCCTGAGCAAATTATATAATAAAGAGCTTAGTCAGAGAATACCTGAATGATAATCAAATAGTGATAAAGGGGAAGGGAAAAGCTGATTAGAATAATCGGTTGCTAAGGTATTTTTTCCCCCAATTAAAAGTCCATCCCATGGAGTTCAATGAAGACTTTCTGCACATCTGAATTTCAATGATTCCATCACACATCCTTTCAGAAACTGCCCATTTATGTCACATGAAAGGCACTGGGGAAGAGGAAGTATCAAGAAATAGGTGGATGCAAGGAAGTCTTCATCTGAATTGTAAATATACAAAAAAAAAAAAAAAAGCTCATCCTAAGCCAATGTTAAGAAATGTAGATTAATAAAAATATCAGGTACTTTCTCTCATAGGATTGAGAAAAATGAGAAAGACTAATAGCATGTAAATTGGAAAAGATACAGAGACACTCTCATCCAACCAGATGAGTGTAAATTGTTAAAATTATTTGGGGGAGGAAATTTGACAATATCTAAGTTTAAAATGTGCACAGCCAGACCAGTTTTAAGAATCCATCCTTGGGGAGGAGGAGTCAAGATGGCGGAGAAGTAGCAGGCTGAGACTACTTCGGGTAGCGGGAGATCAGCTAAATAGCTTATCTAAAGATTGCAAACACCTACAAATCCAACGGGAGATTGAAGAGAAGAAGAACAGCAATTCCAGAAACAGAAAATCAACTACTTTCTGCAAGGTAGGACAGGCGGAGAAGTGAATCCAAAGCGACGGGAAGATAGACCGCGGGGGGAGGGGCCGGCTCCCGGCGAGCGGTGGAGCAACGGAGCAAAATCAGGACTTTTAAAAGTCTGTTCCGCTGAGGGACATCGCTCCAGAGGCTTAACTGGAAGCCCAGGCGGGGTCAGCGCGGCCTCAGGTCCCGCAGGGTCGCAGAAGGATCAGGGGTGTCTGAGTGTCGCAGAGCTTACCGGTATTAGAACGGGAAAGCCGGCTGCAGAGACAGAGCCGAGGAGTGACTCTCAGCTCGGGGTTGCCTTGAACCGGTCGCAGGCTCGGTCAGCTCGGAGCGTGGCCGGAGGCCAGGGTGGCGGGAGACATTGGGCGCTGTTCTCTGAGGGCGCACTGAGGAGTGGGGCCCCGGGCTCTCGGCTCCTCCGGGCCGGAGACCTGGAGGCCGCCATCTTCATTCCCGTCCTCCGGAACTCTACGGAAAGCGCTCAGGGAACAAAAGCTCCCGAAAGCGAACCCGAGCGGATTACTCAGCGCGGCCCCGGGTAAGGGCGGTGCAACTCCGCCTGGGGCAAAGACGCTTGAGAATCACTACAACAGGCCCCTCCCCCAGAAGATCAACCGGAAACCCAGCCAGGACCAAGTTCACCTACCAAGGAGAGCGGCGGAATTCCAGAGGAGAAGAAAGCAAAGCACGGAACTCATGGCTTTCTCCCCATGATTTTTTAGCCTTGCAGTTAATTTAATTTTTTTTTTCTTTTTCAATTTTTTTTTCTTTTTCTCTTCTTCTGCTGAATTTTTTTTAACTCTTACCGTTTTCTTTTTTTAACGTTTTTTAAATAGTTTATCTAATATATATATTTTTTTCCTCTTTTTATATTTTTTCTTTATCGGGTTTCTTTTTTTTTAATAGTTTCTTTTTTTTTTTTTCTTTCTTTCTGAACTCCTTTTTATCCCCTTTCTCCCCCCTCACAATTCGGGATCTCTTCTGATTTGGCTAAAGCATATTTTCCTGGGGTTGTTGCCACCCTTTTAGTATTTTACTTGCTCCTTCATAAACTCTTATCTGGACAAAATGACAAGGCGGAAAAATTCACAACAAAAAAAAGAACAAGAGGCAGTACCAAAGGCTAGGGACCTAATCAATACAGACATTGGTAATATGTCAGATATAGAGTTCAGAATGATGATTCTCAAGGTTCTAGCCGGGCTAAAAAAGGCATGGAAGATATTAAAGCAACCCTCTCAGGAGATATAAAAGCCCTTTCTGGAGAAATAAAAGAACTAAAATCGAACCAAGTTGAAATCAAAAAAGCTATTAATGAGGTGCAATCAAAAATGGAGGCTCTCACTGCTAGGATAAATGAGGCAGAAGAAAGAATTAGCGATATAGAAGACCAAATGACAGAGAATAAAGAAGCTGAGCAAAAGAGGGACAAACAGCTACTGGGCCACGAGGGGAGAATTCGAGAGATAAGTGACACCATAAGACGAAACAACATTAGAATAATTGGGATTCCGAAAGAAGAGGAAACAGAGAGGGGAGCAGAAGGTATATTGGAGAGAATTATTGGAGAGAATTTCCCCAATATGGCAAAGGGAACAAGCATCAAAATCCAGGAGGTTCAGAGAACCCCCCTCAAAATCAATAAGAATAGGTCCACACCCCGTCACCTAATAGAAAAATTGACAAGTCTTAGTGACAAAGAAAAGATTCTGAAAGCAGCCAGGGAAAAGAAGTCTGTAACGTACAATGGTAAAAATATTAGATTGGCAGCAGACTTATCTACAGAGACCTGGCAGGCCAGAAAGAGCTGGCATGATATATTCAGAGTACTAAATGAGAAAAACATGCAGCCAAGAATACTATATCCAGCTAGGCTATCATTGAAAATAGAAGGAGAGATTAAAAGCTTCCAGGACAAACAAAAACTGAAAGAATTTGCAAATACCAAACCAGTTCTACAGGAAATATTGAAAGGGGTCCTCTAAGCAAAGAGAGACCCTAAAAGTAGTAGATCAGAAAGAAACAGAGACAATATACAATAACAGTCACCTTACAGGCAATACAATAGCACTAAATTCATATCTCTCAATACTTACCCTGAATGTTAATGGGCTAAATGCCCCAATCAAAAGACACAGGGTATCAGAATGGATAAAAAACCAAAACCCATCTATATGTTGCCTACAAGAAACTCATCTTAAACACGAAGACACCTCCAGGTTTAAAGTGAGGGGGTGGAAAAGAATTTACCATGCTAATGAACATCAGAAGAAAGCAGGAGTGGCAATCCTTATATCAGATCAATTAGATTTTAAGCCAAAGACTATAATAAGAGATGAGGAAGGACACTATATCATACTCAAAGGAACTGTCCAACAAGAAGATCTAACAATTTTAAATATCTATGCCCCTAACGTGGGAGCAGCCAACTATATAAACCAATTAATAACAAAATCAAAGAAACACATCGACAAGAATACAATAATAGTAGGGGATTTTAACACTCCCCTCACTGAAATGGACTGATCATCCAAGCAAAAGATCAACAAGGAAATAAAGGCCTTAAATGACACACTGGACCAGATGGACATCACAGATATATTCAGAACATTTCATCCCAAAGCAACAGAATACACATTCTTCTCTAGTGCACATGGAACATTCTCCAGAATAGATCACATTCTTGGTCCTAAATCAAGTCTCAACCGGTATCAAAAGATTGGGATCATTCCCTGCATATTTTCAGACCACAATGCTCTAAAGCTAGAACTCAATCACAAGAGGAAATTTGGAAAGAACCCAAATACATGGAGACTAAACAGCATCCTTCTAAAGAATGAATGGGTCAACCAGGAAATTAAAGAAGAATTGAAAAAATTTATGGAAACAAATGATAATGAAAACACAACGGTTCAGAATTTGTGGGACACAACAAAGGCAGTCCTGAGAGGAAAATATATAGCGGTACAAGCCTTTCTCAAGAAACAAGAAAGATCTCAGGTACACAACCTAACCCTACACCTAAAGGAGCTGGAGAAAGAACAAGAAAGAAACCCTAAACCCAGCAGGAGAAGAGAAATCATAAAGATCAGAGCAGAAATCAATGAAATAGAAACCAAAAAAACAATAGAACAAATCAACGAAACTAGGAGCTGGTTCTTTGAAAGAATTAATAAGATTGATAAACCCCTGACCAGACTTATCAAAAAGAAAAGAGAAAGGACCCAAATAAATAAAATCATGAATGAAAGAGGAGAGATCACAACGAACACCAAAGAAATACAGACAATTATAAGAACATACTATGAGCAACTCTACGCCAACAAATTTGACAATCTGGAAGAAATGGATGCATTCCTAGAGACATATAAACTACCACAACTGAACCAGGAAGAAATAGAAAGCCTGAACAGACCCATAACCAGTAAGGAGATTGAAACAGTCATCAAAAATCTCCAAACAAACAAAAGCCCAGGGCCAGACAGCTTCCCGGGGGAATTCTACCAAACATTTAAAGAAGAACTAATTCCTATTCTCCTGAATCTGTTCCAAAAAATAGAAATAGAAGGAAAACTTCCAAACTCATTTTATGAGGCCAGCATCACCTTGATCCCAAAACCAGACAAGGATCCCAACAAAAAAGAGAACTACAGACCAATATCCTTGATGAACACAGATGCAAAAATTCTCGCCAAAATACTAGCCAATAGGATTCAACAGTACATGAAAAGGATTATTCACCACGACCAAGTGGGATTTATTCCAGGGCTGCAAGGCTGGTTCAACATCCGCAAATCAATCAATGTGATACAACACATTAATAAAAGAAAGAACAAGAACCATATGATACTCTCCATAGATGCTGAAAAAGCATTTGACAAAGTACAGCATCCCTTCCTGATCAAAACTCTTCAAAGTGTAGGGATAGAGGGCACATACCTCAATATTATCAAAGCCATCTATGAAAAACCCACCGCAAATATCATTCTCAATGGAGAAAAACTGAAAGCTTTTCCGCTAAGGTCAGGAACACGGCAGGGATGTCCGTTATCACCACTGCTATTCAACATAGTACTAGAAGTCCTAGCCTCAGCAATCAGACAACAAAAGGAAATTAAAGGCATCCAAATGGGCAAAGAAGAAGTCAAACTATCACTCTTCGCAGATGATATGATACTCGATGTGGAAAACCCAAAAGACTCCACTCCAAAACTGCTAGAACTTGTACAGGAATTCAGTAAAGTGTCAGGATATAAAATCAATGCACAGAAATCAGTTGCATTTCTCTACACCAACAACAAGACAGAAGAAAGAGAAATTAAGGAGTCCATCCCATTTACAATTGCACCCAAAACTATAAGATACCTAGGAATAAACCTAACCAAAGAGACTAAGAATCTATACACAGAAAACTATAAAGTACTCATGAAAGAAATTGAGGAAGACACAAAGAAATGGAAAAATGTTCCATGCTCCTGGATTGGAAGAATAAATATTGTGAAAATGTCTATGCTACCTAAAGCAATCTACACATTTAATGCAATTCCTATCAAAGTACCATCCATTTTTTTCAAGGAAATGGAACAAATAATCCTAAAATTTATATGGAACCAGAAAAGACCTCGAATAGCCAAAGGAATATTGAAAAAGAAAGCCAAAGTTGATGGCATCACAATTCCGGACTTCAAGCTCTATTACAAAGCTGTCATCATCAAGACAGCATGGTACTGGCACAAAAACAGACACATAGATCAATGGAACAGAATAGAGAGCCCAGAAATGGACCCTCAACTCTATGGTCAACTCATCTTCAACAAAGCAGGAAAGAATGTCCAATGGAACAAAGACAGCCTCTTCAATAAATGGTGTTGGGAAAATTGGACAGCCACATGCAGAAAAATGAAATTGGATCATTTCCTTACACCACACACGAAAATAGACTCAAAATGGATGAAGGATCTCAATGTGAGAAAGGAATCCATCAAAATCCTCGAGGAGAACACAGGCAGCAACCTCTTCGACGTCAGCCGCAGCAACATCTTCCTAGGAACATCACCAAAGGCAAGGGAAGCAAGGGCAAAAATGAACTTTTGGGATTTTATCAAGATCAAAAGCTTTTGCACAGCAAAGGAAACAGTGAACAAAACCAAAAGACAACTGACAGAATGGGAGAAGATATTTGCAAATGACATATCAGATAAAGGGCTAGTGTCCAAAATCTATAAAGAACTTAGCAAACTCAACACCCAAAGAACAAATAATCCAATCAAGAAATGGGCAGGGGACATGAACAGACATTTCTGCAAAGAAGACATCCAGATGGCCAACAGACACATGAAAAAGTGCTCCATATCACTCGGCATCAGGGAAATACAAATCAAAACCACCATGAGATATCACCTCACACCAGTCAGAATGGCTAAAATTAACAAGTCAGGAAATGACAGATGCTGGCGAGGATGCGGAGAAAGGGGAACCCTCCTACACTTTTGGTGGGAATGCAAGCTGGTGCAACCACTCTGGAAAACAGCATGGAGGTTCCTCAAAATGTTGAAAATAGAACTACCCTATGACCCTGCAATTGCACTGCTGGGTATTTACCCTAAAGATACAAACATAGTGATCCGAAGGGGCACATGCACCCGAATGTTTATAGCAGCAATGTCTACAATAGCCAAACTATGGAAAGAACCTAGATGTCCATCTACAGACGAATGGATAAAGAAGATGTGGTATATATACACAATGGAATACTATGCAGCCATCAAAAAAAATGAAATCTTGCCATTTGCGACGACGTGGATGGAACTAGAGGGTATCATGCTTAGCGAAATAAGTCAATCGGAGAAAGACAACTATCATATGATCTCCCTGATATGAGGGAGAGGAGATGCAACATGGGGGGTTGAGGGGGTAGGAGAAGAGTAAATGAAACAAGATGGGATTGGGAGGGAGACAAACCATAAGTGACTCTTAATCTCACAAAACAACTGAGGGTTGATGGGGGGAGGGGGTTGGGAGAGGGGGTGGGGTTATGGATATTGGGGAGGGTATGTGCTATGGTGAGTGTTGTGAAGTGTATAAACCTGGCGATTCGCAGACCTGTACCCCTGGGGATAAAAATATATGTTTATAAAGCTGTAAAAAAAAAAAAGAAAGAAAGAAAGAAAGAAAGGATGAATACCCAAGTTTTGTAGCCACATGGACGGGACTGGAAGAGATTATGCTGAGTGAAATAAGTCAAGCAGAGAGAGTCAATTATCATATGGTTTCACTTATTTGTGGAGCATAACAAATAGCATGGAGGACAAGGGGAGATGGAGAGGAGAAGGGAGTTGAGGGAAATTGGAAGGGGAGGTGAACCATGAGAGACTATGGACTCTGAAAAATGATCTGAGAATTTTGAAGGGGTGGGGGGTGGGAGGTTGGGGGCACCAGGTGGTGGGTATTGTAGAGGGCACGGATTGCATGGAGCACTGGGTGTGGTGCAAAAATAATGAATACTGTTATGCTGAAAAAAAAAAATTAAAAAAAAAAAAAAAAGAATCCATCCTTGGTGGCTCAGTCACTGAGCGTCTGCCTTCATCTCAGGTCATGATCCTGGGGTCCTGGGATTGAGCCCCACATCAGGTTTCCTATTTGGCAGGGAGCTTGCTTCTCCCTCTCCCACTCCCCTGTTTGTGTTCCCTCACTTGCTGTGTCTCTCTCTGTCAAATAAATAAATAAAATCTTAAAAGAAAAAAAAAAGAATTCATCCTATAGAGGGGCATCTGGGTGGCTCAGTTAATTATGTGTCTGCCTTCGATTTGGGTCCTGATCTTAGGGTCCTGGGATCAAGTACCACATCAGGCTCCCTGCCCAGCAGGGAGCCTGCTTCTCCCTCTCTCTCTGCCCCTCTCCCTGCTTGTACTCTCTCTCCTCTCTCTCTCAAATAAATAAATAAAATCTTGGGGGGAAAAAAAGAATTCATCCTATAGAAATAATATCCTGAGGACATAAAGATATATATGCAAGGAGGTTTGGTGCAGCATTGTTTATAATTGTAAAAAAGGAATCGGGAAGAACAACACACTTCTGTTACGTATTTCTGGGTGATAAGTTATCCTCAAGATTAGCAGTTCAAAACAACAATTCTTTATTATCTCCCAGTTTCTGAAGGTGGTGAATTTGGCTGTGGCTTTGCTAGGCGATTCTAGCTCAGGGTCTTTTGTTAATCAAGATGTTTGCCAGGAGTGCAGTCTTTGAAGGCTTGACTGGGACAGGAGGTTCTGCTTCTAAGAGGGTTCACTCACATGTCAGTTGGTCGAAGGGGCCTCAGTCCCTCTCCACACCAACCAGACGACTCTCTCCCTAGAGCTGTTTTTGCATTCTCGTGACATGGTTGCTGGCTTATTCCAGAACGAGTGATCTAAGAGAGAGCAAGAAAGAGCTGCCATGCTTTCTGTGGCCTTGCCTTAGAAGTTCCACACTATCATTTCTACAATATTCTACAGCATTACTATTCTATCCATTCTACAATATTCCAAGTTATCAAGTCCAATCTAAGCTCAAGGAAAAGTGATTTTGTCTCTACTTCTTGGAGCGAAGTGTTGACTGATTCTTGGACATATTTTAAAATTACCCCAACTTGTCTTCTAGCTATAAATTATTAAAATTATTTTCACAGAGAAAATATACTCATCCCCTTCTAAGCCTACCCCCGTCTACCCCCAAGTCTCAAAACTTTATAGTATCAGCTTAAAGTTCAGAAACATGTCATGTTAGTTGGATCAAGGAATGGCTGAAGCTTCTCGGTGTCATTCCTTAAGCACAGTTCCTTTGATCTCAAGCCCTATGAACTAAAAAGACAAGATAACATACACACCCAGCATACATATGTGGAACAGGCCAAGTATAACCACTCTAGACATTCCTGACTAAAAAGAGGGAAAATGGGAGGCCCAAAGCAATCACTGTTCTAAGTTACAAGTTAGAGGTTTCTTGATTTGAATTCAGTCTTACTCCTGCCTAGGAATGATTCTCTGTGGCCCTTGGCTCCACATTCCGGCTGCTTGATTACCTCTTTGATTTATCCTTCCTTTTCCTTGAAAGGTAGCCTGTTTTGGAGCTGTGTGGATTTCTCAGTAAAATTTTGGATTCCAAACGCCTCATTTCACTGTGTACTATCTCTGTCTCCTTCAGTCTAATACAGTGGTATTTCTGTAATTATAATTATTTTTAGTGACCTGTGGGCCTAAAGGCTTGATTTGGGCTGGCAGACCCACTACCAAGATAGTTCACAGAAATGTATATTGGCAGAGGGTCACAGTTTCTCACTGACTATTGGCAGGGGCCCCTAGCTTCTTGCTATGTGAGCCTTTCTTTAGGGATGCTTGAATGTCTTGGTGACACAGAACTCGTTTCTCCTTGAATGAGTGGTCTGGGAGAGAGAGGGAGCAAAAGAGAGGCTGCAATGTCTTTTATGATCTATTCTCAAATGACACACATTGTCACTTCTGCCATATTCTGTTCATTAGAAGTGAGTCACTAAGCCCACACTCAGAAGGGAATTATGCTCCAAATTTTGGAGTGGACAATCAAGAACAAGTAGAATTATTTTATTTAGGAATCTGTCTTAAAACTACCTCAATACCCATTAAAATTAATGAAGTATATAAAAAAATACTAACTTAGAAAATTGTTATTGATATACCATTAAGTAAAAAAGAACAGAGCAAGCTTTTTCTTTTTAAGTTTTTTTGTTTGTATGATTGTTAGTTTTTTGTTTTTTGTTGTTGTTGTTGTTGTTGTTTTGACAGAGAGAGAGAGATCACAAGTAGGTAGAGAGGCAGGCAGAGAGAGCCCCCCCCCCCCCCCACCCCCCCCCCCCCCGCCACCGCGGGAAGCAGGCTCCCTGCTGAGCAGAGAGCCTGATGCTATGCGCGGCTCAATCCCAGGACCCTGAGGTCATGATCTAAGCCAAAGGCAGAGGTTTAACCCACTGAGCCACCCAGGTGCCCTCCAGAGCAAGCTCTATAATAATATGTATAGCATGATCCTGTACTTTGGGAGAAACAAATCTAAACTTGCATATGTACGTATAAACACAGAAATATCTAGAAGCCTACAGACCAAAATGTTGATAGTGCTTACAGAGATCTGGTAGAATGAATTCTACATATTACTTTGAAAAAATAGTAATTTTTTTTTTTTACTGTTTTGTGTTCATCTGTGTTTTCCAAACGTGCTAAAAGAAACCTGTGTTACTTATATAATTAGAAGGTAGCAAGGTATATAATTGAGAGAGATTTAATAGTTAGTTATAAATATTGAACTGAGATTGAAAGAGAACAGAGATGATATCCTAGCCAAGTCTCAACATAATAATCAAATCTCCAGGAAGAAAACCAGTTTGGTCCTACTGAAGATTTGATTTGTTAGAAGCTGATAAAAGCGGACATGTCAATTATGAAAAATATAATTTCAATTCTACTTGTGGTACTAAACAGTAAATGTTGACAAGATTGTAAGAAATAATATGTAACAAGGGATTTCTAATTAACACAGAAATATGGAAGACTGAAACATGCCTTACCTATTCATCCCTCCTAAGTCTCCACTACAGTGACAGGAAGGGGTTACCAACACACACACACACACACACACACACACACACACACACACACACACACAGTGAGAGAGAAGAAGGGAGGAGAGAGAGATACAGATAGAGATGGAGGGAGAGAAGGAGGAGAGAGCAGAAGGAGAGAGTAGGAAAGAAGACAGTAGTATAATTTTAGCTGGATAACTGATCTGGGTAACTCTCACAATATTAACTATGGATAAATGGTGACTAACTCCACAGGAAGCTGAAACCCAAGCCCACCAGGACTAAACCTAAGAAGCATATAAACTCATGCCAAGGATTTAAAAAGAAAAAGAAACTGAGTTTACCAAGTACTTCAGAATATGGAAGACCAAGTAGAGAAGAAAACAACAGGGTTGGTTGAAAGTCCACAGAGGATATAGATCATTACCTAGGTCCTTTCCCCAGCCGGGTAACTGCCTCTTCATGAAGCTGACAGAAAATCGGAGGTTTACTCCCTGAAGATGGCAAACCAGAGGTCTCTAGACTTAGTGCACATAGCGTAAAAACTGTGCTACCAACTAAACATGGGGCCACTGAATGAAAGCCTCTATTCTAAACAACTTCCATGGCTCACTCTTAGATGCTGGCAGCCATGTTTAAGGGCAGGATATTGAAGGAATTCTCTCAGAGGAAAGTGATCAGCCAAAGAGAAAAATGGAGGAAGAAATAAAATGTTGACATTTGGGAGTTCCCCGGTGAAATGGCTGTGTTCTGCCCAATTACCCTCCAGTGAAGTCCAGTATTTAATAAGCCCTACCCTGTCTCACAATATAGGGCTTCTTTCTTAAATATGAGCCAAAATAAGAATGATGAGAGATTTGAAGGCAACTTTTAAGATTATGGAGACCAAAACTAATAGGAAAGATAACGGAGATGAAACTGACAAGAAGCAGAAGAGAAACAGACAATAATTATCTTCAGGGAAATAAGAAAAAGCATTACATCCATGACATACACACACACACACACACACACACACACACACACACACACACATCATGAAAAAAGAACAATTAGAAAACAAAACAGACCACCTAGAGGCACCTAGGTGGCTCAGTCTCTTAAGCATCTGCCTCAGCTCAGGTCATGATCCCAGGGTCCTGGATCGAGCCCTTGCGTTGGGCTCTCTGCTCAGTGGGGAGTCTGCTTCTCCCTCTGTCCCTAACCCTGTTCATGATCTTTCTCTTGCAAATAAATAAATAAAATATAAAAAAAAAAAAACAGAAACACAACAAAACAGATCACCTAGAAATTTTAAAATATGACACCAGAAAGTACAATCTGGAATAAAATTTAGAATGCCTTGATGATGGGTATATAGAAAACTATCAGGGGAGCCTGGGTGGCTCAGTGGGTTAAAGCCTCTGCCTTCGGCTCAGGTCATGATCCCAGGGTCCTGGGATCAAGCCCCACATCGGGCTCTCTGCTTGCCAGGGAACCTGTTTCCTCCTCTCTCTCTCTGCCTACCTCTCTGCCTCCTTGTGATCTCTGTCAAATAAATAAATAAAAGTATTTAAAAAAAAAAAAACTTGTCAGAAAACTATCAAATGAAAAAAGAGATAACTGTTAATTTCAAGGGAAACATAACATACAAGAAAAGAATACAATAAGATATTGGCTCCGATAAAAATAATTTTACATGGATAGAATAATGTAAACTCAAATACTGATCTATGAAAAAATATATGGTTATACAGATGGGTGGATGCAGAGAAATCTGTGTTTGGGGGAGTTATGATTGTCTTCAATGGTGGGGACCAGCCTAGGTAGTATGTAAAATACAAAATTTAAAAATAGTACAATAAACTCATCCATTAAAAAGCTGTGATAGATATTTGTCATTTCTTTTCAGTCTGTCCAGCTCCTTTTGTACATCTTATTATATTTGGGAAATTTACTGCCATATGTGCCCCCAAAATAACCCCCAAATTCTGTTCCAGTGTCCTTGGCGGCTGGCATAGTCACCTGGGACCTGAGCTCCACTGCCAGACTCGCTCCCTTGAGAGTCTGCCTTAGAAGGGGGCACCTGGAGGAAGGGGCCCCCGGGGAGAACATTTGGCCAGTGAGGGAGTGGCAGAATCACTGAGCTTCAGAACATGGCCACAAGGTCGAGTTTCCGAACACACTGGTACCAGTGCGGAAGCGGTGGTAGAACTTTCTTTTTTTAGGGCAGTGTGTCACATGGCTTTAACCTCTGTTCCTAGAAACTAAGCACCCCTGTGAGCTATCCAATTGTCCGAGTCGGTCTGCTGTTTGCAACTAACAACCCTGAGAACTGCTGGGGCAAAGAAGAAGAACCCAGGACCTTCAAAAGGTCGTCTTGGGAGTGAACATGAGGAGTGGGAAGGGCTGCATCAGGAGACGACTGTTTTTTATTATAAGCCTTCGTCTTCCTAAGGGGCTCTTTAACCACGACTATTTGAGTTTCTAACTATGCATATGTACAAGTTAGATAAAAATTAAAATTGAAACAAAAGGAAAGAAAACAGAAACAATGAGAACAATCTTTTGGAGAGCAAAATGCAACCCTTGTTGGTCTGTGGGAGATATTACTCATGGATAACAGCTCTTTTTCCCTCTGGGGCCTGGAAACAAACTCACAAACCTTCCCAATATCTATTCTAGGTAATGAAGCTGGGTCTTCCAATGAAAACTATCTGCCATTCTTAGCCTCAGAGGAAATACTCAGTCTCTTAGAGGCCTGGACCTGCATTCCTGAACTTAGGTGAAAACAAGCCCAGAATATATTTTATGGTATACAGAAATTCTGTATTACTTATATCCTGGTATACCTAATTCTGACAAATACCTTAATTAAAGGATATAAGTCACCACTATAGAACTGTATTACTCCAGTGAAATTGCTATGGTTGAAAAAAAAAAGCCATTTAGGTTTCTGAACATGAACATGAAGATATAGTTTGAAGCTTTATAGCACTATGACTAATAGAATTTTATTACTTGAGAGTTCTCAAAGTGCTGCAAATCTCCTCACTGGCAATATTGGCATAACACCATAGAAGAAAAAAATGTTTCTTCAAATGTTTCTTCAAACTATATGTTTCTTCAACATATAGTTAATTCGCGTTTGGAGATAAGGCTACCGTGACAACATGACAATTTAATGAGGTTTGAACAGCTTCAGAAAAGGGATTATTAAAAGGAATAGAAAAGAAATGTTCTGTGAGAGGAAAATGGAATACCAGAATTACCTGGACAATTTTTAACAGTCATTTGCAAGGATTTCTTGTCACTTCTTTTATCATAATTCTTTTTCTTTCTCTCTTTCTTTCTTTCTTTTTTTCCCTTTCTTTCTTTCCATTTCTACTACTACAGTGGTTGGCTTATTTGTCTATGATGATAATGAGTTTCTGTACAAGATTCAAGACGAATACTTAAATCCATCGAGCACAGCATCTGCTAAAAATCTCCTGGCATTTTGGAGAACCTGGGTAGCTCAGTTGGTTAGATGTCTGCCTTCGGCTCAGGTCATAATTGTGAGCCCCACGTTGGGCTCCCCACTCAGCGGTGAGTCTGTTTAAGGATTCTCTCTCTCCCTCTCCCCTTCCCCACAGCCCTGCTCCAGTTGTCTGTTTCTCTCTCTCTCAAATAAATATATCTTGGGACATCTGAGTGGCTCTGTCGGTTAAGCATCTGCCTTCAGCTTGGGTCATGATCTCAGGATCCTGGAATCAAACCCCATGCCAGGCTCCCTCCTCAGCGGGGAGCCTGCTTCTCCCTTTGCCTCCCCTTGCTTGTGTTTCCTCTCTTGATATCCTTGTCAAATAAATAAAGTCTTTAAAAAAAAATTAAAAGAGAAGCTTGAACATTTGACACAGAAATGGGAATTACAAAGAGTGACAAAGATGATTTGCAAGTTATGCAAATTAAAATTTTTTATTTCAAATTAAACAAATACTTCTTGGGTACCCAATACAGACCAGGACATATACTAGGTATGTTCATATATATTATCTATTTTATTTTCATAACTACAAATAACTATATCAAAAAATACTAAAGTTATAAACCTTCATCTTAAAATATTTTTCATTGTTTTGTCTTCTCTCTACCATCTGCAAGCTTTCTTCTGATCTATGCTCTAGTTCACAAATTCTCTCTGCACCTGTATCAAACTAGTATTACATACATCAATCGTGTTCTTAATTTTGGTTGTTAGTAATTTTTCTTAGTTCTAGAATTCCTACTTGGTTCCTTTTCAAATATGCTAAGTCAGTTTTTTTTAAAGTATTTATTTATTTATTTTTTATTTGAGAGAGAGAGAGAGAGACAGAAAGAGTGAGTGGGAGGGAGAGGGAGAATCTGAAGCAGACTGTGTTGAGTACACAGCCAGACATGGGGCTCGATCCCACAACCCTGAGACCATGACCTGAGCAGAAACCAAGAGTCATATGCTCAACTGACTGAGCCACCCAGATGTCCCACTAAGTCACTTTCTATATTTAGTCTCCCTAAAGACTTTTCCAATCTTGTCTTTTATGTCTTTAACCATAGAGTTTTACAATTGTTTTCTGATTCCAGTATCTAAGGTTTCCATGGTTTGGTATCTGTGGTCTGTAGTTTATACTGATTTTCCCTGAGGGTATCTTGTTTCCTGGCCCTGGATTATCTTTGAGTGTGTTCTGGTCACTGTATTTGAGAAATTATTCTTTGGAGTAATCTGAGGCCTTGAATAATTTGAATCTTCACCAAAGAAAATGTCTGCTTGGGACACCTGGGTGGCTCAGCGGGTTAAAGCCTCTGCCTTCGGCTCAGGTCATGATCCCAGGGTCCTGGGATCGAGCCCCACATCAGGCTCTCTGTGAAGCAGGGAGCCTGCTTCCCTTCCTCTCTCTCTGCTTGCCTCTCTGTCTGCTTGTGATCTGTCTGTCAAATAAATAAAATAAAATCTTAAAAAAAAAAAAAAAAAGAAAGAAAAAAAAAAAAAGAAAATGTCTGCTTCCTCCCTCCTGCTGTCTTAATCACCAGTCCAATACTGCCTCAGCCTTGCTCTGACATTGAGGCTGTCCTGAATTACCCAGGCAATCCAAAACTGGGTCGCAAGTCACTAAGGGTGCTTATTTATTTCCATCTTACCATATTCCTGAGGGCGCCCTGTGGGGTTCCAATTTAAAGGCCGAACTCCTTACTTGGAGTGAGCCCAGGCTTTGTCTTTTGTTCCATTTGCTTGATAAGACCAACACATTTGCTTGATAAGACCAACAATAACTACAAGACTGAGTGCTACTCAGTCTTGTAGTTATTCCTCCCAAAGCATCAAATGCCTTCCAGGCAAAAGCAGCATTGAGGCTGGGCCCACTTCTCTAGGTTATTTCTTGCCTTTTCCTAGACTTTGACCCAATACTTTCTCACTATCTTATTAGCTTGGGACTTGAAAAGCTTTAACAGAAAGGAACTTCTAGGAAGAGTTGACTCCCCAGAGGGGGATCCAAATTCATTTTCCCCACTGGGAACTCTTCACTTCAGCATTGCCCCTGCTGTGCCCGATTCCAGGAAATAAGTTATTCCATCCATGAAACTTTAGCTCAAGTTGATACAGAATCCTTCATTCCCCTTAATGCTCAAGAGAGGATGACTTTTCAAAACCATAGTGCTAAAACACTAAGGGTCTATAAGAAGGCAAAGTGAGGGAAAAAATTATGATTGCCATTTTCCAAAGACTTTGGTTTTGTTTTCTGAACCTACAATGAGTCCTGATGCTTATAATTCCTATCAGAAGGACACACTCCTTTGGCACCTAAGCCCCTGGCCAGCCAAAACTAAGAGGTAAGGACCTCCCATTTACTCTGAATTCTCTTTCGAGAAGCAGCCCTTACTAGGAGAATTGATAGGACTGTGAATCAAAACGCAGTGAAAGACCTCTCCCTGACCTGCTAAGGGTCCTAGGGATGTATTTCTCTTCTTCCAACCTAGAGATGGTGGAGGAGACTTTCTTAGTCCCTCTCAAATCACATCCAAATAATTTAGAATCTCTGTCATTGCATGACCCTTCACACTTAACAAAGGGCTTTAGTACATTGGCCAGGCACCTGTATTCTGGGGCTGGTCTGTCCAATATGGTAGCCACCAGTCACATGTGGCTATTGAGCACGTGAATATGGCTCTATGAACTGATTGTGCTGTAAGTATAAACTACACAGGAGATTTTGAAAACTTAGTATGGAAAAAAAGAATGCACAGTATCTTAATAATTTTTTATATTGACTATGTGTTGAAATAATATTTTGGATATCTTAAGTTAAATAAGTATATTGTTAAAATTAACTGCACCTACTTCTTTTTATTTTTTTGACAACTAGAATATTTAAAATTACATAAGTGGTTTTGCATTATATTTCTATTGGACAGTACTGTCCCTATGGTGATCTTGTTTGTAAAAACTAAATTTCCTTTTCCTGAATAGTTATATTCCCAACTAGAATATGTACTGAATATGTATTGAAGTATCTCCAGAAAATTCCTCAACTTGCTTCCATTTATAGAAGCAGCATAATATAATAAAAAAGCACTCTAAAATCTCTATGTTTCTTATTAACTAGCAATGAAGGTAGTCAAATCATTTTAACTCTTCAGATCTGAGTTTTTTCATATAAAATGAAAAGGTTGAACCACGTCACCTCTATGGTTTCTTCTATTCTATGATTATTTGATCATTATTATGTTAACATTTCTTCTAAAATATTTTCTATGGATAAGATAGACTTAACTTTTTATTGTAATGTCTATACAATTTCTGAACCTTCTCTTGGAGATATAAAAATAAGTATTTCCCTTGTAAAAAAGACAGACGTTAAGTTAATTTATATAAGCTTACTTATGCTTAAGTGCATGTTCCTTTTCTGTGCTAGCATTACAAGTTATGCTGTGAAAACTACTTTGTTTTTTCCATTTTAAGGTCCAGTCCATGGGTACAATTATTATTTATTTTATATCATTGGTCCTCTGGCTTCTCCTCCACAGATCATTCTCATTCCTCAAACATACATGTCTCCTATACTCTCTTTTGACCGTTTCTGGTTATATATATATATATATATATATATATATATATATATGTATATATATATACACACACATATATATACATATATATATAGATATCTGGTTATATATTTTATGTCTTATTCTGTCCTTGCTGTGTCCTCCAATTCTCTTTCAGGACCGAGCTCTTTTGCCATCTCTCCCCAGCAGCCTGGTCACACTCATCGTCTCCTCCTTTAGACTCGGAGACTTCCTGCTTTCCTCATCCCTTTCAAAACAATTTCATCTGAAAAGGTAAAATAATAGGTCCACTTCAGGGTAAATCCAGTCTTTGCAGTTAGTATTTATTTGAGCAGTGAGGGGTGGTGAGGTGGTGGGAAGGTAGGTCTTCCATATCAAGCCTTAACTTTCATCCCCATATGAAAGCCTCTATTCCTATTAAATTGAGTGGAGTGTTTCCATCCTATATTTAAATCTTCTTAAACTCTATCGCCCTGCCCACACCCATTCTTTTTTGTAAAAATGTGGCTTTAAACACATTTACAGTTACCTATGCAAAATTCTGTCTGCTCAAGAAACCTACTCAATCTTAACGTTTGGGCAGAGTTTGAGGAGCACAGCATTTAGAGTAAAACGATCTAGGATCATTATCTTAGCTGCATTTGAACTAGATGTATCATCTTGGACAAATTCACTATTCCGAGGTTCAGGTTCCTAATCTGCCAAAAGGAGCTGGAATAACCCCTGTTATACATGTCACATGGTACTTCTGAGCATCTAAAGGAATAATGAGCATGAACGTACTTACCAGTGGTAAAGCGCTACACAGCATGAGTGATATTGGACATCCCGAAACTCCATTAAATTTGTTCCTACTTCCATTTTCCCTTCTTCGGGTCAGAATAAATACATTGACCCATTAAGTTTAGACAAGAATAAAGAATATGACTTAAGGTTTCCAGAATAATGGAAAGTTTCAAGTTAAGATGAAATGATCACTCTCTTCATTCAATCATAATGAGAGCTATGAAACACTTATTAGAACTAATGACCTAAATTACTTTACACAATTCATCTAGGAAACTCAATTTGTCAAGAAACAGCAGACGGTTTTTTGAAATTCAAATGGAACCTGGATGGAGGGATTGGGGTCAATGGTAAATTGACAGTAATTTTAAGGAGCAAATTAATGTTACTGTCATGAAAGCGGAGTGCAAAGAAAAGATTTTTAAGAATTAGATGTTAATCATCCAGATTTCCGAGAAAGAATGATGTTCCTAAAATTGGTGCAAAAATATTTTCCAATTACAAATTCAAATGCTTAAAAATATCACCCAAGGTATCAACAGAAAAAATCGCGTGTATGTATACATGTATATATGCATATATTCTTTCCTGTTCTTTGAAATCAGAACTATGACACAGAGATTCTATCATCAATTATTCTTGGAATTTAGTGAAAAAAGAAAAGAATCTGGAATCAGTCACTCGGTTCCCTCCTAACCCTACTTAGGAGCTATTTCCTTCTCCCTAAAAAAGGGAGGCAATCCTGTCTGCTCCGCCTAACTGGCAAAGTTGTGGTAAGGACCTGGGCGCTGTATGGGAAAGACAGGTACAGCTGCTGCTGTTGGCTGAGCGGCTGTGGGCGGAGCAATGCAGCTTTAACTGACGCCCCCCCCCCCCCGCCCCGTTCTTGCGAGGGGAAGGACACCTTGGCCTTGGCCAAGAGAAAGGTAGTTCTCTTTACCCCAAGTGTATTTCATTTTTCATACTATTTCAAAGGTGGTTGAGAGGGAGGAGGCCCAGGGGGATTTAAGAAAGTTGGATGCTGGGGAGAATGGCTGGCTCATTCAGTTAGTAGAGCATGAGACGCTCTGATCTCGGGTTGTGAGTTCGAGCCCCACCTTGGGTATAGAGGTTACTTACAAATGGGATAGAAAGAAAGAAAGAAAGAAAGAAAGAAAGAAAGAAAGAAAGAAAGAAAGAAAGAAAGAAAGAAAGAAAGAAAGAAAGAAAAGAGAAAAGAAAAGAGAAAAGAAAGGAAAAGAGAAAAGAAAAGAAAGAAGGAAGGAAAGAAAGAAGGAAAGAAAGAAAAGAAAAGAAACGTGAACAAATATTTCTCCGGCCCTGGGCTAGGGAAAGCCACGATGAGGAAAGGACCCAGAATAAGGTCTCGGGGAAGACTGTCCAGGGAGCAGACACCGCACGGGTAACCCGGGAAGGGCGAGGGCGCGGGTGCCACCCAGCAAGGCTGCTCCGCTGCTGCTGCCGCCGAGCCCATCCCCCCGCTCCGCTTCCCTGAGGCGGCCGCAGCGGCAGCGAATTCCGGCCGCGTCGCCATGGCAACCAGTGGCGGTGCGGCGGGCGGTAGGGTGGCCGGGAGGGAGAGGCCCTAACGGCCTCGGAGGCCGCGCGGAGGGCGGGCCCGGGTGGCGGGAGCGCGGCAGCGGGCGGCGGCGGGCGGCAGGGCCCCTGGGGCAGGGCCGGGCGGGGGTTGACCCTGGCGTTCCTGCTCCGGGGGCCTCAGACCTCTCGGGAGAGCGCGGCGCGGCGCAGGTAACCCGCCCTGGTTCCCGGGACCCGGTTTCGACCCTCCGCCCTCGACCTCGCTCCTCGGCCAGGCCTGCCCAGGGTGGGCCCCGGGGACCCCTACAGTCCGGCTGCTGCGCTGGGGGGCTGGACGTGAGCCGTGCGCAGTCCGGGGCGGGGGGCGCGCGCTGGCGGGGAGAGCCTGGGATGTCCCGAGGGTAGCGCAGAACCCAGAGCCCCGTCTCCCTGAGTCAGCAGGTGTAGGTTCTAGCTTTGTGGCCTTGGGCAAGTCAACTAGCTTGTCTGTGCCTCAGTTTCCCTGACGTTAAAGTGAGTGACAGGAAGAACCTGCAAAATCAGTTTACTCATCTGTCTGTTCTGTCAAGTTTTCCCTCCCCATTCCTGCTACTCGCCTCTCCGCTCCACACACAGTCTCAGATCCTCTCTTTAAATTCCCTTAATTTGGAAATGATGTGAGCTGGGAAGTCTTCCTCTTCGATCTACCATCTTGAATGCTATTTAATTGGCTTCAATTCAGTGATTCAGAGCAGCTGAAGTTCTTTTCAGTACTTTGTCCACTTATCCTCATATGTTGTAGTTGTAATTAAAACTTTGTTGCCTGGGAAAACTTTTTTATCTTTCTTTTCTTTTTTATAATTTAGGCAAGTACTAACATCCAGATAAGCAGGTGCCCAAAAAGCCACTGAGGAATTGTAAGATTTATATTTTTAGGCAACTCTTAGTCCGTTTGTCCTAAATCTCGTGGTATATTCATTCTAACAAAGCCCAGAAAGGGCCAAAGAGAGAATTTACTCAAATAAAAGGCAAACTTTTAAGGGACAAGAAAGGAAAGTTTGAGAACATTTAGCTGTAACTCCTCTACAACAGGAATTCTGTTTTACTCATCTCTTGTGATGAGCACTTTGCAAGGTACCTGGTGCCAAGCTGTTCTTCAGAAAATAGCCAATGAACGCTCGTTTCAGCCAATACCACCTATTTCAACTTATGACTAAGCCTATGTCATAAATACAGGGGAGGGATTTTTAAAAAGGCCCAGGGGTACCCGGGTGGCTCAGTGGATTAAGCCTCTGCCTTCGGCCCAGGTCATGATCTCAGGGTCCTGAGATCGAGCCCCACATCGGGCTCTCTGCTCAGCGGGGAGCCTCCTTCCCCCTCTCTCTGCCTGCCTCTCTGCCTACTTGTGATCTCTGTCTGTCAAATAAATAAATAAAAATTAAAAAAATAAATAAAGGCCCAAATTTCTACGTTTTGTAGAATCAAGAGCTACTAACCTTGGAGAAGCACACCTTCCACGGTTTGCCAATAGTAGAATTTTCCTGTTTTATAGGTTGATAAAGTAAGTGTTTTAGTAATCTAGATCATTTTCCCCCCAACAGATTAAAAATCAAGACACAAACCAGATGCAGCAGTTTCTTGACATGGAGAACCAAACCCATAATGCGATGGGGTAAGTGTTGATTGAAAATTTTCTGTTTAATAAGTGAGTCTTTATCTCCTAAACTCCCAGATAATACATGAATTTTGAAATTTGAATATTAATAGTAGGATGTACCGATTAGTATTGGTGAGGTAGATGGAGGGAAATTCAAGTGATTCTAATCAAGAACCTATGGTGCTAATCTTTCCAATTTTGACTATGGGTCTGTACTCAAAAATCACCATTTTCCAACTTTTAGTGAGTTTTTCTGGTGTTTTACGATGATGGCTGCCCACAAAGGCCAATGTGCGGCTCTTGGGTTCCCAGCATGTCCCACCCAGTTTGTTCCTTTCTTGCTGCACTGAGTATCCCAGGTTTCCCTCCACACTTGCCCTTAAGGCTGAGCTCAACCCGTAAACATAACCTCAGAACAGATTTGGCTTGTACAGACTCCAAACTACAGAGAACAAACTGATGGTCACCAGAGGGCAGGTGGATGGTGGGATGGGTGAAATAGGTGAAAAGGATGAAAGTGTCCTTATCATGATGAGTGCTGGATTATGTATAGACTGCTGAATCACTATATTGTATACCTGACACTAATATAACAATATGTTAACTATCCTGGAATTAAAATTTTAAAACTTAATAAAATTAAAAAAAAAAAGATTTGGGGGTGCCTGGGTGGCTCAAGTGGGTTAAGCCTCTGCCTTCAGCTCAGGTCATGATCCCAGGGTCCTGGGATCAAGCCCACATTGTACTCTCTCCTCAGCAGGGAGCCTGCTTCCCCCGCCCCTCTCCTGCCTGCCTCTCTGACCACTCGTGATGTCTCTCTGTCAAATAAATAAATAAATAAAATCTTAAAAAAAAAAAAAAGACTATTATAAAAAAAAAAAAAAAGATTTGACTTCCCAAACAACTTATTGTTGTTTGGATATTTTACCAAAGGTTTCATGAAGAGATAAGGAATAAAATTTGTACAGCGTTCCCCATTGTAAAAAATTAAATTCCCTTTCACAGATATCTTGTCCCCACCCCTCCCATGCCACCAGGACCACAAAGGTTTCTTTTCCTGTTGTTTCATTAGTCAGCTGGCCGCTGGCCAACCCCAAAGCTGGGGACTGGGAAGCGGGGGCAGGTGAGGGGTGAACATGGGAGGGACAGTGGGTAGGAGTGGTGCTCTAGTGCCTAATCTTGACTGTGTCTGACTTGCACTTGTCAAACCACTCCAATAACTGCTTTCAGTTGTTCTGCTCAGACCATGACTTTGACATCAGGCTAAAGGAAAGCTGCACAGGTTTGGGTAAGAACAACGGTCAGTTTTCTAGATCTTGCTGCACACATCTTGCAACAGCCTGGCTGGATACTGTTTTCATTGTATAACTAAGAAAATCAAGTGCTTGTTAGACTTGAGTCTAAGGTCTTGTAATAAAGAGACCCCAAAAATACAGTGGTTTAAATAAGATGAAGTTTATTTCTGTTTCATAGACAAGTTTTGGGATAAGCAGCCCAGGACTGGGAGGGCAGTTCTGCCATCCTCCCTACATGATTTTTATGTCTGGACCCGAAGCTATGGCTTCAGCTTCCACCCCTGTGCTCCTGCCAGAGGGAAAGGGCCAGGGCAAGAGGAGAGGAGATTTGGGTCCTTTTTGGAATGTGTCCTGGAAATAGCAGGCCTCACTTCTAGCCATTTCCCGTGGGCCAGAACTTCGTCCCAGAACTATAGCTAGCTAGCTGCTGGAAGAGGTTGGGACATGTGGTCTCTGAGTAGCTCGATGGCCAGCTATAGCCTAGGTGATAAAAGGAAGAAGAATGAATACTGGCAGACAGTTAGCAGCCTTTGCTGTATTTCTGAGCTCAGAAAGGTAGAAAGAAAGAGAAAGAAAGCAGCAAATTGCTCCAGAATGAGAATGTACAACTAGTTGATGAAAAAGCAGAATTTGAATTCAGATACATGTGGCTCTAATCCCTGCAGGCTTTGCTACACTGGAAATGGGTGGCAGTGAGATGTGGGAGCAGCCTGCCTACTATGTGCAGAAGAGCCAGGTTAGGATCCAGGATTGAACAGGTGTTAGGTCCCTGATGTGATGATGGCACTGAGGGCTAAGAGGCAGACTGAAGGTCTTGAACCTTTGGTTGGTACCAGATACCTCTTCACTCTTGCAGATCTGAGGCCATGGGGACTGCTGTTTGTCTTCATTCATTCTTTCGGGGGGAATGTGCATAATATTGAATGCATGGCAAGCACAACATTAAGTCTCTTGGTTTATACAAAGATCAATAAGAAACAGACCTTAAAGAACTTAGAATTAGTCGAGAGTCATAGAGCTTGTCTGGGTACAATGTAACTACAAGCCAGAAGTGAGTGAGAATCACTAGAGGTTTCCATGAGGAACTACCCTACTCATCCCAGCATGCGTGGGACCAGATGTTGTCTACCACAGTCTACAAAGCATGGACAGCCAGATTGGCTTTGCTTCTGTCCTTCATGCTATTGAGATAATATGTAAAAATCTAGATCATAAAGGCAATAAAACCTCATCAGGGGCATGTTAAAGAGCAAACCATGTCACCTACATGCACAGTAATATTTTGTGGCACATCATCTAACAGATATCTAGAGTCTACTATAAGCCATTGACTGGTCTCAGCACAAGGAAGAGAGCAGTGAATGAAACAAGGCCACTCCTCCAAGGGTTAATGGGAGATATGAAATGTTTCATATGGTCATATGAAGAAAAACAAAGCAGGCTAAGGATAGGAGATTGAATGGGATGATCAAACAAGGTTCCTGGTAAGGTGGCATTGGAGCAGAGATTGTATTGGGCAAAGAGAGCTCTGGAGACAGTAAGAACAGAAAGTGTAAAGGTATAAGGAGGGAGCTTCTGCACAGAACACTTGTTGGGTGAATCATTATTTTCTGACACTTGGGTTATCACAGGGTTTGATTTTAATTTTAAATCCATGATTCCCCCGATTATAGGTGTTTACATTTCTGTTGTATTAATCAACCTACAGTCCTTCTAATCAAAACACCCATATCTGAGTTTGTCCTTTCCGTTTGTTTTTAGAGTGTGTGCCCAGAACATAAATTACTGCAGAATGAACAAAAGGTCTATTCGTATTGGGCCTGTTAAAGAGCACCTTGTCTAGATTTTGCTTTGTTTCTGTTTCCTTCTTAATTTCTACTCTTACTAGCTTGTCCTTATATGATTTCTTTTATTTATCTTGTTCTCCTGATTTTTGAGTTGAAAAATCTGGTTCAGTTATTCTTATGATTTCTGAATTTTATGATTTCTTTAAGTAATAAAAGCATCAAAACTCAAGTTTCTCCTGAATACAGCTCTGCTGTGGGCCATACTATTGGTGTTTCCACTCTCATTTTCTAAATAGCCTGGTATTTCAATTTTGCTTTCCTCTGTGACTAATTTGAGA
Organism: Lutra lutra; assembly: GCF_902655055.1. Taxonomy (NCBI): domain Eukaryota; kingdom Metazoa; phylum Chordata; class Mammalia; order Carnivora; family Mustelidae; genus Lutra; species Lutra lutra. The sequence goes on along the minus strand of NC_062287.1, from coordinate 38,532,638 downwards.
TATTTAAGACATGTAACTTCCAAGGGTGGGGGGATAATTATATTTTTATTACTATTACTTTCTAATCTCACTACCGCCACTGTGGCCCATCCAATATTCCAGTTTTGTTTACCGTGTTCTTATAATCTCTTGCATGATGAGCTGTTAGAAATGTCCTTTGGACATTTGAAAACTCATGTATATTCTCTAATGCTTACATAAAAATGTTAAAAAATTTTCACACAGGTCATCCGACCTTTTACTATGTTTAAATCATGTTTTTCAAATCCATCGTTACCTTACATTTTGTCTATTTGATCTGTCAAATTTTAAGAAAGCTCTTTACCATATTGTAGTTTTGTCCAATTCTTTTTTTTTTTTTAAGATTTTTTATTTATTTATTTGACAAACAGAGATCAGAAGTAGGCAGAGAGAGAGAGGAGGAAGCAGGCTCCCCGCGGAGCAGAGAGCCCGATGCAGGGCTCGATCCCAGGACCCTGGGATCATGACCTGAGCCGAAGGCAGAGTCTTTAACCCACAGAGCCACCCAGGCGCCCCGTTTTGTCCAATTCTTATATTCAAAACAGTTTTTGTCTAGTTTTTTGTCTACCATTTCATTCTATGAATGAAATCTGAAACAGATTTCAGTGTTCTGTTGCTTAATACATTGAGGTTCGTGGATGTTGTATCTTGATGCATTACACAATGTAGCTTTATGAAAGAACTCACAAGTATAGGTTCATGTGTTTTTTTGTTGTTGAAATTCTGCTTCGCCTGATATTCATATTGCCACCTCTGCTCTCTCTTTCATTTACTTGAGTCTGTAATGTCCTTGATCATCACCCTTTTGTAATGGAAGAAACTCAGTCTTTTCCTTTCTCTTTAGGGAGAAACCAGTTCTTCTCTCCTATGTCTTTCTTCCCTGTGTGCCTTTATCTTCACAGAGAACACTTCACTTCTGACACTTCTGGTCATCAAATGTGTGGAGGTTTCCCCCCACCGAGCGATTGTCTGTGTCCCCCCACGCCAGGTTCCTACAATTTAACACAATTCTGACACCACCTACCTGGAGATGGCGCGAGGCCACACAGGTGAAGAGCTCAGCCCCACAAGGCTGCTCCTGCTGCCACTTTAGATGCCAGGAGCAAGCCCAGGTTGCTGCCTGTGCTTCGGGCGGCTGTAGATGGGACATTCCAGTGCCCCCCACCTAATTTGCCAGAGCAGTTCACAGAAGGTGGGGAAACATGTTTACCAGGATGAAGGAGAAAGGCTACAGATAAACCACCAGATGGAAGAGAGGCAAGGTAAGGTGTGTGGGAAGTCATGCTTGGCTTCCAGGCTCTTGCCAGGCGGGCAGCCTCCCAGCACTTCCTGTCTTACTGACCCAGAAGCTCTCCGAACCCTGTTGCGTTGGGGATTTCTATGGCCACTCCATCGAATAGGCCTAATGGACCATTAACTCCATTTGCAGTCTTTCTCCCTTCTCAAGAGAATGGAAGGTGGGGCTGAAAATTCCAAGCTTCCAATCTTGGCTTGGTCTTCGAAGTGACTAGCCCTTGGCCAGGAGACCACCCAGGATTGCCTCATTAGAATAAAAGGCACTTCTATCACCTGGGAAATTACAAAAGTTTCAGGAGCCCTGGGCCAGGAACCCAGGTCAAAGTCGAGATGTTAGAGCAAAAGATGGTCCTGGTGCTATTATCACTTAGGAAATGGCAAGGATTTTAGCAGCTCTGTGCCAGGAATCGGGACATAGACCAGTCTGTATTTTCTATCATCTCACACTCTTGTTTTGAAATTTTTTATATCATATTGTGTTTCTTGTAAAGAACATATGATTAGATTTAAAAATATACCTCAATTGGAGAGTCTTTGCCATTAAAAAGAGGATTTATTTATTTATTCATTTATTTACTTATGCTAATATTTGACCCATTTTGATTTCCCCAAACTTACTAGTCTGATCTAATTTTCTTTTTCCTCATTTTCTCTTAGAAGTTTTACATCCTATTTTTAAGTTGTCAGTGAATATTTTTTTAAAGCTTTTATTTATTTATTTGAGAGAGACAGAGACAGAGCCCAAGCAGGGGGAGGGGCAACGGGAGGAGGAGAAGCAGACACCTCACTGAGCAGGCAGCCTGATGTAATGCCGGGCTCTCTTTCAGGTTTGTTCTTCCCTCCTTCCTTCCTTTCTCTCTCTCTTTCTCTGTATGTGTGTGTGAAAGTTTATAGGATTTCTTTTTATCCTTCGAACTTACAATTTATTAGGAAAACTTTCTAGGTACGGATTCTTTAGCAGTAATCCTTCACAGCATTTGGTGAACTCTTTTGCACAAAAGATTCAGATCTCCTCAACTCAGTGACATTTTCTTCTATTTCTTTGGTTAATGATTCACCACTCTCTTCTGTCAGTCTCATCTCCTAGAAGGATCTGATCTTTTTCTTTCCTCTTGTAATTTCCATTGTTGTCCTGGAGGAGTTTCTTGAGTTTTCTCACTTTTATTTCAGCACTGACTTCTTGTTTTTACTGCCTCTCCTGAGATCTTTAGTACCAGCAACCATGCCAGGACCGTGAGATCATGACCTGAGCCAAAGTCAGAGGGTTAACTGACTGAGCCACCCAGGCACCCCTAAAGGGCATTTCTAAATAGGAATTTTATCAGAATAAAATGCATTGAATAATCCTAAACTCAACAAAATGCATATATAGAGTTCCAAAATGTATGAATTCCAGAGTGTTGCTTTTAAGAAATGTTTTTTTCCCCTTGTGTAAGTGGATTCCCCTATAGTGGCTTACTTCTTTAAAATATCTTTTCTAACTGAAACAGAACATTTATCCAGATCTTTCTTTGTTGAGTTATACATATATATAGTTTAAAAAGTCATTTGGTTCCTTATCACTGTTATCAAAAAACAACAGTCTCCTGTTGTCTCCCCAGTTTTCCATTCCCCAGAGGAAATTCTTTTGGCGGATTATTTTGGTATTTATCTCCGTATCTTTATATAACATAATTATTTTGCTACTTGTTGATTTTTCGGTTTTAGGCATTATCTATTGATGCCCATTTTGGTTATTTTTCCTGCCTCCGCCACTTCATCCCCACCATATACAGAGTCTCATACACACACATACACACACACACACACACACACAGAGTCACACACGTACACATACACACAGTCTCACACATACACATACACAGTCATACATACACACATACACATAGTCCTACATAAACGCAAACATACAGTCCCACACATACACATACACTGTCACACTCATGCACATACACACAGTCCCACACATACACAGTCCCACACATACACATACACAGCCACACACATGCACGTACACAGAGTCCACACACACAGTCCCACACATACACATATACAGTCATACATACACATACACAGAGTCCCACACATACACATATACACAGTCCCACAATACACATACAGTCATACATACACACATACACATAGTCCTACATAAACGCAAACATACAGTCCCACACATACACATACACTGTCACACTCATGCACATACACACAGTCCCACACATACACATACACAGTCATACATACACACACATAGTCCAACATATACACATACATACAGTCCCACACATACACATACACAGTCATACACACAGTCCTACACATACACAGTCACACACATACACACACACACAGTCCCAAACATACACATACACAGCCACACATATGCATATACACACAGTCCCACACATACACATACACATACACAGTCATACATACACACACATAGTCCAACATACACACATACATACAGTCCCACACATACACAGTCATACACACAGTCCCACATATACACAGTCACACACATACACATACACACAGTCCCACACATACACATACACAGTCCCACACATACACATATAGTCATACACACACACACACATAGTCCCACATATACACACATAGACAGTACCACACATACACATACACAGTCACATACATACACATTCATATAGTCATACACATACATATACTCCCACACATGTACATACACACAGCCCCGTCACACACATACACATATATACAGTCGCACACATACACATACACAGTCACAAACATACAGTCACACACATACACACAGTCCCACACATAAATACACACACAGTCCCACACATACAGTCACACACACACACACACACACACACAGCCATACTTCCCATTCTTCCATCCACCCAATACACCCTAATTCTGATTTCATCAACATTCTGTTTGCCTCGTTATGCCTTTATAAATGCTCCTCACCTCTGAGCCATATTGCATGCTGTAGCGACTCTTCCTTTCTTATAAAATGTTTTGTTTTCTCCTGGAATTAAGAATTCTAGAAACTTAACTATAATTTTTAAGTTTTCTTCTTCATGATTTCCTTCCAAAAATGTCTTTCTGTTTATATTTGACCTAGTTGCGTGAACTGCTTTCCTCAAATGTCTGTAATTGCCGGCTGCTCACCCCTGTGTAAGATGGCAGAGTCAAAGCTGACAGGAAACTCGGATGTATACAGAAGGTGCTTGTTGACAGGGAGTGTCAAGGCATGTCATCAGCCTCGTCTTGTTCAGTCCCTGTCTCAGGCTGATCAGATTCTAGAGAACACTCTTCTAAATTCTCCGGCTTAGAGGGTGTAAATTGGGCTGCCAGCACTTACCTTCCACTTCACTGGGTTGCTCCTTGGCTTTGTCTACTGCTGGCTACCATTATCTTTGCCCTTGTAGGTTAAACATATCCCTTTGCCTTATTTTAGTAGGATTTGGGAAGGAAAAATATTTATGTTCATCTATCTTCAACAAAAAGTCTCATTTTTCTCTACTAAATCATTTACTCCATTTTTGATTCTGTGACTTACATCTTAGTCATTGATCTTGTTCATAGAATCTTACCAAATCCTTCCTAAAAATCTGCTGCATGATCTGCCAATTTTTTTTTATCTGCCATGAAAGTCATATTTTCAAAGAGCCAAGGCAGATGGATAATAAAGCATAAACTTTTCACATCTAATTCAGAAAGATCTTTAAAGCAGTACTCTGTGTGTGCATCTTTCTTAACCTTTTATGTGTTCTTTCCCTCTGAGATGTATTAATTCATAATCACAACTTTACTTCCCAGTTTCTTAGTTTAATACAATTTTAATTATAATTTGTAAAATATTCTAGTGTAATTAATATATTAACAGGTTAATAAGTTGCAGTAAAATATTCTTTTTTAAAGATTTTATCTATTTTTTTGAGGGAGAGAGAGTACAAGCAGGGGGAGTGGAGAGGAGGAGGGAGAAGCAGGCTCCCAGCTGAGCAGGGAGCTCAATGTGGGGCTCCACCTCAGGACCCTGAGATTATAACTTGAGCTGAAGACCGCTGCTAAACCGACTGAGCCACCAGGCACTCCTAAATTGTAGTGGTGTATTCTTTTTCACATTGAAAATTCTTTTTAAAAATATGATTAATTCTCTTGTCTTCTGAATGGCCCAGTCTATACCCCCATTATTCTCCCTCCACTCTTTATTCCCAGCCACACATATTCCTTTCCAAAGTAATCAAATCTGGTAAATTGTACTTCCCGGTTTCTCTGAAGAAGAAACAAAGTGAAATAGACCTAGGGTAAAATCCTGATATTTTACTTTGAAGGTAGATCCTGCAATGTTAGATGGTACTTAGTGCTTATAGGAATTCACTTAGTGGTGTTGAAAAGGAGGAAGAAACTGGGAAGGGAGGGAGTGGGGGTTGGGAGAAGGGAGGGAGAGAGTTGGGAAGGAAACAAAGGAAGGGAAAGATTCCTTTGAGAGACAACTGAGCTGCTACTGAGTTTAGGCAAGGATTCAAAATGCCACCATGAAGGAAACATTTGCATAAACTTTTTCCAGGATAATTTTTATGTGAGGTTAATTGCAGTAGTTACAAATTACAAATGATATGTGTAAGCCCAGGCACCTACACCACGGTTTAGGCACAGGGGCCATTTAAAATGGGAAGTCACTGGAGGGCATGGAGCAAAGCAGTGACATTCTCTGACTTAGTGTTTTAAAAGGCTTACTCTGGTTACTCTGTGGAGAAGAGATCACAGCATGGCAAGAGCAGGACGGATAGACAAGCGAAGCCATTGTAGTAATTCGGGTGGGAGATGACAGTGATTTGGATCAGATTGGTAAAGGTAGAAATAGAAACAAATGGGTACATTTTGACAGAAGTGCTGACAATATTTAGAGATCGTGGATTGGATATGTGGTGTGCAAGAGAGATGGGCAAAGGATGATGCAAGACTCTTCACCCACCATCCGGAAGGATAAGACTGTCGTTTATTAAAACAAGGAAGACTAGAGAAAATGCAAGCTTGGTTTGAGACACCTGTTACACATCCAGCTGAAGATAGGAAATAATTAGCTGTGTATACAAGTCTCTGTGTGGCTTTCTGCTTCCCCGCCCTCGGGGTGGGGCTTTTTTGTTTGTGGTCCCCTTATGGCCGCAAGATGGCTATCCACCTCAACCATTACATCTCCTTCCAGAGTGGGAAAAGAGCAAGGGCAATAGGGTAAAAACAGAAGAGCACACACCAGCGTTTTATTTTGGCTTCTTCCAGAAGCCAAAGCCCCAAGAAACAAGGATTTGGATGCAGGTGGTTTCTTTGAGAGATGAAAAACGTGGTGTATTAGTTTCCTCTGACTGCTGTATGACAAACGTGGTGTAAAACAACCAAAATGGATTCACTCACAGTTCTGGAGTCCAGAAGTCCAAAGTCAGTATCCCTGGGTCAATATCAAGGCATCTGGAGGGCTGCATTCTCTCCAGATGTTCTGGGGAAGAATCCATTCCTTGCCTCTTCTGGCTTCTGGTGGCTGTCAGCATTCCTTGGCTCCTGGCCACATCTCTGACCTTTCAAGCCAGCATCTTCACGCCCCTCTCTGGTTCATCTCCATATCTCTTCTCCTGTGTGTGTCCCATCTTCCCCTGACTCTTTCTTAGGGCACACCCAGATGATCTAGGATAATCTCCCAACTCAAGATCATCAACTTATGCCAAGACCTTTCTTCTAAATAAAGTAGCATTTATTTATTTATTGCAGACTTTCAGATGTGATATCTTTGGGTATTGTGTTTCGGCCTACCACCTATAGGGACAGAGAAGTGAAATAAGAAAGAGCAAGTTATGAAACCGGTTATCACTGAGAGTGACTGAAGTAAAACCTACTGGGGAGATTCTGGAACCCAGTCTAGAGCCCAGTCTAGAGCACAGCCCTTAGAGATATCCCATCCAGGGAGAAGTGAGTATTTACATACCAATAACTGACATTCACTGGTTGAAGATTGCTTCTGGGAGGGCTTCAATTTCCTGTTACCTCTGGCCTATCACACAGGTGGCACAGAGGACCCCAGTGGCAAGAAGAGGGACTCAAGCAAAGAAATGCAGGTTCTGTCCCCTGGAAATCAGGCTGAGTGCCCCCAAGTGGAAAGTATGAGCAATGCATAGGCACCAAGAACCACCACCCTAGCTCTCTTCTAAATAGCTTCATGGCTATTACCTCTCACAGGCCAGATTTTGTTGCATGGCCATGCCTATCTCCAGGAGAGACTGGCCAATGTAGTTGTACTTTTAGCTGGATACGTTTCTACTCTGAGTAACACTGGAGATCTGTTATGGAAGAAAGGAAGGGTGGATGTTGGGTGCAGGCACCTATCCAAGTGGGAGATAAGAATGGAATCAGACAAGTGATAAGGATGACTCAGACCAAGTTCTTACCACTGGACAGAGTGAGAAGTGATCAGAATTTAGGGTATATATTGGAGGCAATGCCAATAGACCTGTTATTCTGGGGTTTGAGGAAACACGAATCTCAGGTCATGAGGGTTTGGATCTTGAGCCACTATAGCTGTAAGGCCAATTAAAGAGACAGAGTGGTGGGTATTAGGGAGGGCACGGAATGCATGGAGCACTGGGTGTAGTGCAAAAACAATGAATACTGTTATGCTGAAAAGAAATAAAAAATTTAAAAATAAATAAATAAATGCTAAAGCACCAAAAAAAAAAAAAAAAAGAGAGAGAGAGAGACAGAGTGGACTGGAGTGGGAGCAGGTCTGTGGTGAGGGGGTTCAAGTATTGTTTTGAATATGAGAAGTTTGAGGTGCCTATAGACATCTTGCGAGAATGTTGATGTGGAATGGTAGTTGGATATTGAAGTCTGGAGCTCAGAGCTCTGGCTGCAGAGAGAGATTTGAAAGTTATAAAAATAAGCAGGCATTAGATGGTTCATTTCCAACATTCAGGAAACAGCATCTTTTCTATTTTCCTAATATTGGAAAAATAGACTTTATCAATGTTTAGCTAATTCTTTGCTGTTAGGATCCAGTGAACTAGCTGGCTCTAGTTTTAAATAAAAAGGGGTTAAGTGGCTATCCTCCTTTGTACTACCACTGCAGTCTTTCATCAGATAGACCTTTTAGCAAGAGGGAGTTTTAATTGTCCTAGAGATTGGCTTATAGAATCCAAGCTAACCTATATATGGTTTATTATTAATCATACCATGGTTCTCCATATTAATATGAAATATGTCAGATATATAAGTTTATGGGGACTGTTTGGTTATTTGTATTTTTAAGTAATTATAAAAATCACCTGCAGAAAGAGGTTTGGTGTTTGCTAATATTTCACCTATCCTCTTCTATCATTCAGTGTGTGAGCCAAGATGTTACTCAGAAGAGGAATAGTCATTATAGAAAAAGTTTTTAGAAAAAGTTTAACTGTAATACAGGTATTTACAAGATCTTCCATTCTTTTTAGAACATAAAAACTGTTAGATATTAAATTTGTATGTATCTAGAATCTTTTTTTTTGAAGGATTTTATTTGCTTATTTGACAGAGAAAGATCACAAGTAGGCAGAGAGGCAGGCAGAGAGAGAGGGGGAAGCAGGCTCCCTGCTGAGGAGAGAGCCCGATGCGGGGCTCGATCCCAGGACCCTGAGATCATGACCTGAGCCAAAGGCAGAGACTTAATCCACTGAGCCCCTGTATCTAGAATTCTGATAAAACATTGACAGGGACTTGAAAGCTATCACATTGCATTTTATTTCTGTAAATGTCTCTCTTTGATGATTTTGATGAAGGCTCTAGAATAAGGCCTTGGTAAGTACATGTAAGCATGCTTTTGGGGAATGTTGGGATTTCTACCCCTCCACATTCCAACATTAAGCTTATTACAGATGAGGGAGAAGAATAGACTGAGAATAAGCCACCATCTTAAATATGCAGTAAAGATAGGTGTTGTAATGCTGTTAAGTCAGCACACATTAGTGATGACAGTAAATAGCATATTTTGGACAATGAGAAAAGTGCTAGAGAAAAGCTATTTTTAGCAATAATTTGGTAGCCAATTTTGGAGGAGGGCAACTGTGAAATTGTGACAGAGGAGTCATTAAGTAGTAAGCCTTTCACTTTACTGTCTTGTGGGGGACAGTCAACTATAGAGCAGTCTGACATCACAGATATATCTATGAAAGTGGGTTCTGGGGCATCTGGAATCTCTCCCATTTGGTTCTATTTAAGTTTCTGGGGTGGTACAGTATTTGATATCCAGAACAGGGTCTATGAGCCACCACCGAAAAGTTAAATTATATTGGTATGACTAAATATATAGTAATATAACTAAGTAATATATAATAATATATATAATATATATAATATAATAATAATATAACTAAGTAATATAACTGCTTCATTTTAGAAGAGTTTCATTAAAATATTTTGAAAAAGTTAAGACCTGATATGATGGTTTATATTACCCATCAACCGTTTGGAGACTCGTTCTCTTAGACTCTTCCATGTTGCGGAACATAGTCTCCTCTTTCTCTTCAGCCTATGCTTTCCTTTCTCAATCCCCCGCTTCCTCCACAATGACTTCCATGTTTGTTTTTCAAACCCCATCTTCTCTCTCTCAAACCCAAGGTCCCTTTCTATTCTGACATCTCTTAAGTCCCCAAATGAACTCACTTTGTTTTTACAGACCTCTTTTTCCATTTCTATTTTCCAGATTGATGATGGGTAGGCAGGTTGTCCCTACATCCCCCTTGGCCCAGAACAATCACTGCTTTATACCTTTGTCCTGGCATAATTGTCATGAGTGCATCTTCCACTTTCAAAATTGTCCTGGTTTGGATAATAGATAACATGGTCACCATAGCCATCTGTCTGATGAAGGTCTGCCTTTGTAAGGACCAGCACGTAAGCCCATACATGAAAGGACTTTGGAGTAACCTACATATCCATGTATCTTACTCGAGCTCTTTTTACTCTGAATGACTCTGTACTTTCCATTCTCCTGTCCCCACTATACACTGGCCACCTACCACCATTTATACCATCAGCTTTGTATTTTGCTCTCTTCACGTATTTTGACTCTAGGTCCCTCAGACTGGTCCATCACCCTGCAAATCTCAGTGTGTCCCCTTCCTTCTGCTTTGAGACCTCTCTACTGACCACACAATCCTTCTCTTGGGAATTACCCCCGGGGGTTAAACCCAGTAGTCAGGGCCAAGTTTTGTATGTCTACAGTAGTGTATCAGCCACAATCCACCTACTTCTTAAAGCTGGAAGACTCAGAGGACTTTTTTCTTTTTTAATGCCTCCAGCAACTTTTCTAAAATTGGAAAAATAAGACCTACTTTATGGGATGTTGTGAGGATCTGTAAGAAGAAGAACAGGAAAGTAATTAGCGTAGTGTTAGTCAGTGTTTGACTACAGGAAGAAATGAAAATATGAATAATGTTAGTGCCCAGCTCTGTGGAGAAGTCTAAACTAAGCCTTTTGTATTTCATTTTGAAGTTCTTTAGATTTAGGAGCAAATACTGATTCTGTGGAGATCAACTTGCTCTTAATTATCCCTGAAAAACTGAAGAAGGGAAGATACACTAGTAGATTAGACAATTGAATTTCAAAAAGGAATATTAAATTTGACAGAAAGCTGAGCTGGATGTAAATCTGAGTTTGACTAAGTCATCGGGAAGATTCTGGAAGGGATTATGGGTGGCTTGTGAGCATCCAGAGGAGGAAGTGGCCCCAGGACTCAGCACAAACACATACTAGATCAGCCTGGGCTCACGGGGCTGATGAACTGGTGCATCAGGGAGCTTATAGATCGAATCTTACTTAGGCTTTGCCATATTATTTTACAGGGCTTTTCATGACATTTTTATAGGGGGAAAAAAGAGAAAATATTATAAATTTAAATAAGTGGATTAGAAACTTATTATAAGAAAAGAAATAATCACCAGATCCCTGTCACTCTGACAGGGTTGGTAGTAGAATGCCAGAGAGCCCTGTCCTCCATCTTGTCTGGTGTGATATTTTATAGTCACTTGTAGGAAGAAAAGGTATTCATATATGAAACAACTAATGCTTTGCTTATCAGATCTGCAGATGACACAAAACTGAGAGCTATAGTGAATATATTTTCTGACAGAAACAGGATCCCAAAACATAATAAGCTCCTTGAGGAAGGCTTCTGTGGTAACCTGTCTTGTCCAAGTTTGTATTCAGTACCTTTGCTTTCTAGTCCCTGAAGAGCTGCACGTATTCATCAGTCTCATATTGTCCCTGCCTTGCAGGTGTCTCTATGCACAGGTCATGTGTCTCAGTCTTCCCAGTTCCTCACACAGCGGGCAGCAGTCCCTGAATGGATGTTTGCTTCATTAACGAACCAGTGATGACAACACACGTTGAGAGGCTGAAACTATCACAATGAAATGTAATAAGGATAAATATAAAGCTCTGCCCTTAGAGCAGCCCCCAACCCCCCAGGATGAAACAAGCACAAGATAGTGGCTTTGTTTGTAGCATACGTGAAAAAGGTGTTCGGACACGAATAAACTCACCTTGAAATGGTATCATATCACTGCTTTGCCCTTCCCCTTCCCAGATTCAAAGCTAAGGTGATCTTTATCTGCTTGAATAAAAATAAAAACGCATAGCACCAAAAACAGGGTGTGAGAGCCCCTCCCTAAACTGGTTAGACAGCACCTGGGGTGTTCTGTTAAAGTTCTGAATGGTACATTTCAAGGAGGAAATCAACACAGGAACTTGTTCAGTGGAGAGCCAGCAGGATTATAAAGGGTCTGAAAATCTTAACGTAGTCATTCACTTTTTCATTCATTCAACAAATGGTATGTTAAGCATCTAGTATTTTCCAGGCAGTATACTAGGTAGTGAGGAGTGGAGAAAAAAGAAATTTCCACGGGCGGTTGGAGGAAATAAAGATACTTGTGGACATAAACAAAGACCACCCAAATGAGAACAAAAGAAGCCTATTTATTCAAAGCTTGCTATTGCAAGGGAGTCAGCAAACATCACTTACATTTCGCAGAGACTTGAAGGTCAGTGGGAAAGCTTTACAGTAAACAAAAGAGAAGGCTTTGGGCATGCTTTCATTGGATGGAGGTTGTTACAGGGAAGATGGAAGCAGGATTAGTAGAAGGGGGGCATTCTATATGATTAGTTTGGGGACTGTATTTGGCTTTCTCCAGTTGGTCCTGAGTTGGAAGTGGGGGCAAAAATTAAGGAAGCTGTCAGTCATTGACCGAGTCCTGACCATTCTAGGACTATTGCTGTAGAAGTTGTGGGTAAGTGTTCTGGCCATTGTCTGTATGAATGTTCAGTATCTACTACTGAACGCTGAGAAAACCCAGAAGAATCTGGAGGTACAGATAATGTATTTGACATATTAATAACTGTATTCAAGTACTCAAAGGTCTACTGTGTTGAAAAGGCACTTGTTCTGCATGGTCCTAATTTGTCAAATTAGAACCAGGGGTTGAAAGAGCTCTTCAAAATAAGAAAGAACTTCTTAAAACTCATTGCTATCTAGCTACAATCTCAGATAGCGGTTACCTGGTCAAGGAGAAATTCAGACCTAGGCTGGGTGACCTTTCAGCAGTGATACTGTGAAACAGATCACAAGCCTTGGCATGCACCAGGATCACCTGATATCTTTGTTAGCGATGCAGAATGACCTCTGTTCTAGACCTGCTGAATCTGATCAGCGGGGCATCATAGATGATTCTCATACGAAACATTGTGCAAGACGTGCACACACTGGGTGGGTAGTTGGACAAGGTGAGTTGTGGAAGTCCTTCCACACTGAGTTTAATATCCTCATTTTTGCATGCAGAGTCATAGTCAGGAAAGAAACCTTCGCTCCTTTATTTAACAATATTGACTGAGTGGCTTCCATTATGTCGCTCTCTACTTTTGGCCTATATTTTAATTCCATTGGCATGGTGCGTTCCTACATGCTGAGTAAATAATGATGAAAAGGACTCATTTGTTCGTTTTTCAAAAATTTATTGAGTATCTGCTATGTGCTGGAGCACTGTGCTGAGCTCCAGTGAGATGGTGATAAAATGGCCCTTTCAGAGCTTACAGTAGCAGAAAAACAATATATTTATGGTAAAGGTGATACATGTTATGAAAAGAAAATGGTGTGAAAACGATTCTTTTTGTTCTGCTGGTTTTCCCCATGTCGTAACTCCAATTAAAATTCGATCAGCTTATTTATAGAGGAATTAGTACTTCCTTTCCCTCAGATTTTTTTTAGGTTTTAAGTGAAAATGGAGAGCCTTTGGGCCTTAGTCCAGAAATCCTACAAGACTTCAGAATGGCACTTTGTACTTAGAAGCTCTCTGATGTCAAAACTGCTGAGTCCACTGGTGAATAAGCTGATCAAAGGGACACCCTTCGTTCAGGTGGCCTGGGCATTTTAGAAATTGATCCTGGAAATTCTGAGTTCTTTGGGTTCTCATACCTCTTCCTAACCTTATTGCAATGGAACTAATCTATGCTGTATTTTTCAAGTGAGTTCTTAATTCAAAACATCATGTCTTTTGCTATGTGGTACACCGAAAGGAGCTGAAGATGGGAAGTAGCTGCCTACGATCTTGACCTGGATCTCCCACTAATTACTGTGTGACCTTGACCTCTCTGGGCCTGACATTTTTCAGAATGCTAAATGATTCTTAATTACCTCTAAAATTCTGATTTGGTGAAACTAAATAGAGGAGATATTTCTCGCCTGCCTTTTCCTCCTGCCTTCCTTCCACCCACACAAATACATTAGAAGCCCCGTCACCACCATTGAATGGATACGGAAATAACTCGCTTTCTAATCCTGGATGTGTGTGTGTTCCGTGGGCTGAAATCTGAGGCTTCACCATCTGCCTGCATATCCAGTCTGAATAACTGGACTTATGCTAGGCCCCTGTGGAATACGTCATCATCTTTGAAGGAGAGCCCTGCCCTGGGAGCAACAGCAATCTGTCCTCACAATTAGCACCTCTATAAATTGAGTTATTGCAAGGGTTTTGTTTCAATTATAAATAGACCCTCTGAGAACCAAGATAATGCCCCTTATCCTACTCACAGTATCCCCATTATCTAAAGACTTACATTATTCTGCCCACACCTGCCTGATCAGATTCCTTCCAAAGGGACACCAGCCAGATCACACTATGTTCCCCTCCTGAAGAAGGAGTACTGTCACCCAATTAGTACCCTTGAATTGGGCCCTTCCTAGCCTGGGGTTGCTCTTCTATCCCTGATAGGCACGGTTGGAGTCCCAGTTTGCCTGCCACCAAACTTAGTCAAGCTATGACAGACATAGGTACATGTTCGTACATTTACATAGAAGAGCATTGGACCTTTTTCATAATTCAATTTTCCATAGAATCAGTCCACTCTAAAATTGTTAAATTATTTAATTTTTTTTTCAGCTAACTTCATTTATTGTCACCTTATTTCTGATATAACATAATCTGCACATGTGTTTTCATTTTAGGACTTCCTTGTCTAAGTCAGAACTTTTGGCTCTGGGAGACCCAGGTGCTACCACGTATACTAAGAAGAGAATAGAAGCAGTATCTTTATCAATTATTGCATTATATTAGGACAGCAACTATAATTTAGGAGATGTCATTTAAAAAATTAATGTATATTCACTATTTACTCTGAAATTAGCTTTCAGTTTTAGTTTAAAATTTAACCTCTGGCTTCCAGACTTCTTCCTATTTAAGTAATTGAACAATTTGAGGAAATAATGATCAGAGCACTATTCAGAGCCGTGGAATAATTTTTCTTGTCCTCACATTTCCCTCTTTTAAAATGTGTTTCACTTTTCAACCATTGCCAGAGCTTCTCCTTGTGAGGCCGAACTTCAGGAATTAATGGAGCAAATTGACATCATGGTAAGCAACAAAAAATTGGATTGGGAAAGGAAAATGCGGGCTTTGGAGACACGATTAGATCTTCGGGATCAAGAGTTGGCAAATGCACAAACATGCTTGGATCAGAAAGGCCAAGAGGTACTGAATATATGTGTTGTTAATTCCTCAGGCAGTTATAAATAATATTTATTCTTTTCAGGGTATGTTTTTCATTATGTATACTTTTTATCAGGCATCAGCGGTAGCCTTTACTGCTTGGAATTCTGTCACAGCGTGCTAAATGTGTTCCATCAAATAAGTGACAATTGGAGCCTCAACCCATAAAAATTTGCTGATGCAGAAAAACAAAATGCCATCTAGAAAAGTAAATAGATATTTAATATATATATGTGAAATAAATATTGTTTGCAAGCAAAGATGTCAGTGCTTTTGCAACTGTAGAAACAAGCTAGTTGCCCAAACTCTGTCTTTGGAAATGGCTAAGTCAAGCATCTCTTCAAATCTACTAGGAGAACATTTCCACAAAGAAGTGAAATGTCAAAACATGATTGTGGGACAGGGAAGAAAAGAGTTAGGTGAAGGGGGTGTGTGGATATATGTGGGCACCCTCTTAAGAGGAGTGCCCCCAACCCCTACAAGGTTGCTTACAGCACATCGGCGACTGTAGAATGTACGAGTGCTCTCAGGCTTCCAGACGAGTTCTGGAAAATCACGTACTTGACCTAATGCGGACTTTTGTGTCTGTGAATTTTTCTTCTGGGTGAGGCCTAAGAGAAGTATTTACTTTAATCTTATACGAAACCATCATCAGCCAACTTGTTCTTCAGCCATCTCTCTACCTTTGTTGGCCTCCCAGTAGAACTTACCTCTTGACATAGTTAACTGGGTTATTTAGTTACTGGTATCTGGCTTCCCTTCAGGGTAGAGGCAGGTCATCAGGCCCAGGATATGCAAGAGACTGTTTTCTTGCTCCCATATCTGTGATGACCCAGATGGGTACACAGGTGCTTCCCCTGCGTTTTCAGCCAATTCTGCAAGCCAAACCCCTTGGAACTCCTCTGAGACATCATTCTTTTCTTTTTAAAATGTTCTTCTAAAAATGCAGCCCACACTCCGTGGTGCCCCCGGAGCAAAGCACCCACTGAAGACAGTGGTGCCCCAAATAAAAATGGAACTGCATCTGCAGAGGCTCTGCCTGAGTGATGGTGGCATGGCCTCCTGAAAAAATAATGCAAAGTAAATTCTAAACCTTAATTTCAGATGTGATGGTGACACGGATCTTTTGTCAGACATCCATACCGCCCCGTTCTTATGTGTACCCAGTGGAATAGCACCAGCAATGTGGGGTTTTGTGACTTTCATTATTAATAGCTATTTTAAGAACTGCAGTGCAAATATTTATTCTTGTTTGGGGATAGCAGTTTTACTTAAAGCATGCTCCTCCTTTGCACATTTTCTGCTTTCATCAGGCAAAATTTAGAAAAAAATCAAAATTAAGTTTTGTTCTTGCTGCAGGTGGGCTTACTTAGGCAGAAGCTGGACAGTCTGGAAAAATGTAACTTAGCAATGACGCAAAATTATGAAGGACAACTGCAAACCCTAAAAGCTCAAGTAAGGAAACAATGTAATTTAATCTCCTTCGATGATTTAACACATTTTGATACATGTTTTCACATATAAAATTATATCAAATTTATGTATTTATAAGTTGTATTGATTTTATTAAAATGGACTATTTTTAATACAAGTAAAGTTTTTATATTTAATGACGGGTTATATGTTTGACTGTGTCTTTCATTGTTTTATTAGATTGTTTCTTTTATTAGACTGTCAGCTCTTTATCCCTTTAACTGTTAGCATAGTACAAGACTATTACCTTTCTATTTATCAGATGACTTGTTGATTAATTACATGATAATAGCTAGCAATGTGAACAACAAAAATGACTTTGCTATTATGAAATAGAAAATTGAAAAGAAAAAAACTGGTCTTTGGTACTTAGATACTGGTAGGGCTATAGGTTTTCTGAATAGGGATACTGATTTCTTTGTTATTTATTCCTCTACTTCCTCACTGTGCTAGCAAGCCAAAAATCTTCTCTCCCTTACCACAAATAATGCATAGGGCAATCATTATCTGTGCATCTTAGATCTAGTAGCTGCTCTTGTCCTTGCTTAATAAATGAATCAATGGGAAATAACAGTTTGATCATGAAATTTATGAAGTGCAAAGATTTCACAAGTGATAATACAATTAAATGAGCTTGAAGTAGTTAATTCTTTCTTAAGTACCTTCTTAGGGAAGTCATCAGCTCTTAAGATTGGATATGAAACATTTGATACCGCTTAGCATAATCTTAAAAGACTGGCTAGCTTGTAATTTTAGACATTTTTCCTGCAATTCAAAGAGCTGCCACTAGATGGTAGCTTGAATTACAAAACTAAATGGTTTTTCTAAGACTAAGCATTTAACACTTAACTCAATCAACCTTTTTTTTCCTATAATGATAAAACTCTGAAATACCAACATATATATTAAATCACTGTATTTGTTCAGTATAAATACGATCTGGAATAAGTTTTAAAAAAAATAAAGAAATGGAGATACAAGTGATATACCATCTCAAAATTATATTTCATTAGTTCAGTCACTGCTTACCAGATATTTAATCTCTGGGGTTTTTTTCACATCCATTGTTAAAAAGTTGTAAGGCTTGTTTACAGGTGCTGAGTGGTCATGTAATACGTGAATCCCTGCCGTTTGTTGCTTTGCAGCTTTGTTTTATTACTTGGCTGCTGGCTAACCAACAAATACCCTTATAGCAATTTCACAAAATTATGTTCTGTGGAATGCTTATATTGAAAGTTTTAGGAAACGCTGTTTACTTCTTCTTGGCTCCTGGACATTCACAGTGCATGCTAGCATATGACAGGCTGTGCAAATTCCTGTTTCAAACAAATCCATTTAACCTTTTTAATCCATCATTTTTCAAAACATATTTGATCATGGAACTGTATTTTTTAAGCTAAAACCAGCTTATCCTGTAGTACACTATTACAGTGTAAACACTGTAAACAGGTGTTTCATAGATACATTTTGGAAAAACTACATTGTTCTTGAAAGAGCAGCCATCTGCTTCCACTACAGTTTTCTGCTCTTCTTTTCTTCTCATGTTAAAAGAAAGAAAAGCATTAAAGAGAAGAGCAGCAGAGAAGGAAAGAGGGAAAAAGAGAGAACTGGTTTGCATAATAGCTTGTAATATGTCATTCTTCTAACTAGAAAATGCTATCTTGTAGCAAACATGCTTTGGTTGCTGCTAGCTCACTCTACTGATTTCTTCTTTGAAATTCCTGGTTTATCTACAATTTCATTTTCCTAAAATATTTTAAGGATATACTTTTGTCGGGTCCGTTATCAAAGGAACGAGACTGAGACAAAGTTACGCAAAGCCTTATTCTATGCCAAGCATTAGAAGTTAGACCGACCGGCCAGGGAAATGAGGCTGAGACAAAGTGAAAGTTAAGTAAAGCTTTATTCTATGCCAAGCATTAGAAGTCAGACTGACTGGCCAGGGCCTACTCCTAAGAGAGCGACGCCCCTTGGTCTTACAGGCTAGTTTTTATAGGGCACAATCGCAGGCATCTACATATGTGGCTTTGGCTGATTGGATGTCTCCTACTTGTGTGTTTTAGTAACGGTTACCTGAAACTGATACTAGTAACTGTTGAGGCGCTTACTAAACAACAAAATGGCCTTGTTTTAGGTATGTGTTTTAGTAATAGTTACCTGGAACTGATATCAATAACTGTTGAGGCATTTATTAAACAACAAAATGTCTACCTAGGCAACATGGAGTCACTATGGCTAAGTAGGCCCAGGCAGGCCCTAGGGGGTTAACATGTTTTAACGTGGAATCAACCCCAACACTTTACCATACTCTTCTTTGAATAACTCTATCAAAACTTTCTTATAGAAACTGCTTCTTTTTAAAAAGAGAATATTTTCTTTTCCTTCTATCCATTATGAAACTATGATTAAATTGTGTATATATATATATATATATATATATATATATACATATATATATACACAATATATGAGAAAACTCTGAGAAGTGGAGGGAGAGACAGGCCAACTAAAACCTTGGTACCCAAGGAGTGACATAGTGGTGAGTTCCCTGGGATTTCTCTTTGCCTCTTATATCCCATGCTGGGGAATGGAGAAGTTGACAACCCAGGCACAAACAAAAACAATCCCAAGGAATGCCTACTTTCTGCAGCCAAAAGACCCAGAAAAAGACCGCTTAGCAAGATTACACACTTTTAGATAATAACTGCTCTACTCCAGCCAAACACCACAGAAAAAGACTTCAGCCCCAAACCCACCCCCAGCTCAGCACAGACTGTGTAGACAGCCTCTTTCTCATCAGCTTGTAATGAGGTAGTCCAGGCTCCTGAGCCTGGGTGGTATGAGAGAAGACTGGAGTGGAGAGCCAGGAATCTCGTAACCAGTAAGCGTTGGCAAGGCCTTCCCCAACCCAAGGTGTTAGTGGAGGCCATGTGGAGAGCCTGGACTAGTATGTCCATTTGGTGGTGAGGAGTCAATCCCCCTCCTCTCTGAATGGTATCAAGGAAAGCCTAATGAGGAGTCAGGATGTTTACCACCTCTCAGTGGTAAAGAGGCCACTTGCCCTCACTACACTTTCACTGAAGGACAGGTGAAAGGCAATAATAAGGCACCTATGCCCCTCCAGTCAAGGTGGTATCATTGAAGACTAGTGGGGATTCTGAACTCCCATTCCTACTCAGCAGGGATAAGGAACGTCTCCCTCGGGTTACCGACTGAGGCCAAGAGCTGAACTCCCACTGCCCCCTGGCAGTGATGAGACAGCGTCTCCCTTTCCTTGCCAGAGTGCTGTCAGAAAAGGATGGCTGAAACACAATCCCTAAAGAAAATCTAGTGTCTCATAGCACAATACCCAAAATGTCCAAGTTTCAATTAAAAAAACCACCCATCACACCAGGAACCAGGAAGATCTCAACTTGAATGAGAAAAGACAACCAAGAGATGGCAACACTGAGTGAATACAGATATTAGAATTATCTGACAAGGATTTTAAAGCAGCTGCTATAAAAATGCTTCAGCAAGCAATTACAAACACACCTGAAACAAATGAAAGTTTTAGCAAAGAAACAAAACTATAATAAACAGCCAGTTAGAAATTTTACCTCTGGAAAATGAAATAGCCAAAAAGAATTCAGAGGATGTACTCAAAAGTAGGATGAAGAGGACGGAGGAAATAGTCAGTGAGCTTAAAGATAATGGAATGGAAATTAACTGATCTGAACAACAGAGAGAAAACAGACTAAAAGAAAATGAAGCTAAGGGACATGTAGGACTATAACAAAAGATTGGAAATTTGTGTCATAGAGTCCCAGAAGGGAGAGGAGAGTGGGACTGAGAAAGTATTCAAAGAAATTCAAGTGAAAAGTGTCAAAACTTGGTAAAAGATATAAACCTACAGCTTCAAGAATCTGGGGGAAGTCAAACAAGATAAATACAGAGAAACCAAGACCGAGACACATTGTAGGCAAAGTTCTCAAAACCAACAGACAAAGAAAAAAAATCTTGGAAGCAGAAGAGAGAAATAACACCTTACCTATAGGGAAGAATCAATTCAGATAACAGATTTCTCATCAGAAACCATGGAGGCCAGAGAATGTGGGACATTTTTCAGTTGCTGAAAGAACATAAATGTCAACCCAGAATTCTATGCCTAGAAAAAATATCCTTAGGAATGAAGGGGAAATCAAGTCCTTCTCAAATGAAGGATAACTAAGAGAATTTGTCACTAATAAACCTACCTTCAAAGAATGGCTAAAGAAAGTTCCTTTAGCAAGAAGGAAATGACAAAGAAAGAATCTTGAGATATCAGGAAGGAAGAAAAAACAATGGAAAGAGTTTTTAAAAATGGATTAATGCAATACTTTCCTTCTCTTTGAGTTTTCTAAATTGTTTGACAGATAAAGCAAAAATTATAACAATGTCTAATGCAGTTCTTAATGTATATTGAAGGAATACTTAAGACAATTATGTTACAAATGGGTCAGGGCAAAGAGAGACATAAAAAAAAAGTAAAACTTCTGCATTTCACTTGAACTGGTAAGATGTTGACACCAGTAGACTGTAATGAATTCTGTATATATAATGTAATACCTAGATCACCAATTGAGAAAGCTATTCAAATAGATAATATTCAAATACCCTATAGGTAAACCAAGAAAGAATTATAAATAATGCTCAAATAACCCTGAAGAAAACAGAAAAGCTAAAATAGAGAAACCAAAAACTGGAAAACAGAAAAGAACAACAAGAGTAAGGCTTAAGCTCTAATATATCAATAATTACATTAAATGGGAAGTGTCTAAATACATCAGTTAAAAGATGGAGATTGACAGAGTAAATTAAGAAAATATGATCTCACAGTATGTTCTGTTCCAGAAACTCACTTCAGATATAACTATATAGGTAATTTGAAATAAAAAGGTAGAAAAAATACCATGCAAATACTAATCAGAGCAGAAGCGGTGCCAGTATAATTCTGTGGAGAAAGCAGAGTCTTTTCAACAAACATAAAGGCACAACTGAATATCCACATGTAAAAGAACTAAGTTAGACCTAAACCATAAACAAAAACGAACTCAAAATGGATTAAAGACCTAACTGTAAAAACTTAATCTATAGGGGCGCCTGGGTGGCTCAGTGGATTAAAGCCTCTGCCTTCGGCTCGGGTCATGATCCCAGGGTCCTGGGATCGAGCCCCGCAGCGGGCTCTCTGCTCAGTGGGGAGCCTGCTTTCACCTCTCTCTCTCTGCCTGCCTCTCAGCCTACTTGTGATATCTGTCTGTCAGATAAATAAATAAAATCTTTAAAAAAAAAAACCTTAATCTATAAAGCTCTTAGAAAAAACACAGAGTAGCTCTTCATGACTTTGGATTAGGCAATGATTTCTTAGATTTGGCACCAAAAGCAAAGGAAAATCAGATGAATTTAACTTCACTAAAATTAAACCACCTCTGTGCTTCAAAGGACACCATCAAGAAAATGAAGAGACAACTCATAAAGTGGGAGAGAATATTTACAAATGATATATCTGATAAAGGATTAGTGTCCGGGAAAAAAAAAAAAAAAAAACCTCATACTAGTCAATAATAAAAAGTAAATGACCTAACTTTAAAATGGGCAAAGATATGAATAGACATTTTTTAAGAGAAGCTATACAAGTATCCAATAAGCATATGAAAAAATGCTCAACATCATGAGTCATTGAGGAAATGCATATCAAATTATGAGATACCCATTCACCCTGGCCAGAATGGCTATAATCAAAAAGATGGACAATAGCAAATGTCAGTGAGGATATGGAGAAATTAGAACCCTGTATGTTCTCAGTAATACTGGGAAATGGTGCAGCCACTTGGAAAGTAGTTCAGTAGTGCCTTAAAAAGTTAAACTCAGAGTTTCCGTAAGATAGCAATTCCACTCCTAGTTATGTACCCAAGAGAAATAAATATACGTATCCACACAGAAACTTGTACACAAGTGCTCATAGAAGCTTTATTTGTAATATGCAAAAACTAGAAAGAATCCAAAGTCCATCGATTGATGAATAGTAAAACCAAATATGGCATATCCATGCAATAGAATACTATTCAGTATTGATCCATGCTACAACACAGATGAACCTTGAAAGCGTAAAGTGAAAGAAACCAGACACAAAAGACCACATAATGTATGATTCCACTAATATGAACTGATCAGAATAGGCAAATCTATAGAGACAGAAAGCAGATTAATAGTTTCTAGGGATTGGGGGTAGGAGGAAATGTATAACCATTCTAACATTCTGGGGTTTCTTTTTGTGGTAATGAAAATATTCTGAGGGGCGCCTGGGTGGCTCAGTGGGTTAAGCCGCTGCCTTCGGCTCAGGTCATGATACCAGGTCCTGGGTTCGAGCCCCACATCGGGCTTTCTGCTCAGGGGGGAGCCTGCTTCCTCCTCTCTCTCTGCCTGCCTCTCTGCCTACTTGTGATTTCTCTCTGTCAAATAAATAAATAAAATCTTTAAAAAAAAAAAAAAAGAAAATATTCTGAAATCAGGTAATCTGATCATTGCACAATTATGGAGTATACTAAAAACCAGTGAATTTTATTTTTAAAAGGTGATTTTTATGGCAGGTGAATTATATTTCAATTTTAAAAATGATATGAGATAAAGAAAACAAGTGACTATATTAATATCAGAAAAAGTAGATGCGACTGTTCATAACTTTATTTGTGGGAGCCAAAATTGGAAATAATCAAAATGAATGGTCAAGCAAATGCAGTTCCCTCCATACCATGGAATAAGACAACAATAAAAAGGAATAAACTATTGATATAAGCATGCATCTTCTGGGCATTATGGGGACTAAAAAAACCCAATCTCAAAATGTCATATACTATTTGATTCCATTTTATAACATTCTCAAATGACAAAATTACAGATATAGAAATAAATTAGTGGTTGCCAGGGGTTAGGGGTGGGAAGATGAGAGGTCTGAGTATCACTACAAAGGCAGGGAGGTCTCTGTGCTGTTGGAATGGTTCTGTATCTACACAGGTGATAAGATAGCATAAAATTATACACATCTATTGTACCAATGTCGTTTCCTGGCTTAATATTATACCGTATAATTAAACTGTATAATTATTTCAAAATTCAAAATAAAACCAAAAAACTTTTATAGTTATCTAGAAATTTCTTCACAGATGTTGATGGATCATGCTGCTTCTAATCTATTATTGAAGGTATAACAAAAAACAAAAAAATAGTACAGTCTAAGTTAAAAGAATTATTGCTAAGAAAAAGATTGTATCAATTTGATACTTAAATTTATTTAAACTTATATCAACATGAATAAGTAGTTTATGCTGTTTGTAGCTTTTAAATTCAGTATTCAGTTTCTTGAATAAAATATACACTTGTTATTTTATAGAAAGGGTTACTGAAATTAAATTGTCAACACAAGATGGCACTAAATAAAAGAAAAAACTTGGTTTTTAAAACTTGTAAGCTTTGCTACATATGGTCAAAACAAAACTAAACAAAACATTTATGTTTTGTTAAATGAGTGACTCATTTAACTGTGCAGTTGATGAAGCCCCAAATTCACATGAAAACCGAATGGTGTTCAGCTCCAATAATTTAGTTTTAATAACTGGTCCTGTCTTTACAAATCAGAAGATTTAAGCATTACTGCATTTTTCCAATCGTGATTTAAATCATCAAAGATGTGCCCAAGAAAAGAACTCTTGTGAATTCAAGTCAGAAAAGCCAGTCATGGGGTGCCTGTGTGGCTCAGTGGGTTAAAGCCTTTGTCTTCGGCTCAGGTCATGATTCCAGGGTCCTAGGATTGAACCCTACATCAAGCTCTCTGCTCAGCAGGGAGCCTGCTTCCTCCCTCTCTCTGCCTGCCTCTCTGCCTACTTATGATCTCTGTCTGTCTGTCAAATAAATAAGTAAAATCTTAAAAAAAAAAAACTATTAAAAAAAAAAAAAAGAAAGAAAAGCCAGTCACAGTGAGACGTTAGCATTCTTTCTTACTTCCAGTTTTCCAAACTGACGAATAGCTTTGAGAAACTGAGACTACACCAGATGAAACAAAGTAAAGTTCGGCGAAAGGAGTTACCGCACCTCAAAGAAGAAACACCCTTTGAACTGAGCAACTTGAACCAGAAATTAGAGGTGAGCCATGTACTTTGTTAGTTTCTTTCCTGCACCGTCAGGATCCATTCCTGCCGCTGCTACAGGCTGGTCTCCCGTCTCCGCTGTGCTCCATGGCACGTACAGCTGTGGTAACAAACACCATTACAAATCAGCTGCTCATTCAATGTATTTTCTTAGTGCACCTTCCCTTTAGGCACTTAGCGAATTAAAACATCACTTTGATTTATGCATCTTTTATGCAGATCAGCATTTTTGGAGAGCCAAAAAAAAAAAAAAAAGTAGAGTTCAAAGAAACTGCAGATGTTGAGTGAAATTGAAGGACATCCCTGGGGTCAGTTAAATTGAATATCTAATAAATCTTTTAATGGCTATTTAACTATTGGGTACTTAAATCCCAATGAAGCCTCCCAACAGTTTTTGGAAGAGGGCTTGGAGTTTCAGGGTTTTTTTCTTAAAGAGGTAGTGCCACTCCAAGATAGCAACCACATATTACCCATAGCTTCAGAGATCTCTATTTTACTATTCATGGAAGCATTTATTTTTATCCCCTAACTTCCCAACCTTGGAAAAAGCAAACTCATTATTTTCCGGAGCTCTTGAGCGTTCCTGCTAAAGATCATATAACAGCAGGTAGATTCTACTATAAATTGCTGTTGTCTAACGTGAGACCAGCTCCTAGGCCTTCCATTATTGTTCATTAATTGACCTCAAGATAGCCTATTCCATTTCTTCTTTTGCTCTCAAGCCCTAAAACCCAGCATCCCCCTTACCATCCCCAACTGGTGATTTCCCTTCCTTCTACTTGCCTGATACATAAGAGTTGGCCTCTCACAGTCACCCAGGTATATACCTAGGAATTAATCTGTTCTTTTCTCTTACCCACCATATTCCAGCCCAGGTTTGCCCCTTTCCCTGGTCTCCTGCCTCTTATCTCCCTCCTAGCTAACTGTCCTTGCCCTGTTTGATTTTCATCATTTTACTCTTCAACTCACAGTCCTTCTTAAACTTTCCTTCCAAAATATCTTTAAAAGAAGAAAGAAAAATCTAGGACCACAACCCTAAAATCAACCTGTTGCAAGAACTTTACTGAAAAACTTGGGTTTTAGCTTTTAAATTCCTACAAATTTTACATTCTACTGAATAATACACGTTTTTTAAAAAAATACAAAATTACTACTGCTAAGTAAAATTGACTCTATAGGAAAATGCACCATGTGCCACGTGTAACCACCTGGCTCTTACAGTGGTATGACCAGACCGGCTTCAGAAATATCCTGATCTCAGAAGGCGCCCAAAGATGTGCTTTCACTGAAAATGCTGAGATCAAGTCACTGATTAGCCTTTTGATTGATTTCTCATGGGGTTTTATGGGACAACCACAGCCATATAAATTATTCGGACAAAAAAAGTCTGAAATTAATATTAAGTACTTTGTGTGAACACTTTTACATTTAGGGAATGAAATATTTACATAGAACAGATTTCATGAATTTATAGATGAAATTAGTGGCAAAATACGAGCTGGGGCACCTGGGTGGTTCATTCGATTAAGCATCTCACTCTTGGTTTCGGCTCATGTCATGATGTCGGGGTCATGCGATCAAGCCTCATGTCAGGCTCCGTGCTGGGGGTGGAGGCTGCTTGAGAGTATCTCTCTCCCTCTGCCACTCCCCTCCTCTGCTCATGCACTCTCTCTAAAAAATATATATGTATGTATATATACATATATACACACACATACACATATATGTATATGTATATACATATACATATATAATATGTATGCATATATATTATATATATAATATATATGACTTGATGGGTTTCTACTTATATAAAAATTTTTAAGCACACTGTACAGGTGGTTTAATCTGTATAATTATGGAAACACCTTTTACTTAGGGCCATATGAAAAATTAATGTGTAAGAGATGGGCTATTCCAGTTTTAGTCTGCATCTAAGCATGTTTTTCCTTTGGGAAAAATGTTTATTCACTGGTCTAGTAACAGAGAAATGGGAAATAGCATGTTGATGTGGAAGAACATGACAGTTTATAATTTAGAACACTTCCTGACTGACTCATTTATTTGCCTTGTGACCTGTAGGCAAGTTGTTAGCCTCCCAGAGATTTCATTTTTTCACCAATAATTGGGGTTAAAGTACCTTATAGGTGACATTTGGCTACATGAGAAAAAAATACACATTTGTATATATTTAGATGCACACTGAAGCATTTAGAGGTGAGGATACATGAGGTCTAGAAGTTGTCTTAAAACAGTCCAACAAAGAAAGGGTGGAGAGAGAGGGGGGATGGAGGTGGTTAGGTTGATGGTGGTCAAACTGAGTGAAGGGTACATGGGAGTTTTTTAAAAATCTCTACTTTTATGTAAGTATGAAATGTTCATACTAAAAAGTGAAAGCCATCTTACAGGTGGAGGTTTGTAGAGTCCCATCACTAAGGAAATGTGAGTTTGTCTTCCAGTATTTAGTAAAGGGATTAAAAAAATATATAATAATGGACTTGCCCTAGAAATTAATCTTAATGACCCTGACCCTCTCTCAACCTTGAAGAACCAGAAAAGTTCTTCCAGCCATGGGGAATTTACTCTGGAGGTTTAGGCAAGTCTATGGACTCTCTGAAACCTAGTGGGGACAACTCCAGCCCCTAAAAAAATCCTAATTTCCCTAGGTCTCTTTATGGTCCCATAACTTATGGATATGTTGTGTGGGCTTGAAACCAGTCTTGAAACCAATACATCTATAAAATCAAGAAACCAGGACTGTTATGAGCACCTGCTGATATTTCTGTGACCCATATTTCTAGCCTACTTGGCCTCATTCTTGACCTCATTTCTACCTGTTGTAGAATTTGTAAAGAGAATTTGCCTCCTCTTAAAGCATGCTGGGAAATATTTATTTTCAAGATTGAGATTGTCGGGTGTGTGTTGCTAAATACTAGTATTATCTGAAAGATATGAACCGTGTATGTCAACCTTGTCCATATTTTGACTTCTAACTCCAAAGATTCCTTCCAAAATGAAAGTAAACAGGAATTTTTAAAATCTGCATTGTACTAATTTGAAATATCAGCTATTTTGTATAGGAGCCTAGTTTTGTAAATTTGTTGCTATTATGGAAGACCCTGTTTTTGTGTACCTAATTTTAAATTGTGAAATGTCAGAATCAAAGTCAATAACTTTATATGAACTGTTCCCATTTGTCTTAATAAATATGGTCCATTTATCATAGGGTATTATATATTTAAAGGGGGGCATATCCATAGTTTTCCAATCTTAAGACTACCACTCAATTTCAGGTCATCTTTAATTACTTACTTAATTAATTTAGTATTAATTAATTAATACTAATACTAATTAATTAATACTAAATTAATTACTTTAATTACTTTATAGCCTTCCTTGACTGATTGATTCCCAAAGCCATATCCTTTCCTTGTGTTAAGTTGTGAACATTCATGGTCTACAAATACACTACTTTGAACAAAAACTTGTAGAACCAAGTATGTTGCATCAAATTCATTCCACCACTTCTTCCCCAGGGCAGCCCTGCTGGTATCCCAAGTTAGGCCTGAAATAGCTGTTCTGTTCCCCAGAATGAACTGATTTTGGCTTTACCTTGGACAGTAGCCTTGAAATCCACAAGGGGACAAAGTCACTAAATCACTCCAAGCCTCATCCCATAAAAAACAAACAAACAAAATTAAGAATACAGGTTTGGTGATAAGAATCAGAAGCTATATCTGGTAATAAACTCAAGATGAGTGACTTAATATTTATTTTGTTTTCCAAATGAGGAAAGAATGGATATAGTTGTTTAGAATGAAAATGTACAAATGAAAGAAGCCTTACTCATTGTGCTTTTAAGTGAATAATTTTCTTCAATTTATGTTTGTCCCCCACTTTTTAAAAAGGAATTTAGAGCAAAGTCAAGAGAATGGGACAAGCAAGAGATACTCTATCAGACTCATCTGGTTTCTTTAGATGCTCAACAAAAATTATTATCTGAGAAGTGTAATCAATTTCAGGTACATTACCTAATACTACCCTCTAACTTAGAAAAAATTAGAGGTTAACTATTACCATCTTTGTAACCAATCTTATTACAGATAAAAATGCCAACTAAGAGAAAATAACCAGAGTAGGTCTAACACTGGGTAAAGTCGCAAGTGCATGAAAATTTGTAATGGTGAATTTAGTCTACATGTCTCGAAGGATGGTACTTTTAAAAGTGATCGTTTGATTATATCATTAAAAAACGTATGTTTTTGCATGCCTATGGGCAAGTTGCTTAAAAAGTCTGAGATTGCTGACCTCAAGAACCTTACAGCTTAGGTGTAGAGACAACACATGTATATATTTACAGATAATTAATGGCAAGTGAATAGGAAACCCTTTTGGAGTTCAGAGGAGTAAGGGAAAAATTTGGGCTGAGATAGTAAGCAACTGTCCTCCAACAGGAGTAGGACTGGGGCTGGACCTTGAAGAATGGTTGTATTTTGAGAAGATATCCTGGGTGGTGGAAGTAATGGGAGTAAAATCACTGAAGCAAGAGAGCAAAAGGCAAATTATGGGTATTGAAAATGGGCCAGTTGGCTGGGAGTCCCTGTGGAAGGTGAGGAAGGATAGGAGTTGGTAAGCCTGGTGAGTTGAATACAGATTATAATAAGCTTTAAAGTCCTGGCCAAGGAATTTGGAATTTTTATTGAAGCCAGTGAGAAACTATGGTTTTTGTTTAATTTTGGTTTTGTTTTCTTATTTTTCATTCTTTACATTCCTTGAATTACATAAGTTATATATGTTCTCTGAATTCAACAATACAAAATAATCCAATGTAAAACTTATAACTTCATCTTCTCTATTCTTATTGATTTAATACAAATAATAGGTGTTTTTCTTTCCATACTTTTTCTTTTGTTTGTACAAACATGTAAAGTATGTATTTGGGGGAAGTTGTATATTTTTTCCTTTTTAAAATTT
The DNA here is from genome assembly GCF_902655055.1 of Lutra lutra. Lineage (NCBI taxonomy): Eukaryota > Metazoa > Chordata > Mammalia > Carnivora > Mustelidae > Lutra > Lutra lutra. The sequence goes on along the minus strand of NC_062287.1, from coordinate 38,502,655 downwards.
TGTTGTTTTACTTAATTATCCTTCCTCATTCATTAATTCATTCTGAATAATATTAAATAGAATTTGGTTTCTATTACGATATGTATCATAGTATATAGTAGCTATACCATAATTCTTTCAATCATTTCCTTATTGATGAACATTCAGTTTGTTTTTAGTTTTTTTGCTATTATAATACTGTAACAAATATCCTTGTACATACATCTTTAAATGCTAGTATTTTTCTTTTGTTAGATTAAAAATCCTAGAAATAATTCTTGAGCCACAGGGCATTATGTCTATTCAAATTTTTAAGATAAATACTAGCATATTACTTCCCAAAAGATTATAGTAATTTCCATTCATGGACATTTTGTGGGGGTACTCATATATTCACCAACATGGAATGTTATCAGTCTTTTGATTTTTACCAACTTGGACTGATAGCAGAATGGCTTGATTTGTTTTGCATTTCTCTGACTACTTCTAAGGTTGAGCATCTCTTCCTTTCCTTCTTAGCCTTTTCCATTTCCTTTTCTGTGATTTCCTGTTTATAAATTTTGCCAGTTTTTCTTTTGTGTTGTTTCTCTTTTTCTTATGAATGTAAGAAACTTTTGTACATTAAGAATTGTTGACCCTTGTTATACGTGTTGACAAGTCTTTCCTACAATCCAAGTGTCTTTGTTTAATTTTGTTCATTTTGGTTATTTTCCATCCTATTGACCTTTTCAACTATTGTGTGATTGTGGCCACAATTTTCCTCTTCTGAACATTCTTTCTTACTTACTAAGACTTCCCTACTCCAAGCCCCCTCCCCTACTCTGTGTCTTTGCTCTGAGGTTCTACAACTATGTTTTCTCTTTACATCATCCGAAATGGAGGTTTTAGAAAAAAAAACACAGGACTGAATCACAAAGAGAGAAACTCCACTACAAACATACTGAAAGATGTTTTTCCCAAGTCTTTTCTCCCATTCTTGAATGTTATTTATGGAAGCTTAAATACGATGTTCTCCCTTTCATTGACAGTCTTAATCTTTCTCAGAAACAGGCACAAAGTTACCAAACTCAACTCAGCGGTAAAAAGCAGTGCTCAGAAGACAGCAGCTCAGAAGATCCTCGGTTGATGAGCGACCCAGATCACAGTTGTGAAGCCAGTGAAAGAGATGAGTTCATTATTGAAAAACTAAAGTCAGCTGTGAGTGAAATAGCATTAAGCAGGAATAAGTTACAAGATGAAAATCAGAAGCTCTTACAAGAACTGAAGATGTACCAAAGACAGTGCCAGGTGATTCTTTATTTTACAACTGATACTGCCCACAAGTTGTAGAAATCGTGACTGAACTGGTATATAGATTAGAAAGCTAATTTTCTATGCCATGTGTAAATTCTGTTCCTAGTTCTTCTTAGTAATTCTCACTTGATAATAAATTCTGTAATCCCATAGATGCTTTTCCCCACCAAAGTGAACATGAGTCCTCCAGTAGTACAGAACGATGGCATTACCGGGACAGAAGAGCGCTCACTCACAGACCCCTGTGCCTAACACCGTGGCCCTCTGGCCACACGCTGCCCTGTGTCCCCAGATTCTCTCTGACCCTGTGCCTCCCTGACTTGCAGGAATCCTGGGTTGGAGATCCAGGAGACCAGTAAAAGGTCAACAATCTAATTACCTCAATGAGAGGCATGGAGGTCACTCCCTGGGATTTATCACTGTTCACTTTATCATAATCATTTACCAAGTAGTCTGGAGTTTGGGGGTTTTTTTTGCTTGTTCTGAAGTAATTTCTATATTGGCAGATGTGATTGCTGGTTTTTCTGAGCATAAATTTTCTTCTTAACCCAGCAGTCTTTTCTGTCTTCCTTCCTCCCTCCCTCCTTCCCTTTCTTCCTTTCTCCATTCTTTTTTCCTTCCTTCCTTTCTTTCTTCTCTCTCTCTCTCTTTCTTGTCTACTTCTGCATCACTAAGAAAGTAATAGAGCATTCATCAAAATTGGTCATTACCAATTTCTTTACTAAATATATATTTCTTATTCATGGATATCCCAGTTAGTTGACAGATTCTATAGTTTTATCCCCCCGTTTTGGTCTTATCTCCCCCCTACAAGCATTTGGCCTTTCTCTACCAGCTCGAGCATGTCTGCTGGCCCACTCCATCCCTTCCTCATGCTGACTCCGGAGGTCACTACCTGAGCAAACCTCCACTTCTCTAAGATATTCCTCAGGATCTTCTACCACTTAAATTCCCAAGGTCATTTTTTAGTCTTGGGCCAACTCCTCATTTCCCCATCCTGCCACATTATATATGGGATTCGTTCTTTTATTTCTTTCTCTACCGGCATCTACTCCTCCATTTCCTCTTTCTCCGTGTCTATAGGGGGGCTGAACACGAGGCTCCTGGCTTCTCCTCTTCCATGGTATTTCTAAGAGAAGGACATCTCCTCCATCCCCAAATCCAGCTTTGTGTGGGGCAGGGGGCGGGGCGGGAGTGTGATTCTAATACAAATCATCATATAGATGTAAACAAACAAAGCGAACAAACCACAGATCCTAAGCCCTGAACAAGCCACAAATTGTCTAGAAATAGGGGTGGTACCAACGGTGTTTTCTCCAGCTTTGCTATACCGTAAATCAGACTAGCCCTTCCTCTTCTACTCGAGAGGCTGTCAGGTGGCTTCTGGTGTTCAGTTTGCCCGTCAGCCCACCGGTCCTGACTGAAGGGTTTGCAGGACCTCTACTTCTGAGGCCATTTTCTCTCAGGGGCTCCCTTCTCGATCTCCCTGGGCAATTGGTCAGGCCTCTGGCTCTTATTTCAAGACATTCTGCAGCTGTCTTTGTACTGCTAGAGTCTGCACCAGGATCACAGTCAGTAAGTCAGGAGAGTATATTTGTGGGTTGTTCCCAAATATTCTCCCCTGGGCTTTAGGTCCTCCAGCACGGACTGAGGAGTCAGTCTTCTTTGTCCCTTTTTGAGGTCTTTTTGGTTCTGGTCCCCAGAAATCTATTTTCTGTTCTATTCTCTTTAGTTTTCCCTAACGTATTTCATGAGTGAGCCCAGTTATGGAGTCTGCTTCTATGCTTCAGTGAGGTTCAACTTCTCCACTAACATCAGTTCCTCTTAATCTCGCCAAAAAAATTTTGTCTGGACCTATTATAGCATCCAAGAACATTCTCTGTTATAGGCTGAGGTTCAGCCTTCAGTTCTTGGGCTCACTTGGAATATAGAAATGGCTACTCTTACCCTGTATTCTAGAAACAGCCTCTGTTCTCCTTCCTTGGCAGCATGACTGACCTTCTCTATAATGTTTTCCTTGACTAGCCCCACCTTTCTCCTTCTCAGAATTTCATCTGTTATATTTTTCCAGGAAGGGAGTTGAAGAATCTGGTTAAAAGAAAGAATGTTGCAGATAGAGGAAGAGTGTACATTGAGAAACATTAATAAATTCACATTCTCAGTTCAGACTATAATCTCTTCCCTCTCTCCAAGTGAATGACTTATATGAACACTTCTCATACTGACACTCCTATTGACAAGAAGGGAGAAGGTGCAACCAGAGAATCTGAACGTGTAGCAGGAAGTTAGAGACCTTGGACCACCTAATGGTCAAGGCCTCCCTGTCCTTTGGGAGATGTGTCCTTTGGGAGATGTGTCCTTTGGGAATAAATCAACTCTCTTGACCCAAGTTCAGCAGGGTATGACTCAGCCTTCTGCCCAAGAGCTCTACAGACTTCTCAGGACTTACATACATGCACTCCTGAGAAGGCTCCATAGCTCGTCCAGGCTAAGGAAAGGCCATGTTATCCACTTTCACTTTTCCTGATATATATGTATATTAGCATACATAATGATTTACCAATGTTCCTGAATATATACTAACAAAATAAAAGCCCAGCCACTCATAGAAGTCAATCAATTGTGAAATAATTCATATTGATATTTATACCAAAGGTTATAAAATAACAGTATTAGTTGTCCCCAATCGTTATGACTTTCCTTTAAATCGGTGATTCTCTAGTGGAGTGATTTTGCTTCCCAAGTGACACCTGGTGATGCTTGGATATATCTGTGGATGTCATAATGGGGTAGAGGGATGCTATTGGCATCTAGTGTGTAGAGGCCTGATACACTACATCCAATAATGCACAAGACAACCCCCACAACAAAGAATTATCCAGAACAAAGTATAGATAGTGCTGAGGTTGAGAAAACTTGATTTAAATTTTGAAATGTTTCTTTTTCTCATATTCTTCATGAGGAATTTTCTACTCTATTTTATGATCTTTTTCATAGTTAATGATACATTTTAATATGACCCTTATTTATCTTTATTTCTATGCCAATTTCTATGAGACAATTTGCCAAAGTTATTTTTACAGATTTTTGTTCACTGAACAAAAATAATTTAGTTATCCTTAGGTCTAGGGACATTATTAAATTTAAACCAAGAATCTCCATTTTGTATTTCACAAAAGAATCACATGTATTAAAAAAAAAACAAATTATTCTGGAGTATGCTTAACATATGAAGGTATGTTAAAGCTTTAAGTGAAGAAGATCTTTGAGAAGTAATTTGGTTCAAAAACTTAAAGGTAGCTAACAGATCAGATTTCTATGCCCAAGAAAACACTACTTGTTTTTGATGTCTTTAGAAGACAAATGCTGAAAATAATGCTTTTATTTGCCCTTTTCCTTGTTTTATTTCTAAATTTGACCTAGGTTTCATTCTCTTGCTTTAAAACAAATACGAAATAAGAAGTTATCAATTATTTACTATTTGTTAGCTGGTTTGAAGGTTTAAAAAAGCACTGCTCTCAAACCATTAGGCAAATTTCTAACTAAACAGATGGGCCTTAAACTTGTTTTACAAAATTCATATTTTACCAAATGGGAATAATTAGAGGTAAATAATCACTTAACCAGTGCATATATTTAGAAAGAAGTTTCTCTTCTCTTTTTGCAAACCTGTCATGTGACAGTGTTCCACATCTCACACATGAATTTAGAAAGACAACCATTTCAATTTGAATTACTGTCACTTATAGTATATACAATTCTCTTTAGTTTACAACACACTTTAATGCCAGCTGCATCTGGATTTTCACATGAATCACATCTCACTTGTCTTTCCACAACTTTGAAATGTGTCAGCATCCATATTAATGCCATTGCACATATGTATTTACTACGCTATATTATGCTCACATTTTTAAAATATGTGGCATTTCCCATTAGAAGTTAATGACAAAAAGAAATTGTTGCATTTTTCTAATACCTATGCCCCCCCAAAACTGACCTTTTCTGTTGGCTTGTTAATGGATCCTTAAGGCACTAGAGCCACATTGTCCCACAGAAATACAACACAAGCCACAACTATCATTTACATTTTTCTAGTAATCACATTAAAAGAAGTCATAAGACATAGATGAAATTAATACAGAATAGTGATATATTTTATTCAAACCAACATATATCTAAAGTATTAGCATTTCAGGGTGCCTGGGTGGCTCAGTGGTTAAAATATTATCATTTCAACATATAATCAACATAAAAAGTTATTAATGAGATGAGATATTTTACATTTCTTTTCATACTAAGTCCTCAAAATCTGGTGTGTAGTTACACTTACAACATACCTCACTTTGAAAGCCAAGTAGTCACTGGAAATACTTGATCTGTGTTCAGATGTCATAAAATTTACAGTTCAAAAAGTAGATTTACAGGGGCTCATGGCTGGCTCATTCGGTAGAGGATGCCACTCTCGATCTTGAGGTTGTGAGTTCTAGCCCCACATCAGGGGTCACTTTTACTTAAGAAAAAAAAAAAAAAAGTAGATTTACATATCTAAGTTGTTCCAAACTATCTTGATAGTATTCTAGTCACTGAACCAAGTACCAAAGAGTCATTTTCCTAAATATTTGCATCCACAGTAACAAATAATTAATTTGGATTTTATGCAAAAGCATGCCAATTTTAAAGCTACATCTAAGTTAAACAAATTCACTAATTCTGTGTCAACTCAGTATTATTGACATTGAATTCAAAGGGATATTGCATTAAGTCAAAAAACAACTCTCAATTTATCTGTATCAGCAAAGCTTCTTTTCTTGTACTTTTATAGTCAATTTACATAATTCTGTCTGTTATAATTAAAGTCTTTTGCATATTCCTCCATGCTAGAAAAACATGTCAAATCATTATTATTGATCTATTTTATGAAAAGTTTCAATTTTGACATAAATTCTCTTACCTGGGTAGCTAGATCACAAATAAGCTTATTTTTCCCAAATATCAGTCTTATAGGTATTCTTTTCCAATAACAGTAAACAAATAAACTATTATTAGCACATTTTATGAATTTTAATTAACTCTAGCCCATGGTGACTCTGCATTTCAATGGCCTGGAATTAAAGCCTTTTTATCCTCTCCTTTCCCCAAGTGAAGCTACTTGCCCACATGTAGCTTCAAGTGGTGGCAAATCTACAAGTCAGGGAGCCCAGATGGTGCCTTCTTCAATTAGCCAAAGTAATGGATGACATATACATCAAATCAATTTGTTTTTCTACTTGTGAATCTATTGTTTCACATTTCTTTTGTTTATTTTGAAATTTCAGCCTCATCTGAAAAATCCTCATTGTTTGAAACAGGGGCTTTATTCAAACACATCTTTATCCAAACAAGTTTATTAGATCACCTTGGGAATATATTTTTACTCTTATTTCCAAGTCAGCCAGGAACTTGTGGGGCTAACGTATTGCAGTGAGGTCTTTCCACAAACGCAGGTCTCTAGGTCTCCCGGAAAATAGTATAAATCTAAGGCTTTGGTTAAAAAAAAGTTTCTTTGGGAACTCATATGTCCTGTACTATCTGCATAATTATATTTCTAGGCTCTGTGAATTTGGGGATAAGAATTAATGAATAAGGAAACATGCCCAAAGCTTGTACATGAAATTTTATAGCAGTATTATGGCCAAAAAGAAGAAACATCAGATGTCCAGCAACTGACAAACTAATAAACAAAATGTAGCATATTCATACAATTAAATATTATCCCTCACCAGAAAGGAATAAAATCCCAATACCTGCTATAACGTGGATGCACCTTGAAAGCATTATGCTGAGTGCAAGAAGCCAGTTGCAAAGGCCACATATCATAGGACTCCATTTGTGTGAAATGTCCAGAATAGGCAATTCCATAGAGACAGAACATACATTCGTGGTTGCCAGGGACAAGGGGGAGGGAAAATGGGAAATGACTACTAATGGATATTGGGTTTATTTTGGTTGTGATAAAAATGTTCTGGAATTAGTGGTGATACCTGCAGAACTTTTGAATATACTAAGGCCCGCTGAATTATATACTTTCAATGGGTGAATTTTATGCTATGTGGATTATATTCAAATAAATTTGTTATTGAACCAATGATTTTTTAAAGATATCTGTAGTGTTTTCTACAGCCTTTATTAGCAGGGGAACCTCTCACCTTCATAACACCCCAGCCTGTTTTAACCAGTAAGCTATAGTCTGTTTCATTAATTTTGTGTGAAACAAATTATTTTTGCATTTTGGATGTTCCAACTGGACTAGTAAACAAAAGTCCTGGATTTTTCTTTTCTAAAATCTGCCACTTTTGAGCTTTGTGAATGTGGACCAACTCTGACCTTTGATTTCCTTATCTACTAAAGTGGCAATGGAGCTGATGACCTGGGTCAGGTGTGCTTAATAAATATTAGTTTCCCTGTATATGTGAGTAGACGGAACCTGATGATTTGAAAGAACTCTGCCATAACCTTTCTCCCAGAGAACAGCCAAGTACTGCTGGAGAAAATCACTCAACAGGTCATGGTCACGAATCTCAAATGAGTACTCAGCACTGCCAGGAATCCTCCTCTGCTGTTCCAGTCAGCGAATTCTCCCATTCTGATTGGCCACATCAAACCTTCTCCACTCTTAAAAATCAATCCCGTGGGCACACCTGGGTGACTCAGTCAGTTAAGCATCTGCCTTCAGCTCCGGTCATGATCCCAGAGTCCTGGGATCAAGCCCCACATCATGCTCCCTGCTCAGAGGGGAGTCTGCTTCTCCCCTCCCCCTCCACCCTTTCCCCTGCTCATGCACGCGCTCTCTCTCTCTCTCAAATAAATAAATAAAATCTTTTAAAAAATCGCTCCGATGCCCCCACCTCCCCTTCTCCTTCTAGTGACATCTTTCTATTTCACAAGAAAAATAGAAGCCAACGAGAGCCACTGTCTTATCTCTCCATATTCAGATGCACAGACTTCCATTCTACATTCCATCTTCCTTCCTTCCTTCATTTTTTGTTTTAAGGTGATTCCTCCACTTGGGCTTTGGGACTCACTCCACCCACCTTCCCAGGAACCGATGCCATTACAATTATTCCTCCTCTCTCCTACCTGGACCCTTCCCAGCAGCTTTTAATCTTGCTCAAACCTCTTATGAACAAAATAAAACACTGGATTCACTGGATTGTTGGACAGTAGTGGACCCACAGCCCACGATTTATAACTCACTGTGTTGGCCAGCTTTGAAATTAGATTCTTCTTGGCTATTGTCTTTAAATTAGGAATTATTGGCATTAATCCAAATTTTACACATTAATATTTTATTCATACCTTTATGAATCTCTCAAACTCCCATACAGTGTGATCAGATTTGTGTGATTAATGGTTACTCCTTATCCCTAGACTGTAAGCTCGCTGAGAACAGAGACTATGTCTGTATCATCAGGGTTGAGCACATAATAAGGACTCAGCAAATATTCGTTGAGTAAATGAATGAATGAATGGAATTCTGTAAGACAGAGCCAACCAAGGACTCAATACCAGTTAATTGGAATTAAGCTGGTTCCTAGATGTTAAATATTTTAAATATATTATAATCATGATATCCAAATGTGAGCACTGGACCTCTTTGATGTTTTTATATAGGCCATGGAAGCAGGACTATCAGAGGTGAAAAGTGAGTTACAGTCACGTGATGATCTCTTGAGAATCATAGAAATGGAACGATTGCAGCTGCACAGAGAATTATTAAAAATAGGAGAGTGCCAAAATATTCAAGAAAGTAAAAAAAGGTATATTCTTAATACTCAGCAGGCTGAGAGAAGCAGTTCAAGACACAGTGTTTGAATATCTTAAGAGTTTGAGATTTAAAATGAGAAGTCTTTGTTTTGTATTAACATGCTGTTAATTATTGAATAATATTTGATATTAAAAATAAAATCCATGATTATTTCATCTTCAAAATGAATATATTTACTTACCTAGAAAATTGTATCATATTCTTATTTATGGATACTTAAGTAGCACAGTGAGTCGGACATTTTCTTAGAACTTTTGTTTTTCAGGATACTGTAAAGAGAGTAGTATTAAGCTGATATTTAATTGCATATATTGATAAATAAGATTTATTCCATATTTTCAAGTGTTTTTATTTTGATTGCCTATAAACCTGTTACTAACTTTTTCACTTGTAAATGTATTTCTTTTGGTCTCCATACTCACTACTTTGTCAGTTCCATTAAGGGGGTTTTGTTAGAGCAGATTTTTTTTCCTCTTTTAAAATCAGACAGATATTGTATATTCCAGAACCACAAAGGAAATGGGACTGCTAAGGATAATGAAATATTTATACTTGTGAGTAGAAAGTCTGACTGTTCGAACCACTCGCTGATGTTCTAATTCTCACTGGAACTTGAATCCTTCTCAAATCTGAAGGCTAATGATAGGATTTTAAAAACTGATAACCAAATGGTAAGGGATATTTTGCTGAAAGATGATTACCTGATTTTAAAGGCAATGATTCTTTGTTTAAAGTTGCGGGACTTGCTTGAATTTTTTTGAGCTCTACACTTACAACAAATGGCAAGTTACCTTCCTAAAAATGACCTATTATGTGTCTCACCAAAGATAGTAGAATGCCTATTAGCCAGTCAGTGCTAGAGAGTACTGTATCTGCAAGCTATAGATTTCATCACTGATCATTAATAAATCTACTGGGAAAATATAGTGCACAAGGCACTGTTCCAGTGTGGTGAGTTGATGAGAAATGTCTTTGTACAAAGGATGTATATGCCTAAATATGTAAGAAATTTCCCAGAAGAGCAAACCTTTCACCCCCTGTGTAGCTGTGGTTTTATGGAAGAGCACTGTAGGTACTTTCTGTGGTGCTGTCCCACAAGGCAAGTGCTGAATTCCAGACCTCATCCACTTTCCTTCAAGGTATGATTTCATCTAAAATCTTGCAGTTATTCACATATTTGGCCAATACAATTCTTTTGTTATGCCTAATGCCATTCTCTGTTTAAGGTGGTATTTATTTTGGTCTCCAAACTGCAGCTTTCTTGTTTGGAGGGTATTCCTCAGTTCTAGTATTATTCTGAGATGTGATGGAAAGATAGATACTTATCTTTTCACAGCTTCCATTGTATTTCAGACTTTGGGCCTAGTCTTCTTAGCCTTCGTCTTTCCCATTGAAAGTTTTTAATGCTTTTGGTTTGTTCTTATATGAAGGTGATTCTAGTGTTTCTATTGTTTCGGTTTCTTTCCTTTGGACTCTATTTTTCTTTCCAGTGGTATAAACATGAGGCAGCCCAGCCTCCTGGGTGTAGACACACAGTAGTTTTATACAAGTAGCATAGTAATGCTTTTTACTCATTTTCAGAACCTTTCTCAATAATGCTATGATTTGGTTAGCTTTTCCTTTTTCTTTAGCTACAGAAGCACCGTGGTATGATATGTTCTGAGAATTATTAAAAATAATCCCAACACTCCTACATAACAAATGATAATTCCTTTACATATTATGATTATTAGCATTTTATATTAGCATGATTACTGTTTTCTTCTTTGAACTAGTCCACATTGACCTTCAGTGTTTTTTCCAGTTGCTCAGTGAAATTTACAAGACCATCATGAGGGTGTTTCCCTCCCCCAATTCATTCAGCATTCCATTCCTTGAAATTGCTTTGGAAGAATTGAAAAAAAGGAAATGTCATTTTTCACCCCTTTCAAATAATAGCAAATAAGAAAAATTTAAGACTGATTCTGAAATAATGTTGGAAGAGAATATTGGATAAAATGCTCACAATATATTACTGAGTAGGAAACAAAAGGGGACTGAAAAATAATGTGTGCAGAACTTTCTAATTGTATGGGAAACATATACATTTATACCCACGTGCATAGAAGAAAGATGATAATATACACAAAAATGCCAATAATTCTTTTTCCCTGATGATATTATAGCAGCATATACTCTAATATCCTCTGTTTTCTACAGTTAACACATATATTTGATAATCAGAAGAAAGGCAATCCGGTCTAGATACAAGTACCTCAGGGATATTACTACAAACTTATACCTTTTAAAATATCCCTTTCTTTTCAGTATTTACATCAGGTATTTCTCTGTCATTGCTCAGATTCTGTTTTGTGTGGTTTAAGTTTGTGATGTATGGAGACTTTTAAAAAGTTATTTGGAAATCTGAACTTGTACTCCCTTAGAGGTGGGTATGTTCCTCAAAACACCAGACTTGACTAGATTAGTCAAACAATAGAAAGCATGCTACTGTCCTTGCCTGGCTATTTTTATTTTCTGTTTCAATGATTTTTTCTTTTCATTTACCAACTTCCCTTATTTAGAAGTAAACCCAGTTGTACTTCTCCAAACCTCCTATAGAAATTGTACTTTTTATACTAGTTTCTGTGTTTCCCCTCTGGTATCCCTATGCACTGGCAATTCCTTTTATAAATTAAGCAGCCAAAGAACAGATGTATTTGTGCTTTCTCTGGGTAGACTGTCAGATTTAGTCATTTTGGGTCACTTTTATGGAGTAGTTGCTCCCCTCAGACTTCTCTTGACATAGTTCCTTTCCATGATGTACAAGCTAGTTAGATGTGTTTCCTTTTTTTAAAGGGGTTCCCAAGCTATTTTATTATAGGAAATAGTCTTCTTATATAAAAATCTCATCTACAAATGCAAACTCAGTATTCTGTCAATTTTCAAGGCACAATTGAAATTCCATATAATTGCTACCTTTTTTTTTTCACTCAAACCATTTGCACTCAGTTAAATATGTAAATACTTATGGGATCTGAATGTATTAGAATTTGCAATCTGGAACTAGAAATTTTTCCAATAAACTAATAATCTATCTCTACAACCTACAGTAGTCTAAATTGACAATATAATCATGACAGTTTACCAAGTTAAGTTTAATTTTTATTCTCATTGTTCAATTTGTAGACTTGAATCATCTTATTCACCTTCTACTAAAGAACCAGAAAGGAAGAGGAAAGAGCTGTTTTCAGTGACCCTAGATCAACCAAATCATGAAAAAGAATTGAACAAGGTATGGGAAAAAATGGGCTTCATTCCTCCAGGCTGATCTGAAGTCCTTGAACAATTCAGAAGGCAGGGGGACCTTCCTTCTCATTCCCTTCTTTTTCCTTTTATATTTTCCCCTAAGACAACAACCTACCAGGCTGCTAATTCCGACATTCTTCTGCATGATGCTATAAAAAACACAAACCTTAAGTCCTCACTGTGCCACTGGGAGACTATGACACTAGGCTCCATGACAAGTAGCTTATTGCAAGAAGTATGAGAGCCCAGACTCAGGCCTCCAACCATCTAGTAGGTACATAAGCTCGGGGAAGTTGCCTGGGCAAGTTGCCCATTTCTAGGATGAAGATGGAATGTGTAGTACCCGCCTCCTACAACTGTGATGTGGCTTAAAGGGGCTACTAATAATTCTGCTACTTAAATAGTAGTCCCCATGCACCAGGAGGGGCTCCGAGGGCCTAGCAAATCCCAGCTCATTGATTCCTCACAACAGTTTATAAAGTAGTATAACATCATCTTTTTGTACATTTGAGGACACTAAGGCACAGAGAAGTTGGGTAATTTCCCCCAATATTACACAGCCACTGGCAGCAGGGGTCAGATTCAGATCCAGGCAATCTGACTCCAGAGCCCATACCCTCCCCTTAAGTTAAAATCCATTTTAAAAATGCATGTAAAGTGCTTGGAACAGGACCTGCCTAGCTCAGAGGAGGCGCTGAGTGAGTGGAGGCTGCCATTGTTATTGGTTACACCCACGTTTGTCACTGAGCACCTAAGCCATGCCAAGTGATCTGCCAATAACAAGCAATACAGGGATGATGAAGGCCTGAGCACTGTCCTCGAAGACCTTGTGGTTCTCAGCTCTCTACAAAAAGTATATTCTCTTCACCCTCTAACAGAATCCAGGATGGGCTTCCTTTCCATGAGCTTATCATGGCTACTACCCATGTCTTTAGTCTTTAGTTTTGAACCACACCTAAATAGTCGATGTTAGATGATCTAAACAATTGTTAAAAGTAGGGAAAACCTTGGCATGGATTCAAATCATCATCTAGCCCAGGACAGCACCTGACTTACAAAAGTGAAAATAAATATTTGGAAAACAAGTGAATTAATATCAAGGTGAAGGTCTCCCATAATTGTGTAGGCTCATGCATTCAGTTGCCATTTGTATAAATTCAAAATACGTTTATTGAGCATTGAGTAGGACTATGGCTATTCTGCTTGTTTCTGCAGGAACTACAGTGACGCAAAAGACAAATTCTGTCTCCCACAGAGTTGACCATCACGTAGCTATTAAGTGTAGAAGAGGTGTTATGAACTAATGATCATTTTCCTTTTATTTTTCACATAATCCTATGAAACTGATTTCACTGTATTTAAACATATAACTTTAAAAAACTGCATCTTTGCTGGTATCCCCAGTGAAGGCATTATGATACAAAGGTTGATTAAAGCCACCTAAAGTAGAGTTACACTATTCTTAACCTCAGAGACTCAGTAACACTTTGAATAATAGGAATCTACTGACATTGCACAGTTTCAGTATGGAAGGAGAGAAGACAAGGCACAAATTCTCTTCATAGGCTCTTTGGAGACCTCTAGATAATGCACTGCCGTGCGAGAAAGGTAACAAATGAATTGTGTATAAATAGCTAGAGCTCCCAGGAAGGGTTTGTGGAGAGCATTTTCATTCTCTTGTAATAAAAGCAACAAGAGCCATGTATTATGAATCTTGCAAGTGTTTTCTTTCTTTCTCTTTTTTCAGTGTAGAACTATTTTTGTCATGGACTTCATGATAAAATTGACATTTTTAATAAAGCCAAAAGTCATTTAGAGCTCTGTAAATTAATCTCATTTAGAGGGAAGCTCTGCAGCAGAGCATGTTGTTTTAATATCTGAATGCTCTGAAAATAATAAAAACAGTTTACCCTTTTTTCCTAATAGTATATTCTTTTTTTTTTTTTTTTGTATTCTGCAAGTTCCATTTTGAGAAAACATGTTAACTACACAACAGGGATGCCATTAGCAAAATCCAAACTGGGACAAACCACACAAAGAACCCCGTGGTTTCATCAAATAAATTGTAAAGAAAAAAAAAATTGGATAGAGAAGATTGGAAATGAAAGGACATGTTTCACACTATCCTCAGGGTGAGGATATCTGTACTCCTCTCTCCCCTTCTCTTTTGCTCTTAGGAGCTGGATAACTTAGGCCCAGTCCATTCCCTTCCTTGGGAGTCTTTTTTTCCCCTCTCCATCTGTTCAGTGATGGGGTTGGGGTTGGACTGTGAGACTCCTAAGGTCATATCCAAATCTGAAATTCTTTTTCTTTTTTTTTTTTTTTTAAGGGGTAGGGGGAGAGGGAGAGAGAGAATTTAAGCAGGCTTCACACCCAGTGCAGAGCCCAACATGAGGCTCAATCTCACAACCCTGAGATCATGACCTGAGCAAAATCAAGAGTCAGATGCTTAACTGAGTGAGCCTCCAATGCACACCCCCAACTCTGAAATTCTAAGAATGTTATTAATAAATATAGAATCCCACATGAGGGGTTGGTGGTATAGAACTGAGGACAGATCAGGTTTTCCTTCTGGACATGCATCCTTTCCACATTAGGTCATCCCATGCTAGCTTTTCCACTGTGTGAACAACCTTTCAGGGTTCAGCTCCCAGGGGTTACATAGCACCGTGGGTAAGGTCTTGGAATCAGACTTCCTGTCAGCAGGAATATGACTTAGAAAGGTTACGGACTTAACTTCTCATTCCACAAACTAGAGAACTGTTGCAGGAATTAAATGAAATGATGTATATAGACTAGAACACACACAAACACAAAACAAGGGGCTTTATAAAGATATGAGCCAGTCCTCATATTTAGATCACAATTCGAATAAACAAAAAACATTCATTACAGTCCTGACACATTTTTAAATTTGAATACTTCCTGGATATTTGATGATATTGAGGAATTGCTAATATTTTTCAGATATTGATATTCTGGCTATGTTTAAAAAAAGAGAGAGAGAGAGAGAAAGAGAGTGCCCTTATTCTTTTACAGATAGATCCTGAAACCTTTAAAGATGAAATGAAAAAAAAATCAATTTTAGAATTAAGTGCCCTGGAGAAATTCATATAAATCTTTGTGGATGGGCTCCATTAAGCTCTCCAGCCTTATTTCTCACAACACGTCGCGTCCTGGCCACCCCAGGCTCCTTTTGCTTCACTGGGCATGCATTTCTCCACAAACCCCGACCCCTGCCTGTCTTCCCAGCACTCTTTGCCTGGGGCCCTTCTCCATCCCTGCCTTCCATCTGGCTTCCATTCGTCCTTCAGTATTTGTCTGATGTCCCCTCCTCCAGGAAGCCCATCCTGATATCCCCAGCCTGGGTTAAGCATCCCTCTACTGCATACTGCTGATGTGGATTGCTACTTTGTGTTGTAACTATTGATTTTTTTCCCACAAGGAACTATGATTTTCATGAGATTGGCGACTATGTACTTTATCTCCAAATCTCAAGAATGAGAGACAGTGAATGATTTCTAGAAAGGTGGTAAGAGGCTGGACCAAGACAGTAGTAGTGGAAATGGAGAGTGGAGGAGCAGTTTAGAGGTGAAGTGTGAGGAACAGACCTTGCTGCCTGACTGCATTTGGTAGGACAAGGGTGGGGAGGAGCCCAGGGTAATCCAGAGGTTGCTGACAGGGAAGGCCCAACTATGGTTGAGAACAAGAGACTCCACCTGTTTAAGGGGAGGAGGTGATGCATTTTCATAGACACATTAAGTTTGAAATTTATTATAATGTGATTCTGAAAAACATAGTGTTTAGACACACAAGGTACACATAATTTAGTCAAAAAGGCACTGAATTTAAAGCTCAGAGTCCTAGGTTCTAGTCCTAGCTCTGTTGGTTAATAGCTTTGTGACCTTGAACAAGTCACTTAATCTTTCTAGGCCAATTTTTTCTCCCTAAAAACATGTTTGGTCCATCTGCCTCTGCGTAGTGGGTCCAAGGTTCTTCTACCAAGCATTCCTTAGTGGCCATTTGATGGGTATCAAGTTAAGTTCTAGAACAGTATCTATAGTTGACAGCAAGGAATTATGCACTTAAATTGTTAAGAGGGTAGATCCCATGTTAAGTGCTCTTAACACACACACACACACAAATCTAAAGCAAAAAAGGAACACGGGGAAACTTCTGGAGGTAATGGGTATGATTATTGTATTCATTGTGATGATAGTAACATGAGTGTATGTCCAAACTCACCAAATTGTATACAATAATTACGTGCAGGTTTTGTATTCTAATTAGACCTCAGTTATGCTGGGAGGTAAGTGCTTGATAATATTTTTTTCACCTTCCTGTCAAAGTAGTTATCAAAGTAGCATTGGTAGTAAGTGATGACTTGCATACAATAGAAACTAGAAGTGAACAACAGAATTTTGAACTTGAAAGGAAAAAAAGTAAATGAGTCATTTATTGTAAGTATCTCTTTAATTCAGCATTGATCGGAAAAGGAGGGTAAAGTGGGGTCTGGCCAAGGTTTAAGATAGGACAGGAAGGCTGAACATGGCTAACAAAAGCCTTAAGTTCCTTGATAAAGAAAAAGACTTGTTAATATTTGCCGCAATGTCTCTACTGCAGATAAGAAGGCAACTCTATCAGGAGGAAGAGGACCATGGCTCTGAGCAGGAAAGAATGAGGAACGAAATCTCTGACCTAACCGAGGAGCTTCATCAGAAGGAGATCACTATAGCAACTATCATGAAGAAAGCTGCCCTTCTGGAAAGACAGTTAAAAATGGAGTTAGAAATCAAAGAAAAAATGTTAGCAAAACAACAGGTATGCAAGCGGGCAGGACAGCCCTCGTCCGGGTCACTGTCTTGCCCAGTGGAGACCCTGGTTTTCTTCGAGGACCAACAAAACACTGTGTCTCTCGGTATTGTGTCTGAGACTAGCATCATGGAAATGCTTGGTGGAGTCCCCTGAAACCTTTGCAAAATATCGCAAAGTGTCATCAAAACAGATCCAGGGCTAAAGTGACAACAGAAGATAATTGCACTGAATCTCATCCTAACCTTTCCTTGTGACACATATTTTGATCACCCCCCACAGAACGCTCCAATCAAAGATTTCTTCCTGAATCTGTGTCCTGTAGTTCCATTAATATTTTTGTCTTTTAAAAAAAAAAAGCCTCTCTTCCAGGTTTTTGTGGATACTTCTCAACCCCATTTTATGTATTTATTTTGGGGTTTTGTTTTTTTTAAGATTTTCTTTATTAGAGCATGAAAGCAGGGTAAGGGGCAGAGGGAGAAGTAGGCTCCCCGCTGAGCAGGGAGCCCAATGTGGGGCGGGATCCCAGGACTCCGGGATCATGACCTGAGCTGAAGGCAGACACTTAACTGACTGAGCCACCCAGGTACCCCATATCTTGGGGTTTTAAAAAAGGATGTTGAAACATGAAAATTAGTCCATATTTACTGAACATTGACTCAATGCACAGCATGGTTCATGGTAAAAAAAAAAATCAGCAATTACACCGTTCTACTGTTAAAATATTGCAAATAACTTCAAAGTCCACCCTCCCTCCCTTCCTTCTATTTCTTTTGAAATGCCCTCAGTCCCATACTCATCGTCAAATTGGTGACTTGTTAGTTAAAGCTAGGGTTTATCTGTTGTTGTTTTTCTTTACCCCAAATCGAGAAGCTTTGAAAGTACCATTCAGTAACTTTCTAGGCATTTGAGGGTCACTTCACCAATAAGATGGCTATTTAAATCCAGTGTATTATAAAAACGAGAGCTGGCCCTTATCCAATTATAAATCTTAAACTGTGATTAATTTGTACAGTACACAGGAACATAGCATAGATGGGATAATAGCATTGGTTCTACCTGTACAGGAAAAGATACTGAAAACTGTTAGCAGTGATCTGGGTAGCTGGATTATGGATGATTCTTATTTTATTCTTTATACTTTTCTATGTTCTTTGTTTTTTGTTAGGGAGAACATATTTTGTAAACTACGAAAGTAAATTATTTAAAGGGGAGTGTTTTATATAGAAATGGGACCTATTGAATAAAAGAGTAGATACTATGTCTCAGTGCTGTCAAGTAGAAGAAATCAGGGAAGAAGAAATACATTAGACAAAATGAAGTAGTCACCCCCCAAAAAAAGAGGGTAGTTTGGCAGAAATATTAGAAAGAACAAAATTAAACATAAAAATCATGTTTGCATATTGTAAAAATTAATTACGTAGTGAAGAATTCCATGGGCAGCATTACTGGAGCATGTTTTTAAATTGTGATTTTTCTGGTGCTAATTTGCATACAGTAGAAAATAGAAGTGTGAAATGGAATTTTGGAATTGGAAAGAAAAAAGTAAATGAGTCATTATTGTCGGTATATGTTTTTAATTTAGCATTGATCAGCCAAGGAGGGTTAAGTGAAGGCTGCCAAAAAGAGAATGGAATGCAAATACTGATTTGGGATGAACATGCCTAATCAGTGTTTGTCTTCACTACACTCAGAAAACATTTAGATTAATAAAATTAATTTTAATAAAATTGTGGAGCTTTTATTATATATTTTACACTCACTTTTACCTACTGATCTGTTTTCAGGTCTCAGATGTGAGATATAAAGCTGTCCGAATGGAAAACACACACCTGAAAGGAATGATGGGAGATTTAGATCCTGGACGGTACATGGTAATAATGCTGAAATCATCCAGTAAATCGAACCGAGAGATTACATAGTCGGTCAGGATTTACCCAGACCTTATTTATTGAGCACCTCCTATGCGTCAGGCACACAGGGGTTGGGCCGCAAATTATCTGGCACTTGGATTGAACTTACTTTTATCCTCGGGCTAGAACATTTGAATTTCAAGTTTTATTCTGTGTTCTTTTCTTGGATTGGGCTAAATTCTGATCCTTTCCTCCAACATGCTCCTCGCTTGCTTTTGCTCCCGCCATTATCTCTAAAATCCTCCATCCAACATGGCCTGACTCACGTGTCAGCCTTAGCCTTGATGAAGCCGCCCCTGAAACCCCAGTCAGAGTGAACTGGTCCATCCACACTTGATCTGTATTTTCGTCTCACTCGTTTGGTAGCCTGTCACTTCCCGACTGAATGGTAAGCAGGGACCATGTTTTATTCATGTCTGTCACACCAGCACCTCACAATGTCAGAGGTATAGTAAGTGCTCATTGAATGTTGATTCAGTAAAAGGGAGGATGAACAAATGAATGACCTAGGACTGACCTTGTGGTTTGAAACAGTCGCTCTATCGATTAACACAGGGCTGCCTAAGCAGGCTCCGTGCCTTTCATTTTTGTTCATTATACCCGTTGACGGTTTGTTTTTAGATGTAAATAGGAGAACTTGCACTTATCAAACTAAGGAAATACCACCGTTACTTGTTTAGCATGTATTTGCCCTGAGAGAAAATCCTGAAATAATTTTCCTGTCATTGAGAGTGGAAAGGATCAAAGATGAGCATGGTCGGCTGGTTCGGTTTCCTTGGCTATGACAGGAGGAAGCTGGAGCAGGGCTTCTCCCTGATACTGTACTTCTGTGAGAGTAGGTACTCCTTCCCATGATGGTAAGCGTTTAGCATCAGAGAGTTAGAAGCATTCTGCAAGCATTCTGCAAGCATTCTGCCTTCTTTGGCCCTGGTGACAGATTCTGTGATTGGATGACAGATGAATAAAAAGGAAAGTATATATGTTTCCCTATCTGTTCCATAAAATCCGCATGACATTTTGGAATCTTATTTCTAAATGCTTGACACACAAAAATTTAAATTAGGTCCTGCCCCCATGAGTATCTCTTTTCCCCCCTCTCACAAAATGTTTTTTGTGTTATTTTTCTTTTTATTTCAAACTAAATGCTTTTCAGTGTGAATTCTGCGTCATCACAACCCACACTGAGCCTGTTTCATACTGACTTGTATAGGCATTTGGCTTTCTTCGTTGATTTTTTTTTTTTCCCCAAGAAAGAAAGCACATAAAGATATGTAAAGAAGAAGCTGATTATCCCGCTGCTATCCCCGGTCCCAGGTCCGGCTGCAGAGAGAGCCAGTGCTAGCAAACCAGTATGTAGCATTCTATAACTTTTTCTTGCTCCTGCACACATATAGAAGGGATGAGCTGAGTGTCCCTCTCCAGAAATAAGTGTGTAATAAGAACATTATTCTAAACTGCTTTTAACTGTATGTTATGGACATCTCTATAAGACAGAAAGAAAGCATCTTTTTTCCCCTCATTTCTTAATTAATATATACTCATGTAGTATATATATAATTTTTAATAAATTGAACTACAACTTACACACTAGTGATTTTCATGCAGTCTCTTTTTTCTTGCTTCTCCCCTTCTCTTTTGCTCTGTTTCTCCACCTACCTCATACCCCCATCCATCAGGTGACACCGGTGAAACCATTTGGTGTGTATCATTTTGTACTTTTTTCTGTCTGTGAATTCATGTGTGTGTGTGTGTGTGTGTGTGTGTGTGTGTACATATAGGTATGTAGTCATATACCCACTTGGGGGTTTTAACTTTTTTTAAAAGTTGGATTACATTTTGCACACTTCTCTGTCTTGTTTTTGTTCGCTCAGCAATATGCTTTGCAAATCCTTATGCATCAACTGGTTTAGATCTATTTCATTTTGCATAATGGCTTAGTAATATCCCATGATGTGAATATATCAAAATTTTTTCAACCGTTTTTCAGAATCAATCCATTTGAAATTAATTCAACTCTTTTGGGATTTTTGCACAAATAAACAATACTATGTAAAACATCCTCATACATATATCTTGGAGCAGCTTCCTAAGAATGGAATTACTGGGGGCGCCTGGATGGGTCAGTTACACATTCAACTTGATTCCAGCTCACGTCTTGATCTCAGGGTCCTGATATAGAGCCCTGGGCTCTGCACTGGGCATGGAGCCTACTTAAGATTCTCTCTTTCCTTTTCCCTTTGTTCTCCCAACCCTCTCTCTCCTTTTCTTACAAAAAAAAAAAAAAAAAAAAGAATGGAATTGTTGAAATAAAGCATAGGCATTTTTTAGAGAGAAAGGGAGAGAAAGCCAGTAGGCAGGAGGGGCAGAGGGAGAGAGAATCTGAAGCAGATTCCGTGCTGAGTGTGGAGCCCGTTGTGAGCCTTGATCCCACGACCCTGAGATCATGCCTGAGCCAAAACCAAGAATCGGCTGCTGAACCGACTGCACCACCCAGGTGCCCTGTATGTTTTAATTTTAAAACATTTTTTGTCAAATCCTATTTCTCCCACCTCTGTGTGTGTGCACCTTTTTCTTTCCTCAGCAGCAAGAGGTGTTATTGCTCTTTTAAATTTTTGTCAGTCTGATGGATGTAAAGTGATTTCTCAGTAGTACTTTAATTTCTATTGCCCTGGATATAGGGAGTATATTTTTGTATATTTATTGGCAGTGTACTATGAATTATATTCTTTGCTCATTTTTCTGTTGGGATGTCTTTTTCTTGTCAGATTATAATAGCATTTTCCTAAATTTATTTTATATAATTTATTTACATCTTTTTACCATACAAAAAGTTTTAAACTTTTATTTGTCAGGGCATCAGGGTGTCTCAGTTGTTTAAGCATATCTGCCTTCAGCCTTCAGCTGCCTTTAGCCCATGAACTCAAGGTCCTGGGATCGAGCCTCACGTCAGGCTACCTGCTCAGTGGGGTACCTGTTTCTCCCTTTGCCTCTGCCTGCCATTTGCCCTGCTTGTGCTCTCTCTCTCCTCTCTCTCTGTCAAATAAATAAATAAAACCTTAAAAAAAAAAAACTTTTATCTGTCAGACACTTGTATCTTTTTGTTTATACCTTCTGCATATCCATCCTGGAATATCAAGAGTTTTCCAACTTCTAGACAGTATACACTGTTTTTTAGAGTATCTTCAATGACTTTTACATTTTTTCATCTAAGTCTTTAATCCATATGAATTATAATTTTCCATATGATATAAAACAAGAACCCAATTTAAATTTTTATAGGAAAGTTAAGTTCAATTTATCCAGTTTCTCCAGATAATTTCCTGTTGGGTTTTATTTGGAATAAAAATAAATATACATATAACTTTGAAAGAATTAACACTTTTGGGACACCTGGGTGGCTCAGTCAGTTAAGTGGTTGCCTTTGGCTCAGGTCATGATCCCAGGGTCCTGCATCAGGCTCCTTACTCAGTGGGGAGCCTGCTTCTCCCTTTGCCTACTGCTTTCCCTTCTTGTGCTCACTGTCTGTCTGTCTCTCTCTCTCTGTGACAAATAAATAAAATCTTAAAGAATTGACATTTTTATGATAGTAAGTTTTCTCATCCAAGAATATGACATCGGTCTCCATTTCTTCATATCTCAGTTTATGCTCTTCAGTAAGAGCTTACAATTTTCTTTGTATAGGTTCTGTGCTTTCCTTTTAAAATTTATGCTCAGGTGTTATATAATTCTTGCCACTCTTCTAAGTGGAATATTTTTCTTTTTTCCTTTAAGAACTTATTGCTAATGTAGCAATAAAGTCAAATTGTCTTTTAATTCTAGTGGGAAGTTTTCTAGGGTTTCTTGGGTTTTTTGAGATATACAATCATTTTAACGAAAATAGTAATTTCAACTCTTTTTCTTTACTGTTCATATCAGTTCTTTTTTGTCATACTGCATTTGCTAAAATCAAGAGAATATGAAATAATGATAGTGATTGCTGACAAACTAATTTCTGATTTCAGATGAAATTGTTTTAGAGTGCTACTGTTTAGAATAATATTTGTTCTTGGGGGGCGTCTGGGTGGCTCAGTGGGTTAAAGCCTCTGCCTTTGGCTCAGGTCATGATCTCAGGTTTCTGGGATTGAGCCCCGCATCAGGCTCTCTGCTCAGCAGGGAGCCTACTTCCCCCTCCCTCTCTCTCTCTACCTGCCTCTCTGCCTACTTGTGATCTCTGTCTGTCAAATAAAATAACAAAAAAAAAGAATAATATTTGTTCTTGGGTTATGGTCTTAACTCTTTTTATTCCTAGTTTTACTCAGAGTTTTTAAAATTTGCTCCTGGCTTTTGCCAAACACCTTTTCAGCATTTATGACATCATCTGGATTTGTCTGTTGGTTTGTTGTTGTATATAATAGATTGACAGATTTCCTGATATGACTTATCTTTGAATTTTTAGAATAAACCATCTTGGTCATTGTGTTCATTTGCTAGGGCTGCCATAACAAAGTACCACAAACCAGGTAACTTAGAACAATAGAAACTTCTTGTCATACGGTTCTGGAAATAGAAGCCCCAAATCAAGGTGTCAACAGGGCCACACTCCCTCTAAAACCTGTAGAGGATGGTTCTTCCTCACCTCTCAATAGCTTCTAGTGATTTTCCAGTGAGCTTTGGCAATCCTTGGCTTTAGATACACCATTCTGTCCTCTGTCCTCACAAGGCATCTTCCTTGTATTTCCCTTCACACAGCCTTTGTCTGTTTCCCCATATCATCTCCCCTCCATGCGTGTCCATCTCTGTGTCCAAATTTTCCCTTTTTGTAGAGTACCTGTCATATTGCATTAGGGCCCACCCTAGTGACCTCACTTTCACTTGATTGCCTACGTAAAAATCCTTTTCCCAAATAAGGCCACATCCTGAGGTACTAGGAATTAGGACTTCAACATACTTTTTTCTTTTTTCTTTTTTTTTTTTGGTGGAGGGACAAAATTCAACCCTTCAACCCCAAATAGTCCTATTCTAAGAATTTTGACATATTCCTGGATTTTATGTGACAATATTCTCAATACTTTCAAAATAATTTCCAAATAAAATATTGTCTCCCATTCCATAGGTTGCCTTTTCACTCTCTTGATTGTTTCCTTTGTTGTGCAGAAGCTTTTCAGTTTGATGTAGTCCCACTTGTCTCTTTGCTTTTGTTGCCTATGCTTTTGGTGTCGTATACAACAAAGCATTGCCAGAACCAATATCAGGTATCTGTTGCCCCTCTGCTTTCTTCTAGTTTTAGCTTCAAGTCTGATATTTATGTCTTCATTCCATTTCAAGTTAATTGTGAGTGGTAGAAGATAGAGGTCAGTATCATTCTTTTGCTTGTGAATATCTAGTCTTCCCAACATTTATTGAAGAGACTATACTTTCCCCACTGTGTGTTCTTAGTGCTTTTACTAAGGATTACTTGACCATACCATGTGGGTTTATTTCTGGTCCCTCTATTTTGTTCTCTATCTATCTTATGCCTCAGTCACCACAGAATGTCATTCATTCATTTATTCATTCATTCATTCTGCAGATATTTATTGAATGCCTACTCTGTATCTGGCGGTATGGGAGTATTGTGAATAAGTCAGAAAAGATCCTTGAAGTCATGAAACTTAATATTAGTAGGAAACCATATATTACCAGATATAGACAGTTACCTGGATAATTGAACTAGAGAGTGATGGGAAAGCTCAGAATTCAGGGACCCTGACAGGGATTACCTAACCCTGTTTGGGGAGCAATAAAGGGCATCTGGGGAGCAGTCAGTCAGATGGATTGGTGGGAAAGAGTCCTGGTGAGAGAACAGAATGTGCAAAGGGCAGAGATGAGAAAGAGTCAGGGAACCTGGGAGAACTGTGTGATAACAAGGAGCTGCTACTCATTCCTTGGGTGCTTGTCACATACATGCCTTATAATCTGCCAGATGCTTTACACCTATCAGTGCCTGTAGCCTTATAACAAGTATATGCTGGGAGTATGACGATCTCATTTCATAGAAAAAGGAGTGAAATCTTTAAGTTTTTAAGCAACTTGCCCAAGATCACATAGGTGGTAAGTTGGTTTGAATAACTCCAAATGCATGATACTAATTGTTATTATATTCTGTGATTCTCTCTCTTTCTTCCTTTTTGTTCACTGGCTCTTCACCCTACTGTTCCTACCCCGACTCATTGCACAGGTGTTGCTGTCGGCTCTTGCTCGTCTGGCGATATGCTTTCTGTTAAAGTATAGATCCAGTAACCACTCCAAGTTACTTCCTCTGCATTACCCAATGACTTCCAAGCTCTCCATTCCTCATACCGGATGTGCTTTTCTAACATAACCTTCCCTTTCAAGAACATGTGCTCAGTTCCCAGTAGGAAGTCAGAACTCTTCATATTCTGTGGCTTCCTTAATCTGGCTCTCCCACTTTGTTCCCCTTTAGTGACCTACACAAATCCTCTGCTAGAGCTAGGCCTGTCTTAGCCTCATCTGCTTATGTGATGGTCCTTTCTCATGCTCTTTCTTGCTTCCAGACCTTTACACATGCTTTCTTTCTAGCTAAGAATTCCCTTTTCCTACTTCACATAGCCCTGCCCTATTAATGTTTCAGGTAACTCAACAAAATTTTACATGTTATACAAAATCTTCTTTGGTTTTCCTTTTCTCTGTTAAGTGTCCATCTTTGAAAGTATCATAACATCTTTACTTAACATCTATCATAGCACAATGTTAAAATTGCCTATTTCTTGTCAGCTACCATCTCCTTACCAGTAGGCTCATTAAGGGCAGTTATGGTCCTAGTTCACTGTTGTACCCAAGCACCTAGTTCAGTGCCTGAATGCAGGAGGCAGCGAGAAAATATTTTGTTAGATGAGTGAATAAACAAAGCAATGAGTGAATGAGTGAGGGAATGAATGAATGAATCCATTATATGCCCTCCACCTGAATGCTTTCATTACTTTACCAAAGCAAAGACATAGTTCTACTTTACTAAATCTTATCAGTCCCTTCAGACCTAGATTAAATTATATCTCCTCCATGAAATCATCTTAATTACTCTAGACTCCATTTACTTCTTTCTTGGACTTTATTTAGCAGTTATAACAATATAACATCAAGTTTTGAATTGTCTTCTTTTATTTTTTAATTGTTTGGTGTATGTATGTCTTGTCTCATCAGTCATAGACTCCTTGAGGGAAGAAGTGGACTGTATTTTATACTTCCTCATATAGGGTTTGGTATAGGGTAGGGCTCGATGAATACTTGAGGATTTATGGCTCTCACCTGTAGTGTAAGAGGCAATGAATAAGTTTTCATGGAAATTATTGCTCACATCATTAAAGAGATTGCCAGAGCCATGTTTTATCCTACCTCCTACATGATCTTAGTCCAATAGTTTTTGCCATTCATTGATTCATAAAACATTTGAGTTCATACATGGTGCAACATAATTTAATATATAATTATACTTTATATGAGTCACTTTTTAAATGTATGTTAATTTCATCTACTCAGTTTTATTGTATTTTCCATGAAGGCAAGGTCACTTTTCCATACTTGGTCACCTCTGTAGCACTTATCACATTTATATACTGCGTATATATATACAAGGTACATATTTGCTTAAAGATTGGTTAATTGACTATCATAAAATGGAATGCCACTGATGAATTGTCCTCAGTATGATGCCTTATTAAAATAGTATTTAATCACATATACTTTATGTAGGATTGTAATTTATACAGAAAGTTGACTTTATAATTGCTCTCTCTTTTTTCAGATATGAAGATTTGAAATTGACTTTGATAATTGAAATAGTCAAGCCACTCCCCAAAGAGAAAGATCTGGAGTGTCTATTGAATTAAAAAAAAAAAAAGAGTAAACATAATTCTTTGTTCTTTAAGAGTTTGCAATCTATTATGTCACTTACCCAGCAATCATTAGTTGAAAGATTTCACATTAAAGAAAACTCCTGTTATGTGTTAAAATCCCATAATGAGATGGTTAATTCTTTCTGAAATAACTGGAATGGATAAATAAGCATGGAATTAAAGAATGGGCACTGAAATTTTACCTCAGGCAATAAGAAACAAAATATTTACATTCTTATTTTTAGGTTTTCTAAAATATGTGGTATTTAGATAGTATTCAAACAGTAATTATTTGTTTTTCCTTTCTAGACAAGTGAAATGACTGATATTAAGGTAGGTCCCTCCAAAATTACTAGAACTTTGCAATTATCTGCTTGACTAACTGTGAAGCACCCTGCTTATTCACACTTAGAAAAAGAAAGTTTAAAAAAGGCCTTCTTCCCCCTGCAGTAGGGGTAAGAGTCAGTCCTGTTCTCAGTTATTACCCGTTGCATGCTTGGGGCCATGGTGGCTCTTTTCCTCATCTGCAGAGTCCACTGACGGGACTAACTACCTGGTATGTCAGTTCTCCTCAGGTCTCTTGAGATACTTAAAATAGCGACAGAAGTAGCTCTGGAAAAGATGTTTTCCTTGCATTTGTGCAAGAACAGTTACACAGAAAAAAGTGTGAGGGGTTGACCTTTATTCTCCTGCTGGGTAGCTAATGAAAAATCAAATTTATCATGCTAGTTGTTTGTGATTCCATATTTCCTTAGACCCAGAAGTATATTTAGTAAATTTTCCTTCATTTAAGACAGGTATTATAAAATCAGATTTTATCAGAGCTCGGAATTTATGGTAATTTTTAACTGATTTGCCCTTCACTATCCATAAAGTTTGCTAAATAAAATTAGAGCCTAAAAAATTAGTATCCTCATAAGTATCTAATCCACCCATTTACATATTAAAAATTAATATACTAACCATAAAACATGATTAAAGCTGGTCCTTCCGTAGAAATATTTTGTTAGCCTAGTATTGTTGAATATACATGAACTTAAAAAGAAAAAGTGTACATATAAAATATTATTATTCAGACACTTCAGTAACTCAACTGGCCTTGTGCTAGCATGTCAAAGCACGTACACACTAAGAGGTTTTGCCATTTCAAGAATGCAATGGGTTAAAACTACAAACCTCTAAAATATGGGGGTAAAAATTTAGAATAACAGGCTTATAAAATAAACCATCAGAATCACAGAGGTAGAATTTAATCAGTGTCTGTTTTCACATGATAACCGTCTAGTGGAGGATTATTTCCTGAAATTACTAGAAAAGAATGTAAAAGAAACATGAAATGAGGGAGCCCCAAAATGTTGTTGTCAAGGAAAATAGAATATGCTTTTAAATATATATCATGTAAATACATCACCTGTGTAATTTTTTCAGGTCATGCTCACAATACTTATTTAATTATGGTGTATTTAGAAAATTACAAAGTCTTTTAAAAAATTATTACTATCATTATTACTTTAAACCAACACTAGGCCAAAAGGAATCACAGATGAAATCTAAGTTTATAGGAAAAACTTAAATAAAGTTATAACTGAGAAGCAGGCCGTCAAGAATTATATATTTTGATGAATAGATTTTTTTAAGAGTGAAATTTTGAATCTTTTCCATGACCTTTCTTGACTAGATCTGCTCAAATGAATATTTTCTTTATGAAGGGCAAAATTTTATAAGACCACATCCTTTGTATGTATTGCAAATCTGCTCTCATTTTAGAATAAACAATCCCTTCTCTTGTAAAGCATAGTACAGATTACTGTTTTATCTGCATTGGTGTATCTCAAATGAGCAAATGTGAAGAGGTATACTTAAGGGTGTATCTCAGATGAGCAAATGTGAAGAGGTATACTTAAGGGCATGGGCCTCCCAAGCAGAGAAATACGTCAAAGATCCTCCTTTTCCAAAGGACATCTTGGTCAATAGCTGTATAAACACATAACCCTTTCTGTATTGTTTTGGGGGAATTCGCCCTTCCGGAGAATTTTCTTTCATTCTAACGATTCATGAGTTTCTGTAACATATTAGGCAGTAAACAGAAAATATAGTAAACAGGCTTGTTCTTTGAAGAAAAAATACAACAAACGGCTAAACATTTTTCATACCTAATACGTATACATTTCTACCCTTCCTTGTTAATCCTGATACTAATATGGTAGTATATGAATAATTTAAAACACGCGGTTACATCCAAGAAATTGTAATGATTTTATGGGGTGCCTAGCCCATGACATGTCTGCCATGTCAAAGCCTCACATTTAGAAACTTCAAAATAAAGTTCTAAGCCATTTTCATTTATGGTCTTATGGGCTTTTAACCATAGAAGTTCAGAGCTTCAAAAATGATACTTTATCTATGTTACACTTTTTGTGCTTAAATATTGCCCTCTGACAACATTAGAAGTATTGTTGAATCAGCAACTGCACGACTCACAGATACCTAAATCACAGGACTAGAAAAGATTATGTAGACTCATTTAAAGCATTTTTATGAGTTTTCTTGGGAGGATATATCCTGTTTTTTAAAACTTTGAGAGAAAAAATGTTTAGACTCGGGGTGCCTGGGTGGCTCAGTGGGTTAAAGCCTCTGCCTTCAGCTCAGGTCATGATCCCAGGGTCCTGGGATCGAGCCCTGCATCGGGCTCTCTGCTCCGCAGGGAGCCTGCTTCCTCCTCTCTCTCTCTCTCTCTGCCTGCCTCTCTGCCTGCTTGTGATCTCTGTCTGTCAAATAAATAAATAAAATCTTTAAAAAAAAAAAAAATGTTTAGACTCTCCCTGAGAAACTTCTTACGGCATTTAATTCAAAAAACACTGGAAATCTTTGTTCTTGCTCTAAACCTCTCATCTTATGATTTAAACATGTGTCTCATTCTCTTCTTAAGACCCATTAAAAACTGGGGGGGCTGGGGGGTGCTCATACCAGATAGTAGAACTCCATCGTGAAGCCGCACTCCTCAAAACTACGGTACTGGGACCATCTCAGCTGTTAGATCTTTGCTTTTAAAATGGTCCAGAAGCAGACTCTAGTCTATATGGATTTTGTATATAATTTGTTGCATCACCCAACAGTGGGGAAGCAATATATGATTTTCTCTAATGACATGTGTTCTTGTCATCAGAAAAAAAGTCTTTCAAAATTGAAATGTATATTTATTCTTGTTCCATTATTAACACCAGAAGGCATACCCCATAGACATGAAAACTCTTAAATCCAGCTAATCTGTTCTAGATACAGAGAATGCTAATGCGTACATGAACATGGACACTAGTGTATGCACTGCTTTTCTGGGGATGTGTTCAGTGGCAGCCGACACGGAGTACCTGTGTTGTGAGGAGGTGAGGGGAGAAGGGCCTTAGGAAGTACAGAGGAGTAGATCCGTATCTTTGGACTCCAGTGGAAGATCCCTTCCAACAGATGTGTTTAAACGCACAGAATATATGCATCACTTATAAGGAACAGTTTTTTCAGTGATTTTTTTTTTTTATTCTTTAGACTATGGACTTCACTAACAGGGAACATTCAAGGCATACATCTATTAACAAACTGGAACATGAGAATGAAAGGCTCCGCAATGATCTTGCAAAACTTCGTGCCAATGGCAAATCAGCATGGGCTAACCAAAATACCTATGAGGAAATGGGACAGTACACCTATCAAAACCAAATAAAAATGGAAAAACATGAAGATAGGTATGTTAACTCTCTTATATAAGGACACAAATGTATGGACATTTAATAGAAATGAATTTTGAAACAATTCAAAATAGGATTTTGTAAACTTGCTCTTCAGTTGTTTAAAATTTTATTTTACAGTGATACTGCACAGTATAGATCTGTTGTTTTATGTGAAATTCTGTGAGGTTGATAGCTTTCAAAATCTAACAGGGAAATGGGTAGTGTTACAGTGAATTTTTGTCTCTTCAGACCCTTCTTAGATACTGATGTAGCAATAAAATATATAAACAGATATCTTATTTTTAATGTCAAAAGAAAAACTAGATTTTCATATGTTACATATATTGTTCAAACAAAGTAGAAATATAGGACCATGTCACTTCTGACTCACTTCAAAATATACACTTTATACCGACACTCCCAACAGTAGCAACAAACCAGTGATTGCTTCCTAGGGAAAGAATTGGACAATGGGTAGGAGGTTTCCCCTGAGTGAAGAGAAGCATATGGGGAATTAATATCTGCTAGCCACAGGATCCCTTTTAAAGTGCCTTAGTTCAGAATTTAAGTAAATATGTCAACTATAAAATCAGACTAATTTATTCAATTTTAATAAAATATTTATGGAATCAAATCTGTCTCTGGAGACTTTTTTGTCTTTCTCCAGACTTGGAAAATTCTCAGCAAAATAAACAAGCTTCTTTTCTCACAGGACAGCTCTGAGTTATTAATATGCTAGTGTACATTGTGAGGGTCAAGAAGGGGTGTAGTGTGCAACACTCCCCAAACTCATTTAATATCAGATTTATTAACATTTCATGGTGCCACAAAATGGTGAATTGATAGGACCCACGGTCAATACAATTTTAGCTCAAGAACTCATAGTACTTAGCAGGAAGACCTCACATACTGTCTTCATATAACATAATATTTACAACCTTGGGAAATTTATGGAAATTTTGTTATCCTCAATTTCCAATCAATAAATAGGGATAATAATTGTAAGTTTCTTTGCAAGAATTGGAGAAGAACACATAGTTCCATGTAAAACAAGTATTTCCATAAATGTTAGCTATTCTTATTGATATTATTATTACTAACAAAATTGTTAGCCTTTAGAATAATATGAATACGGGGCGCCTGGGTGGCTCAGTGGGTTAGGCTGCTGCCTTCGGCTCAGGTCATGATCTCAGGGTCCTGGGATCGAGCCCCGCGTCGGGCTCTCTGCTCAGCAGGGAGCCTGCTTCCTCCTCTCTCTCTGCCTGCCTCTCTGCCTACTTGTGATTTCTCTCTGTCAGATAAATAAATAAAAATCTTAAAAAAAAAAGAATAATATGAATACTTCTTCAACAACTCACAGTGCCTAAAAAGTTGGTGCTGATGGCCAAATGGCTGAATCTGACATTTCCTCAGAGATAGGTGGGGTGGAGGAGGGGTGAAGCCAGGCTCATCCTTGTAACTAAGCATGCCCAGTTCTACAGGTGGATAAGTGCATAAATCCACGGGACATACCAAAAAATATGTCTGTTCAACATTCTTGTGGATGTTGTGTATGTCTCTCCTACTGGTATCACCTCATCCCTGTACATGTTAGAGGATATGTCCTAATTGGATGCAAGAAATGGCCACCTTTCAAAAGTGCTAAATTAATAGACTTTATTTAAGTAGTTCAGGAAGGAAATGAGGACAGACTGGCTGCTACCCAAAAAAAAAAAAAAAAAAAAATTGATGGCAGGATGCTGGTCAGGGCAGAGGTTGGGGAACTGGCGGGGGGGGTGCAGATAAATGGAACAGGTCACTAAGACATGACTGTGGCCAGTTCTCTGGTGAATGTGTCCATGTGCTGGCCAGTAGAATCGAAAGTCTGTCCAAAAGGGGTCTCATTTTGATTGTGGCACAAAAGTATATTTTCTAATATGGAATAAACCCTTCTTGAAGTGCTCCCCTACTATACAGATTTCTCCGTGGGTCAAATCACAAACCCATGTATACTTTTTTTTTCCCCCTTGGCAAGAGAAAAGCAAACCCCTAAAGATATGATAAAGGGTCTTCCTGTGGATCTTAGCCAGAACTGGCCTGGATGGAGCCCCCATTAGGGGCAGAACACTGTTTCCTGGTCTTGCTTGTTGGGAATAACTCTGAAAGCCTTAGATGACAGTA
This sequence comes from Lutra lutra, assembly GCF_902655055.1. Lineage (NCBI taxonomy): Eukaryota > Metazoa > Chordata > Mammalia > Carnivora > Mustelidae > Lutra > Lutra lutra. Next base: position 38,469,813 of record NC_062287.1, on the reverse strand, counting down.
CCAGGAGTTGTTATTTAAAAGACAGTTACTTTGCCTTTTATTATTTTTAAAGAAGTAATTTTATTGTTTGGATGGCCCCCTTTTTGCTTTGTTAGACGGCACAGAATGTGTTAAAAGCGCCTAACAAAAATAAGACAGTAGGGGATACAGAAAGCAACACGAGGTAAAGTGCTCAGCAGGAGATTATCTTAATAAGCGGTTTGGACCTACTATTTCTGCTGCAGACCCTTGTGTCCTGCCAGCCTCATCTGTTGAAAGTTTCATTAAATTAGTTTTAATGCCTTGTCTGATTTCAGTGTTCTCCAGTGACCTGATTTTTAAAAGAAACAGCATTTCAAATGTTCTGAATAAATTATTACCATGTAGAACCCACTATGGGGAAAGCGTTGTTGAGTTGCAAGGACAGCGGGCTCAGCAGTAGAGAGCTGTAAAGTACGTGTCTATTAATTTTAGCAAGTGAAAAATGAAATGTTCCTTCTTTCCCTCACAGCACAGCTCAGTGAAGCCAAATAGCAAAAGCTCTATGTACTCGTGAGACATAAAAATCATCAGAAAACACTGAGTCATATTTACATAGCAATGGCTAATGCGGTGAGGTCTCATTAAACTATTTTAGAAAGGAGAAAGCTTTTAGGTACAAGTATATGAAGAAAGTATTCCACAAAAAAATGTTTTAAAGACTTTATTGATTTATTTGTCAGAGAGAGAGCACAAGCAAGGGGAGCGGCAGGCAGAGGGAGCAGCAGACTCCCCACTGAGCAGGGAGCCTGATGCGGGACTCCATGCCAGGACCCTGGGATGATGACCTGAGCCAAAGGGAGATGCTTAACCGATTGAGTCACCCAGACATCCCCCACAAAATTTTTAAGTCTGATTTTTAGCTGCTTCCTCCTTTTAGCTGTGGAAGATTGGCATAATACATTTTTTTTATTTTATTTAAATTGGATTAATTAACATATAGTATATTATTAGTTTCAGAAGCAGAGTTCAGGGATTCATCAGTTGCATACAGCACCCAGTGCTCACATCACATGCCCTCTTCAATGCCCATCACCCAGTTACCCCAGCCCCCCACCCCTCCGGCAACCCTCAGTCTGTTTCCTATGGTTTGTCTCCCTCACTGATTTCATCTTATTTTTCCCTCCCTTTCCCTGTGATCCTCTGTTTTGTTCCTTAAATTCCACACATAAGTGGGGTGCCTGGGTGGTTCAGTGGGTTGAGCCTCTGCCTTCAGCTCAGGTCATGATCTCAGGGTCCTAGGATCGAGCCCCGCATCAGGCTCTCTGCTCAGTGGGGAGCTTGCTTCCCACTCCCTTTCTGCCCGCCTCTGTCCCTACTTGTGATCTCTCTCTCTGTCAAATAAATAAATTAAATCTTTTTTAAAAATTCCACATATGAGTGAAATCCTATGGTAATTGTCTTTCTCTGATTGACGTATTTCACATAATACATTTTTAAATAATCTTTTATCCAATCAGAAGTAACCCAATTTTTTTTCATTCCTATTAGAATAAGAAGTTCTTCATGCTCATCCACTTTAAATGCAAAGCATTTTAGGATATTCCAACAGATTTGCTTTCTGATAAGAAAGTTATTTAGCACTTTAAAAAATTATGAATAAGATATAATTGAATTTTGTGAGGATATATTGAATATTTTTAAAGTTTTTAAAAGTTAGAGTTTTGAAGTTTAAGGGTAATTTACAAGCTAATTTTGAATAGTAGTATCTAGAGCGATTAACATGACTAATTTTAATGACACCTCAATTTTGTAATAAAAGGGGTTTCATCTCTATATACAATATGTACTTAAAAGTCAATGTAAAGTTTTAAAGGCTACATCATGTAGAGGAGGGAGTTTAGTGATCATAAATATTAATCATTAAAATTGCTTCAAATCTAGTTAAGAAATAAAAAAGATTCTAATATTAAGAAAACCAAAGTTGGTGGGTTTGTCATAACCACTCTCACAGAGTCCCTTGTCAAGGGATGAATAGTCATCCAGAAGCCAAAAAAGTAAATTGAGAAAATTTTGTACCAAGGTGTTACTGAATAAGGAGCAAAACATAGCAGGCTGAACAGTTGTGGGCCAGGAAATAATGAGTAGTTCGTGGAACGGGGAGCATCACGTGGAGTGCTAGAAGGCAAGGCTGGAAGCAGGCAAATTAGCACTTGTGAAGAGAACATGTTCATGCTAAGAATATTATCCTGTAGCCCAGGGAAAACTAACAGAGGACAAGGAATAGATGTCCAGTCAGACAACTCTGAAAACTGTGGACAGCTGACTCCATGGCCTCAGAGGCAGAGCTCTGCTCCCACCAAAGACTGGGTCCTGTCCTCCTGGCCTAAGCAGGCAGAGGCCTTGGATGAGGGCCTATGGAAAAGCTAACTGAAAAGACCAGCTTGTGAGAAGGAAATAAAAGCCTTCAGAAATAACTTTTAAGAAAGCTTTTAAATTGATAGACTGAGCATTTTTTGCAAGACGGTTTTATGAAGTATTTGAATAGCTGCATTTTAGAAGAAGAACTTTTCAGATATAAAGACGACTTAAAGCAAAAAGATTTTACTCCATAATATAGTCTTTCCTTTCAATCTCTATATTTTATGGATCTTACAGTAAAACGCATGTTCACCTATAAGTTTCAGGAATTAACACTGTAAAACTGTATCGATATATCCAAAGCAAAAGGGGTTATCAAGATACTTCTATAGAATATTTAGGACAAATACTTTCCCTGAAATCTTTGTATAATTGAGATTATGAAGAGATATATATTTCTTGAGTCCCTTCTATAATTATCTTATTTTTTCCCACTGTGCTTTGACGTGTAGATGTTACCCTCACTCAATTAAAACATTCGGCTGCAGACTCTGTGCAGATGTACCCTGCAATTGTTATAATTCTATCCAAATTGTGGGCTGTTTCATCTTATCGTGCACATCATAAACCACGTTATTTCAGTTTAATTTGCTGTTCTGTTTCCATGGTAATTATGGTTTGGAAGAATGGATTTTAAAAAAGGATATATTTCAAGATCAGTAAAAATGGAAAACATGTTGTGTTTGTTTTTATGTCCTAATTTACAGATGTCTCACTTAACTTTTATTGTTACTTGTATGCACCACTTTGAAAATGTTTACATGATAGGAAAAAAGCCTGTATAGACAGTCAGTCTTTGGATAAGAACAGAGAACAGTAATGTGAATTTTTTGCAACTGCAGGAAATTAAAATATGAAGGCTTTGAAAATGGTAAATCAATACCTGTAGAGAATTTGAATAATCAGTAAAAATGAATAAATAATCTTAAGTTGAAGGGATTCTTATGTTTTCATGGGCTTTGATGATTTTGATTGAATTTCAACCCCAATTTAATGAATTAATGTTCAGAAAGACATTTATTTGGTCCCAAATAGCTCATATTGTTAGGACCTCTTTATGTAAAATTTTATGGGAAATTGGTTCAGTTTTTTGCTTTGTTCTTCCTTTGTTTAGTCAGCATACCAAAATTTAAAATCTCACTGGTTTTTTATTCAGTCTTCTACCTTTTATTTTAGTACAAACAACCAATTCTGTACTGTGCATTTCATCCCAATTGTGGAGTTCATTACTCCCAACAACCCACTTTTTATCAAAGAAAAAATTAAAGTCCCAGAAAGACATAATTTTCTGCTCAAGGTCAAGGTCATAAAACTACTAAGTGTGGAAGAATTTAGGAGATGATACAAATTGAAAAAATGTTACAAATTCTTCTTTTTTTATGATTTTATTGAGAGAAATAGAGAAAATGCATGAGCAGGAGGGAGGGGCAGAGGGAGAAGCAGACTTCTTGCTGGGCAGAGAGCCCAGCTCAGGACTTGATCCCAGGACCCCCGGATCCTGACCTGAGCTGAAGGCAGGCACTTAACTGACTGAGCCACCCAGGCATAGCAAAATGTTGCAAATTATTAAGCCCTGTAGAAATTAGAATTATTGTACAAGGACTTATTTTAGCATTAAAAAAAAAGCAGCATAATTCTCTTAAGAAAGCCAGCAAGGTTAAGTGAAATAGAGAATACAAAAAGAGGATTATTTAGAATTGTCAAGGGCATCAGTGTGAGCTGTTCTGAGATTCTTCCCAAACTGGTATCATGTTATTGAATTAAATGGCAAAGAGACCCAAAAGTAAAACACAGAAATCGTGTTACTGTGTTTCTTATTGCCTGCAATCCAGGCAATAAGAATAGAAGAATATTTTTAACAATTACTAAGTTTCCGGTTCACTATTAATCATTAGAAATGACTCCTCAGGAAGATGATTTTCAATGAGATACCGAGATAAGAAGCCCAAAGTTTTTGTGCTTCCCCCCGCCCAGCCACCACCTTTAGACATCGGAGAAACTTAGATCCTTAGCCGCGAGAATAAGCAGTGTCCTTGGCATAGCAGTAAACGAGAACCATCCTTCTCTTCTAGACTTAGCCGAGATCGTGAGCCAAACCGAAGTGTGACACCTCCTCTGCCGCCTTTGCCATTTCAAACCAAAGAAATGACAAGTCCCCTGGTTAGTGACGACGAAGTGTTCCCATTGGTGAGTGGCTTATTTTTTTCCTTTGGGGAGTGATTACTCTACACTGATACCTATATACTGATTACACATTAAAAAAAAAGTTGCTCCTTGGATTGGACTCCAAGGTGGGTCTGCAGGTCATCTGGCTATGCCTTTCCTTAGAAGGAAAAGAGATCCATAATGCTCCATGAAGTGTTTCTGTCTCTGGCTATTACCCTCTAGTGCAGGCCAGAATTACTGGTGAAAATTTTAAAATTTTAAAAATTCAAATTTTTAAAAATTCAAATGCTTAGGACTCATCCTTTGACACTCCATGAGCCCTCAATGATCTGCCTATTTTATTTTATTTTTTTTTAAAGATTTTATTTATTTATTTGACAGAGAGAGATCACAAGTAGGCAGAGAGGCAGGCAGAGAGAGAGGGAAGCAAGCTCCCCGCAGAGCAGAGAGCCTGATGCAGGGCTTTATCCCAGGACCCTGAGATCATGACCTAAGCCGAAGGCAGAGGCTTTAACCCACTGAGCCACCCAGGCGCCCCAATATGCCTATTTTAAAGAGCAACAAATGATCTTTTATGCCTATTTTATTTTTTTCTTTTTAAATTTTTTTCTTTTTTAAATATTTTATTTATTCATTTGAGAGAGAGAGAGCAAAAGCAGGGGGAGGGGCAGAGGGAGAGGGAGAAACAGACTCTCTGCTGAGCTGGGAGCCCGATGTGGGACTCAATCCTAGGACCCTGGGATCATGACCTTAGCCGAAGGCACACACTTAACCATCTGAGCCACCCAGGCATCCCTTTATGCCTGTTTTAAAAAAAAAAAAAAAAAAAAAACAAAAAACTTTTTATTGACTCTGACATACATACAGAAATATGCACAATCAGAATTGGACAGCTTGATGAGTTATCACAGAGGGAACATCCGTGTAACTAGCATGCAAGTAACGAACAGAACATTGGTGACACTTGGGAAGCACCTCTCACATTCCCTTCCAGTCACCCCTTCCATTTGCTCCTAAGGTAACCACTACCCTGACTTTCAATGTCACGAATTAGTTGTGGCCATTTGTGAATTTTATGTAAATGGTATCATATGTGTTCTTTATGTCTGGCTTCTTTTACTCAACATTACTTCTGAGGTCCATCATCCACATTGTTTTCTATGGCTGTAGTTGATCTATTTTGGTTTCGCTATAGTAGTCCATTGTATATAAATACTACATGGGAGAAGACTACAATTTATCCATTTTGCTATTGGCATGCATTTGAGTTATTTCCTGCTTGGGAATATTACAAATAATACTGCTAAACACATTCTCATATGTGTTTTTCGCACACATGTGTACACGTTTCCATTGGGCATATTCCCGAGAGTGGAATTGCTGGGTCAAGGGGTATTCGTAAGGTCAGCTTTAGGAGGGAATGCCACACAGTTTTCCTAATTGTTTGAGCCAGTTAATACCCCAATAAGTAGTATATGAGTGTCCCTGTTATATATTCTTTCCAACACTTGGTATTATCAGTCTTTTAAATTTTAGTTTTCCTGGTCAGTGTGTAGTAACTTCCTATTGTGGTTTTAGTTATGTATCTGGTGAATAATGAAGCTGAGCTTCTTTTCATGTATTTACTGGCCATTTTGGTATTCTTCTTTGTAAAATGTCTGTTCAATTTCCTCACCCAACTTCCTGTTGGACCACCTTTATTCTCATTGATTTGTAGGAATTCCTTCTATATTCTGGATATAAGCCCTTTGTTGGTTATATAAATTTCAGATATCTTCTCCTACTCTTACTTGTTTCTTCACTTAATAATATCTTTTGGTAACCAGAAGTTCCTAATTTTAATACACTCAAACTTCTATGGTTAACATTTTTGTTATCCTATTTAAAAGTTGGCTTGTCCCAAAGTTATAAAAATATTATCTTCTAGAACCTTTGGCTCTTTACCTTTCATATTTACATTTACACCTGAAATCAATTTTTGCATATGGTGCAAGGTAGAATTCTCAAACCCTTTTCCCATGAAAATATTCAATTGAATTTGCACATGTTTTCCATTCCTGTAGATGCTATTGAATTTTCTGTATCCAGAATCAAACTAATGACAGTTTGTTTTCTACTTTCATATCTTTATACCTTTTTTCTTGCTTTATTATTCTAAGGTCTCCTCCAGTAAATGTTGAGTAGGAGAAGTGGTACAGACAGTATCCTTCTCTCATTCTCAATTGAAAAGAGAAAGCTTTCAGTAGTCCACCATTATGTATGATATTTCTATAGGTATTTTATAGATTCCTTTGAAAAGATTATGGAAATTCCCTTTTATTCCTAGATTGCGAACTTTGTTCACGAATTAATGGAATTTTATCAAATGTTTTTACTGCTTCTTTCCGGGACGCCTGGGTGGCTCAGTTGGTTAGGCAGCTGCCTTCGGCTCAGGTCATGATCCCAGCGTCCTGGGATCGAGTCCCGCATCGGGCTCCTTGCTCAGCAGGGAGCCTGCTTCTCCCTCTGCCTCTGCCTGCCATTCTGTCTGCCTGTGCTCACTCTCTCTCCCTCTCTCTCTGACAAATAAATAAAATCTTAAAAAAAAAAAAATGTTTTTACTGCTTCTTTTGAAATGACCGAAATAAAATAAAATAAATGACCATATAATTTTTCTCTTCTGTTTGGTTAGTATGATATCTTTTCTTGTTAACCCAACCTCGAATTCTTGGAATAAACTCCACTTGATTACTGTATTTGGTCTGTTCATATTGGCTTAGAATTTTTGCTTTGTGTTCACTAGAGAAATTAGCCTGTAATATTCCTTTGCTGTCCTTGTCAGCATTATGCTGACCTCATAAAACAGGGGGGAAAGGTTCTTAATTTCATATTCTTCTATTTCTTCATTTTCCTTGACTTTCTGCATTGGTTTCTATACATAAAAGAGCCACCTCTCCCTGTCTCAAGAAATGGTCTCCAATAGGTTGATTTCAGTCTTTTATTTTTCAAGTCTTGAATTTTCATTTGATTCTTTTTTACATTTTCTAGTTCTGTGCTGAAATTTTCTGCCTTATGATTTAATTTCTTGATAATCACGGGGTTTCTTAAAGTAGGTATTTACCTCAGAAAGTAACTAGTATTACTCTTGCCAATTGCGTTCACTTGTATTCAAAGTGTATTATGTAATTTTTCAGCGCCTCTCCATGATATACTCATATTGGATACAAATTATAAACAATGGCTACAACAGAAAATGTTTAAACTGGATGGGTACCCCATGAGTACTTTTCTGCTTTTCTGGAATCTATCCCCTTCTTTTGGAAGTAAGATTTAAGCTCTGGTGGAAAGAGAAGACTTAAAACCATTAACTCTTAAAGCCTTGAAATGCTCTTCTGTGTTCACGGCTACCTAAAATGCCAGAATTGTTAGAACAGAATAAAATCTCATATCGACAAAGACACTAAACTTCCTGATTTAAGCTACGGGAACCACTAACGGGATTTAGCAAATTCTGTATCAACAAAATTTGGATCTTTAAGGACTCCAAAGTAAGCATTACCCCAGGGAAAGCAAACATGATGAATTGCTAAATGTTCTAATGTCAGCAGTTGTTAGCATTGTAGGATCGTTCGTTTCTTCTCAAATATCCCCTCATCCGAGGGGCCTGGGCAACCAACCAACCAGAGCACCTCCCTCTTTATTCCCTGACCTCTCGTCCTGGTATTGGTTTTGTTCATAGCACTTCACCATAAGACATTTTACATCTGCTTGTGTGTTTGCCTCCCTCCTTTAGAATTTAAGCTCCATGAAAGTAGGGATTTTTTCTTTGTTTGCCATTGTAACCCCTGCACCTAAAATAGTGTGTAGCACTAGTAGGCACATGAAAAGCATATGAGATCATCTGTTTTATTAACTTAATAAGCACTGGGCTTTCTTCTGTCTCTAAAATTCCGTGTTAATCCTTTGAGGAAATTCCTAGCTCCACAGTCACCAGGAAAGAAAATTCTCTACTGTTTTAAGTCTGGGCATGGGGAACTTAATCTGTGATGTTCCCTGAAAGACACAGCCCAGTCCACTCTTCTGGGTCCAGTGGTTCCTCCCCCCAACACACACTTCTGCATTTTAACTTCTACGTCAATTCTGTTTCTTCCAAGACCATCAGGAATCTTCTAGCTGCTAATTAAATATGCCTTTAAGAACTCATCTCCCGGGGCACCTGGGTGGCTCAGTGGGTTAAAGCCTCTGGCTTCAGCTCAGGTCATGATCCCAGGGTCCTGGGATCAAGCCCCACATCGAGCTCTCTGCTCCGCGGGGAGCCTGCTTCCTCCTCTCTCTCTCTGCCTGCCTCTCTGCTTACTTGTGATCTCTGTCTGTCAAATAAATAAATAAAATCTTTGGAGGGAAAAAAAAAAACTCATCTCCCTTCATCATTTTTTCTTGAAACTCTCATGTCCTCTGGCTTCTATGACCCTATTCTTCACTGATTTTCCTGCTGTCTTTCCAATTCCTTTTTCCCAGTCTGCTTCCAAGCTTCTGCCTCCTATACATCTCCCTTAAATATTAATGTTCATCATTCAGTCATAAAATACGCATATATTATAAGCATCAAGTGTATGGCAGGTTCTGTTCTAAACACATCTTTGATGAGACAGGTCTACAGTCTGGCAAAAGAGAGTAACGCCCCCACCCCGCCAAAACATGGATGAATGGATTAACAAATAGTGTTCCAGATACACAGTGGAATACTGTTCAGCCATAAAAGGGAGTGAAGTAGTGATACATACTACAATGTGTTGGGTGAACCCCCAAAACACTAGGCTAAGCAAGAGCAATTGGCCCCAAAAGATCATATATTTTATGATTCCACCTATATGAAGGGCTGAGAATAGGTGAATCATAGAAACAGGATGCAGATTGGTAGTTACCAAGGGTAGCAAGGGGAGCGGGGAATGGGAATCAGTGGCTTAATGGGTTGAGTTTCCTGTCAGGAGGATGAAACTATTTTGGAACCAGAAAGAGATGGTTGTTGCATAACACTGTGAATGTAAATTGTAAAGGCCACTGAGTGATTCATTTTAAAATGGTTTTATTTGATGTGCATTTTACCTCAAAAAAGGGTGGGGACAATTAATGACTGGAAACAAAGGAATATAAAAAAAATCAAATAGTGATAAATTGTATGACAAAAAGAGAAGCCAGTGATGTGACAGGAAGTAACAGGAGTGTGAGAGATTACTCTCAGTTACATGGCCTGGAAAATGCAGAGGGGACACTGAGAGGACCTAAATTAAGTTGAGACCTAAATTAACAACAACAACAACAACAAATGATCTAAAGATCTGGAGGAGGAGGTCTGCAGGCAGAGGGAGTCCCTGGTGCAGATCTGGAAGGCAAGATCAAGTTTGTTAAGTTTGAGGACCAGTCAAGGAGTGGGTGGAAGAGTCTGGACCTAGGAGGAGAGAGAGGGTGGAATGAAATGGGGACAGAGAAGTATTCAGAAGAAAAGATCTGTAGAGACTATAGGCCAAGGGAAGGAATTTGAGTTTTGTTTTTAAAATATCTTTTAAGAAGACCCTCTTGATTGCCAAATAAATAATAAATTATAGAGGGGCAAATGTAGGAATGGGGAGAACAATTTTCAGGCTATTTCAGTAGTCAAGGCAAGAGATGATGGTGCTGGCTTGGTTACGGTGGAGAGAGAGAAACATCTGGGATCTGGGAAATGTGGTGGAGAACACACCAGACTGACAGGGGGTTGGCTCTGGGGGGTGAGGGAAAGAGAGGACTCTGAGATGACTCCTAGGATGGCATCCTGAGCACTGGGTGAACGCTAGTGCCATGTGCAGACATAAAAGACAAGGGGAAGGAGCAGGGTGAGAGGATAAAGCCATGATTTCTAGATAGGGCACTTACATTCAAAATGTTTATTAGACATGCAATGGGAATATCAGATAGGTGTTGGGATATGGGACTCTGGTATTCCAGCAAAAGATCAGAGCTGGAAACAAAATATGGGAGTAATCAGCACATGGCTAGCATTTAAATCTGTAGGGCTCGATGAGAATACTTTGCAGGGTATAAATGGCGAAACTGTCCTAAGACAAAGCCTCAGACCATAACACTTAGTGGTTCAATGAGAATCTTGAAGGAGAGGAGGAAAAATTGATGGCAAAGGAGGTGGGACCCGTGAGCAACAAGGTTCATTTGCAGAAACAGCCACGGGCAAGATACAAAGGAATAGGATCCACAGTAGAGGTAGAAGTTTAAGAGTCTCTGAAACTGAGTATGGCCTAAAATATGGCTAGAGGTGCAAAAGGGTGTGGAGAGATGAGGGAGCTCCCTCCTGAGAAGGAGGCACCAGGTGATGAGTGAGAAAGTGAATATCCCAGGGAAGGACAGTAGGACGGTCAGGCGGTGTTAACTAACCATCTATGGTCATGCACTCCAAGTGCAATCAGTCCCTGCAGTGATATAATCCCCACCTGCCCATCTACCTGCCCCTCAGGTGCAGGCATGGCTCAGGCTGTTTATTTAGGCCTGGGTTTTACCCAGTCCCTAGGACAGAGACAGGATACGGGCAGGGGGCGGGGAGGATGGGGGACAAGTTTCTGAATGGTTATAAGGATGGATCTGGAATATAAGCAGAGTTAGAAGGGGATGAGTGACGTGAGAAAGTGGGAATACTAGACTAAGCTGGAAGGATAGCAGACGGGTTGCTGAAAATCTTCATTAATAAATAATGTGGTTATCATTGCTGACAAGGTCGAGAACATGAACATGGGATGGGGGCCTGAAATGAAGTTCTCTCCAAGATCCCATTTTTGAACTGCTTTTTTTTTTAAAGATTTTATTTATTTATTTATTTGACAGAGAGATCACAAGCAGGCAGAGAGGCAGGCAGAGAGAGAGGAGGAAGCAGGCTCCCTGCTGAGCAGAGAGCCCGACGCGGGGCTCGATCCCAGGACTCCGAGATCATGACCTGAGCCGAAGGCAGCGGCTTAACCCACTGAGCCACCCAGGCGCCCCTGAACTGCTTTTTTTTATTTGCATGTCTTAGATGACTTCAATCAGACTCAGGGCTTAATTATCTATAACTTTGAAATATCTCTGATCCAGACCTATCTTTTGAGATCTGGACTGATCACCTATTGCATCTTCTACGTGACAATCTGAGTCTCAAGTCACTTCTAATTCAGCATTATTTAAAATCAAATGCACTTACTCCGTTCATATATTAATCTAAAAATTTTGTTTAAAATATACTCTGCCCAAATCTGTGCTAGAACCTGGGGAATCGAAAATAAGTAAGACCTTAACCCTCATGGGCCCCTTTACTGTTTTATTTTTTCTCAGTAAATGGCATTGATGTCACCCACTCATCAGTCAAGCCAGAAGTTAGGAAATCATCCGTCTGAGATCAGGTTTCCTAGACTCTGAGATGGAGATTCTTATGAAAGTGATTTACTGAAGGTAGTATTCTCGACAGAAGGAGAGTCAGGGAAGCAGTCTAAGGGAGGGGAGAAAAGCTAAACAAGGGCGAGGTCTCAGCAAGAGATTAGCTTGGCCTGGTCTCACGACAGAGTAGGTTCCCCTGGAGACAGGAAGTCGGGCGTTCTGTGCCTTGTGTCCATCAGTCCTTGCCTCTGGGAGGAGAGGGAATGGGCTGAAGGGGCTACTGCAACTTCTTGGATGAGGCAGGAGGCTCCTTCCCAGCTGCGGGTAGGTTTCCAGAGAAGCAACACCCACAGCAGCTGGGGAATGGATGTACTAGCCCATTGAAGGGAATCCTCATAGGGCACCAACAGCTTCTGCTACCGTCTGCCTCTTGAACCACTCAGATCATATTCTCTTCCTATTGTTCATTCCATTCAGGCCTAGCTTCTCCAAGCTTCTGGCTGGCTATAATTTCTGGGAAAGCTTAAGAGGAGGGTTAGTGCAACAAAATACAGGCCTTGATGCTGCAACTGGTCTCAAGGGCTTGACTGCTAGTCATCATCTCTTCACCCATTCTAGACGCCCATGCCCTTGCCAGGATGTGGTTACTTACAGTTAAAAGTGGGCACGAGGGTATTAAAAGAAATCTCCGTGGCTCATTTGAATATCAGACATGTTCCTTACCACCTCTGTTATGTAGCAATAGTCTTTTTTATCTAAGATTTTCATTATTTATTTGACAAAGAGAGAGAGAGAAAGAGAGAGCATACCCACAAGCAGGGGAAGCAGCAGAGGGAGAGGGAGAAGCAGACTCCCCGCTGAGCAGGTAGCCCAACGTGGGGCTCAATCCTGGGACCCCAGGATTATGACCTGAGCCAAAGGCAGACACTTAATGGACTGAGCACCCAGGTGCCCCATGTAGCAGTAGTCTCTGTGGTGATGAGGGCCAGGTTACCTCTGCTGGGGTACTACCTCTTTTCTGAGCCTCTGCTCTGTCAGAACGAGGTGCCCAAGGTGCCTAGGTGGCGGACAGTGCTTTAAGTTTAGTGAGAGTCTTACAGGTCTCTTGTTGGAGGCATTTTCCTCTCTGAGACCAACCACCTCGATACTCAAGATACAAAGACAGAAGGTCCGAATTCTCCAAGTGGGTCAACAGAAATGACAGAGAGTGGAGCCATTCCTCCGTCTTCCCTTCTGTTCCCAGATTCCTGTGTTCTACCTGTTGGAAACACAGTAGCGTGTAATAGCCATTGGTTGACTGTCTACACCATATCCCGGAGAAGGGTACCCCATCCTCATAGGGTATAATTTCCCAGCTGATGCCCCAGCCCTGCCTTCAGAAGTCTTATCAGGCTACCATCCTCTAGGTGGTGTTGTATGCAGGAAGTCCAATGAATGCCAAGGTCATGCCCCACTGACATACTCCTCTGCTGCAAATTAGGTTCCTTTAGTATTAATCAGGATCCCACATCAGGAAATAGGTCTCTCTGTGAGTTCTCAGGTAGTGGTCAAGGCCAAGGTCCTTTGGGCAGAAAAGGCAAACCATAGAATACATGTCAGTGCTGGTAAGGATGAAACATTGCCCTTTCCAGGGTGTAAGGAACCCTGTGTAGACTGATTGCCAAGAGGCTTGTTGGTGTCCTTGAGAGATGCTGCCCTGTTAGGAATTCCTCAGCTTTGGTCTCTGTTCCAAGCAGATGAGATACTCAACAGCACAGCTAGCTTACTTAAGCTTGGTGAAAGGCAGACCGCATCATTGGACCCACCTGTAATTTCAACTGGAGTGGCTAAGGACAGAGCTTGATCCAGTCATCCTGTCCACTTCTTAGATGCCTACTCCTCAACCAGGGCTCAGCAGCATTACAGAAACTGTTTTTTGACTAGTATAGAGTTTTCGGCCTTGTTTCCAGAATCTTAAAGGCCCTTCAATGCAACTTGCCTACTAAACTCACCTGAGGCTACACAAGGCCATTTTTTTTTCTATCAGAGACTCCTCTAGTGTGGGATCTAAGTCCATTTGGTAATAAATTAGGACTTCACAGGTCACAAAGAATTAAATGAACACTCCCATATTACCACAAAGTGTGTAACTGGGCGCTCACGACTGAGGCTTTGTCAGCTCTAATTGGACAAACGAGCTGCGTTCCAGCATTAGGGCCTTCCCCATGAGGAAGCTTCTCGTACGGCGACATGCACCATGCTGCCAGCCCTCCCCACCTGGCCAACTCCAGACAGCAATTAGCTCCCTTTTTCCTCCAATCCTTAATTTTTTTTTTCCTATTAAGCTTTCCTTGCCCAAGTCTACTATAAATCTCATTTAGCTTTTTGGAGTTGCCTAATTTCAGGTGAGTACCTCGGTTTTGACAAATTAGTCAGTATGTTTCAGGCAAGTTCCAATGTTGTCCCTGCTTTTGCAGTTGGACACAAGTAATATTCATTTCTAGAGCTTTGGAATATAATGGTGCTGTGATGTTTTCATTCCGTCAGGATTTCCCGAGCAGGTCCCTGTATTACAAAAGCAGAGAGAATTTAGTGTGGATTATCTCCCTGAGAGTTGCCCTTCGACATGCCAGGGATGAAGCATGTCTGGAAACAGGAAGGTTTAGAAGGCTTTGGTGTTCCTCATCTAACATTTCTTTCTGTCTTTAGTCTCCCCCAGATATAGTCTTCCCAGCCTCTCTGGCTGCACAGCATTCCTTCTGGAGGAAGAGAAACGAGCAAAAGAATTTGAGAAACTTCTAAATACGCATATTGAGAACTGCAAAGACATACAGAATTTACTCTTAATAAGACACCAAGCTAAAACAAAACAGACACATATGAGCTTTTAAATTGTTTTATTTGCTTCCCCCCACCCGAAGAAAAAAAAAACTCTGGCAAAATATTTACAAAGCTGAATAATGAAACTGAGAAATTTTGTTCTGTTTTCTTAAGAAATCATTTCTGTTAGGCAGCTAGAAAATATTTTTTTCGATAAAAGCTGTTTGTATTTCTACATTTACATAGTAAATTGTTCTGCTGCAGAGTAATGAGAAAATAAACATTGACTACTCCAAAAGAGATTCGTTTCCCAGTCTAAGGAATATTGTGGAATTAATATGGGGCTTTTCCCCCACTTGAATCGTGTATACTGAAAACCCATTTCGCCTGTAACAACACAAAATGAGGGAAAGGGAATGCCACCTTCCAATACCAACGCATCGAGCACAGCTCACTTGTTCTAGGTCTGGAAACTCAAGGATTTTTAAGAATGAAAGACATTATTTTGAGCTTGTCAACATCCTAAAATTTCTTTTAGGAAAAAAAAAAAACAGTACAGCTTTACTGTTTCGCGTTCATCCTTGTAATGTCTCTGTTTTAACACAATGAGACAGGGACGAGCTATTTACAACACTTAACATATATGTGCCACCAGAGATTAAGCTTTCCTGTTAATGTTAACTACTTCATGGACATGAACAAGATCAAGAAGATATAAACATTACTGTTGTGACATTCTTCTCTGTAATACTTCTGTTGTTAATATAATAAAGGAATACAAAATTCTGTGGACTGAAAACATAAATGCCAAATCTGTATACAACAGTAATAGCATGGTAGTGGACAATAAAATTCAAGTTACAAACATATAAGCATGACAATCCATTCTTTCTTTAAAAATGACATTTATATAAGATTATGAAAATCCCTCTATAGTCAAGTAAGTCCTATAGTTTTTATGGTTTTCTTTTTCTCTTCGAAAAGACTAAATCTCAACATACTGAAAGATGAAGTTAAGATGTCTAGATAACAAGTGTCATTGTCATGCGAGAAATGCAGAGCCCTGTTCCCTTTAGGAGATGGGACCGTGTACAGCTCTTGATATTTGAAGAAAGCCTTCACACAGCAATATTCATTCCAACTCAAAACAAGCCTGTGAAGTCAGCAAGGCTAGAATCCTTGTTCCTGGGAATCCAGCTGTTAAGAAACTTCTAGAATCAGGGTAATCAAGGGAGTCAGAGACGCCTGGCTTTAATTATTGGCTCCAGCCTCTTCCTTCTTCCCAGTTACCACCTTTTGTAAGCAAGCAGATGGTGAACAAGGCTTATCCACAGAAGCCCTGTTTCATGACAAAACATTTGAGGGGTACAAAGTCTCCAGTGTACCCAAAAAAGTCTATATGAGGCAAAATACAGAAGTTATGGCGCTTTAAAACTTTTTTTTTTTAAAGATTTTTATTTATTTGACAGAGAGAAATCACAAGTAGGCAGAGAGGCAGGCAGGAGAGAGGGAGGAAGCAGGCTCCCTGCTGAGCAGAAAGCCCGATGCGGGGCTCGAACCCAGGATCTGGGATCATGACCTGAGCCGAAGGCAGCGGCTTAACCCACTGAGCCACCCAGGCGCCCCAGCGCTTTTAAAACTTTTTAGTAATTTTCTAGCTGGATGCAAAATATTTATCAGTGTTATCTTTAGAAGATGGGAAGAAAAAGTATGTGTTAGGAAAAGGGCATTCCAGAAACAATTCTAAAAGCTTTGTATCCATAATGCAAATGCAAACAATGCAAAAGCTTAAATACATGTATCTTTATAATGCCCTAAATCTGAATGCCACTTCATTCTTCTCAGGCTGGAGACATGATTAAAAACTGTGTGCTGAAATAAAGTTCTAGCTAGTTCATAGAACTTCGCAGAGTCAAGAGAGCGTGAACTTGGAGCACGTCCAGGACTAACAGGGAATTTGCTCCTCTGGATTATTATTTCAAGTCCCTAAGCAAACTTCTTTTAAATCACTAGTTCAGCATTGCACTTAATACGGGCTTTCTTAAAACAGTAGTTTTCAGTATTTTTTTGCTTAACAGCGGGACTCATTGTTCAAAAGGAATCAAATGCTAAAGTCTAGCATAGATATAATCAAGATAAAAAGCAAGCCAGCTCTGTTTGCATGCTGAGAGCAGGGAAGGAACGAGGCCACCCCCCAGTCCCCCACCTCCCCCGCTCTCACTGGCTCCTCCTTGGCCACTCCCGCCCTCCAGAGACCAAAGGATACCAGTTATGGCCTCCTCCCTTCTCCAAAAGCCATGTTAGCCCATGATTTAGCTATAACATGATGGAAGGAGGAGAAGGAAAGAAAACAGGGGAAAGACCCAGGAGGCCATCTAACACTGGAATTTGGCTCAAGGAAGAAGTGAGACCTGAGTTAACTTTTGCCTCATAATGGCTTCAATATATACTTTAATTTCTCAGTTACTCAGGAGCATATTAACCAGTCTGGGAATTCAGCAAATTTGGGGGAGGGAAGGTGGGCTGCTGGATAATCAAAGGTAACCCCCAATGTCAGTCAAGACAATAGAGAGCTCTGGATTGTCTGTTGACAGAGCTGTTCTGGCTTCATGGAGCTTGGAGTCACCCACTTACCAGCCTCCCAAGAGGTAGCCCCAGCTAGGCTCTGACTGTCTCCTCCCACACTGGGAGAGCCACTAGAGCCAAGCATCCTAGAGGTTGCCTCATTAGAGGGGCCTCCGTGGCAGTTTGTCCAGGTCCCTGCTAGGCCTCAACCATGGTTACCCTGGCCCAAGCAATCTAGAATCAGAGTTTCAACAGTGATATGGGGTTATCTCTTCCCCATTCCACTATCTCCGCTAATATCAATTTTCTCTCCATCTATGTGCCTCCTATCTCTCCATGGGCCCAAAAGATCCTAGAAGAAAGGAGTCCTCTTAGGCTCCCCTGCCTCCCCTGTGCTCCTAGCACAGGTCCTGGCATGGGAGGTGTTTGGTAAGTAGTGATTGAATCCAGACATGGCTGTGGGGAAGGGGGGATACCTTCAGCAAAGAAAACGAGTAGAGCAAATTTGAGGCAGTTTATGGAAATGACAAAACACAAGATGTATGAAATTGTCAGCTGCACAAGAGTGCACAGACTATAAGTTTGTCTGAAAGCTGATGGATGTGAGGGGGACCTTCACTCTTCCTTGAGCTCACACAGGACTGCCTGAGTACACATTCCTTTTTATGTTTCAACTATGTCTAGTAGGACTCTGATACAGAACATTTGCCATGGTGCTTCATGGTCAGAGCAAATGAAACCCCGAGAATCCTAGGACTTGAGCAATATGGTAGAAAGTGTATGAGGGATTTGGGCCCAAGGACTTAAAGCCCAGTTAGCAACTGAAACTGTGCCCGACACTTCCAACTCTGTAGCCTAGGGTGTCACCAGGAGCTAAACTCTAAAGGATAAAATATTTAAACTGATAGAAGGTTCTTCCTCCTCTAATGAGGTTGCCCTGTGGCCCAGGGATGACAGTGAATGGACTATGGGCCTACTGAGTCCTGGCTGAGGGCAAATCCTGAGGGAAAGTTTTCATGACCTCCAGGGAACTCTCAGGGCAGAGGTGAGGCCAGAATATCGGCACGAGTCACAGAAGTCACCCTGGCAGCGTTCAGAAGCCATACCTTGGCCCCTTGACCTCCAGAAAGGTTCCATTTCCTGATCTGTGATCAGTCATAATACTACTGTGTCCAAAAATGGTTGAGGGTTGAAAGAGGTAATATACAGAAAACAGTTAAGAGTCTGGAACACAGCGAGTACTCAGGAAATGCTAGCTGTTAGCCCTTATTGACATCCTTGTTGCCTCTGAGGCAACAGGTCTGAGCTCAGAAAACAAAATCTATCCTCAAAGAACAATGCCATCATTTTTTCAAGGCCGTGTGCTAGTATTATAATATAAAGTAAACCTATTTCATCATTAGCAGTTTCATTAAGAAATAATTTACATGCCATAAATTTCACTCACTTCCAAGGGTATAATTCAGTGATACTTCACTAAATCTACAAAGTTGGGCAATGACCACCACAACCCAATTTGAGATCATTTCCCTCACCCCAAAAAGATCTCTGTGCCCATCTGTGGTCACCCCCTCTCCTCACGCCCAACCCCAGGCAGCCACCAACCTGCTGTCTCTGACATTTACCTGAACATTTCCTACAAATGGATTCATATAATATGTCGATGTTTGCATCTGGCTTCTCTCATTTAGTAATTTTGGTGGTTTGTATTTTAGCATGCATCAGTATTTTTTTTCTGCCTGCTATTTGGTTGTACAAATAAACCATATTTTGTTTATCCATTTCACCCGTTGATGGACATTTATTGTTTCCAGTCTGGGGCTATTCTAAATAAAGCTGTTATGAACATATACCTACAAGTCTGTGTGTGGATATGTTTTCATTTCCATTGAGCCAATTGCTGGGAGGAGAATTTCTGAGTCACATGGTATATTCATTTTGAACTTCTAAGAGAAACTGTCAAACTGTTTTCATAAGTAGCTGTACCATTTTACATTTCTGCTAGCAATGTAGATGCATTCCAAGTCTCCATATCCCCTCCCATACTTGTTCCTCTCTGATTATAGTCGTTTCAGTGAGTGTGAAGCGCATTCTAGTTTTGATTTACATTTCCCTAATGACTCATCACACTGAGCATCTTTTTGTGGGCTTATTAACCACATTTTTTCGTGACATGTCTATTCAAATCTTTTGTCCATCTTATAATTATTTCTCTTCTTATTGAATGATAAGAATTCTTCATATAGTTTGGATTTAAGTCCTTTATGAGATATCAGATTTGCATAGATTTTCTCTGAGTCTGTGGCTTACTTTTCATTTTCCTAATGCTCTTTTGAAGTGCATAAGTTTTTTATTTTGAGGTATACAATTCATTTTTTTTCTTGTATGGATTGTGCTTTTGGCATTGTATCTGAGAAATATTTGCCCAACCCAAGATCACAAATATTTTCTTCTGAAAGTTATATAATTGTAAGTTTTACATCAGGTTTGTAACCTATCTTGAGTTAGTGTTTTTTTTTTTTTTAAGATTTAATTTATTTATTTGAGAGAGAGAGAGAGAGAGGGAGAGAGAGAGAATGAAAGGGGAAAACGTCAGAGGGAGAAGCAGACTCCCCGCAGAGCTGGGAGCTGGATGCGGGACTCGATCCTGGGACTCCAGGATCATGACCTGAGCCTAAGGCAATCACTTAACCAACTGAGCCACCCAGGTGCCCCGAGTTAGTGTTTTTGTATTGTGTAGTGTAGGAGTCCAGATTCAGCTTTTCAAATATGGCTGCCATTGTCCCGGAAGCATTTGTTGAAAAAATTCTTTCCCCCATCCGTAGGCCTAAACTACATAGTCTTAATTCTTGTAGCTTTGTACTAAGTTTTGATATTGAAAATTGTAAATCCTCCAACTCACAGGATTTTTTTTTAAGATTTTTATTTATTTATTCGGTGGGGGGGGGGATAGAAAGAGAGAGAGCATGAGCAGTGGGGGCAGAGGGAGAGGGAGGAAACAGGCTCCCCATTGAGCAGGGAGCCCGACGTGGGACTTGATCCCAGGACCCTGAAATCATGACCTGAGCTGAAGACAGACGCTTAACCGATGGAGCCACTCAGGTGCCCCTACAAGTTTGTTTTGGTTGTTTTGGTCCCTTGTATTTCCACATAAGTTTAGGACTAGTTTGTCAGGTTCCTGATGTTGCAAAAACAGGACTGCTGGGATTTTGATAGGGGTTAAAATGACAATTCTCTCCAAATTGATCTATACTGAATCTCAACTTGGTGAGAATTACCATCTTCATAAGAGAATCGCTGTCTTAGGAGTCCCAGGATGAAGCTCATAGGGAAACACTCTTGGGAAGGCACCCTAGGATAGATGCTACAAAATTGACAATTTAAACAGAATCTCTTCCTCCCTTGCCTGCCAAGGAGGGGGGAAATAAAATCCCCTAGGACCTAAGTGGTTAGAGGAAACCATACTTATTTTGACACTGACAGTTGATAACTAATCACTAAGATCTCTGCTGGATCACAAGACCCTGAGGTGTGACTTCCTAAACACCATTCACTCACATAGAACTGATATGGAAGAACCTATCAGAGATAAAACTTATTGGCTCTGCTTGAAACACGCAGAGTTTCAACTCAAACTCTGCGTGTTTCACACAAATGAAAATAAGTTTTCATTTATTTCATCAATATGTCTTTTGTGATGGGGTTGCCTGGCTGCTCAATTGGTTAAGCAGACAACTCTTGATTTTGGCTCAGGTCATGATCTCCGGGTGCTGAGATTGAGCCCCACCTTGGGCTCCGCAGTTGGTGGAGAATCTGCTTGAGGATTCTCTCCTTCCCTTTACCCCTCCCCCTGACTCATGCTCCCTCTCTCTCTCTCAAATAAATAAATAAATCTTTTTAAAAATATGTCTTCTGGGGCGACTGGGTGGCTCAGTGGGTTAAGCCTCTGCCTTCAGCTCAGGTCATGATCTCAGGGTCCTGGGATCAAGCCCCTCATCGGGCTCTCTGCTCGGCAGGGAGCCTGCTTCCTCCTCTCTCTCTCTCTGCCTGCCTCTCTGCCTACTGTGATCTCTCTCTGTCAAATAAATAAATAAATAAAATCTTAAAAAAAAAAAAGAAAAAAAAGTAAATAAAAATATGTCTTCTATGGTCAACTACCTAAAAGATACGGTGAACTGCCTAAAAAATTATTACAGAAGATGAGGCCAAAGGGCCAATACTAATACTACACTATGTTGTACTTGAGGTATGCACAATAGATCTGTCTTCATCAGAGAATTTTATACTTCAAAATGATAAACTATAAAAGAATGGAGTTAACATTCTCCCCATTTGGTATGATCTCTTTCGGGTTTTTGTTTGTTTCTGAAAACAAGAATATTACAAGCTTTGAAATTCTTCATTTTCACCAGCTTGGGGAAAATTTTCCAAAAGTCAGTACTGTTTGAGCTCAAACTATTTCCAATCTAAACATATCTCTTGGCTGAGATAAATTATTTGATGGGTAATTCCCAAATGATTTTGATGGATAAAATTGTGAGTAACCCAGGTAAAACAGCTCTTTGGCTTCAAAGTTTGCTACATACAAAGTTAAATTTATAACCAAATGTTTTTATATTAGCAAGAGTTGAACCCAAGTATTTTGGGGATATATATATATATGTGTGTGTGTGTGTGTATAAGTACATGTATGCCATGTATACACACACGCATACATATATACACACACACATGAAGCTCTGAAAATAACAAAATGAGATAGGAGAAAACTTTTGGAAGCAAATATGCTTATGATATAGGTTGTGATGGTGGTTTCATAGACATATACTTATCTTCAAATTCATCAAACTATAGGCATTAAATATGTACAGCACTTTGTATGTCAATCATATCTCAACACGGTGGTTTAAAAAACAAACATGAGTCAGAACATCTCAGAGCTTGGGAAATACACACATAGTTATGTCACTATTTTTAATATTAAAAATATGAGTACTTAAGAAAATAGAGGATTTAATGGCCCAAGATAATTAATTCATTTTGGAAAATATGCATTTATTTCATTGAAGATATTATGCTACCTGGATAAGGTACCCAAAATTTTGAGTCTGATGTTAAAGCCAACCAGTTCATAGTACTTTGCTATATGACCCTTAGCAAACTAATACACTCATATATCCCAAACTTAGAGCTGAGGAAGCTGACAATCTTGAAATGGCAAGGGACACAAACAAAAAAGCTCCAGCAAAGCCTGCTCTCTCTCTAAGTAAAAGAAAAGGGGCAGCCTGGCCGGGCAGAAAACTTTTACACAATAATCATGTTGGGGCACCTGGCTGACTCAGTCAGTTAAGCGTCTACCTTCGGCTCAGGTCACTATCCCAGCTGGGATCCAGCCCCTGCATCAGGCTCCCTGCTCTGCAGGGAGTCTGCTTCTCCCTTTCCCACCACTCCCTCCCTTGCTGTAATCTCAATCTCTCTCAAATGAATAATAAATTTTTTTAAAAATCACTCTAATTCAGCCAAACACCCCGAAAGAACTGTAGCCCCACTCTCACCCCACAAACAAATGTAGACAGAGAGCCTAGATTTCCAGCCTGTCCCAAACTCCCTACCAGAGTATTGGAGAAGGTTGAGTTGGGTGGCAGAACTCTCATCCCGTCAGGAGGTGATGAGGCATTTCCCCTCAGCAGTTTCAGTGGAAACTACATAGGGAGCCCCCATGAAACAGTGACAAGGCAACCCTAGTCCTCTCCAGTACAGTGATATCAGTGGAGGACATGGAAATTCAGGATACTCACCATGGTTCAGTGATGATGAGGTCACTCTCTCCCAACAGTGTCACTGGACTCCATGTAAGAGGCAGTAATGAGGCTCCCTTGCCCCATCCAACCAGAGTAGTATCAGCAAAAGACTACGGGGAGCCAGAACTCCCACCCTACTCAGCAGTGACGAGGAAGCCCTCCCTTTGTATTAACAGAGGCTGAGTCAACACCTCGACTTTCATTACCATCTGGCAGTAATGAGGCTATACCCCAATTCCCTGCTCCAAAGTTGTGAGAACAGGCCTACCAAAACATAGCATTTAAATAAAATCCAGATTCTCACAATGTAGTGCCTCAATATATAAGTTTCAATCAAGGGCGCCTGGGTGGCTCAGTGGGTTAAGCCGCTGCCTTCGGCTCGGGTCATGATCTCAGGGTCCTGGGATCGAGTCCCGCGTCAGGCTCTCTGCTCGGTGGGGAGCCTGCTTCCCTTCCTCTCTCTCTGCCTGCCTCTCTGCCTACTTGTGATCTCTGTCTGTCAAATAAATAAATAAAATCTTTTAAAAAAAAAGTTTCAATCAAACTCACTTGTATCAGTATCAGAAAGACCTCAACTTGAGAGAAGACATCAATAGAGGACAACAGCAAGATGGCATAGATGTTAGACTGATCTGGCAAAGATTTAAAGTAACCATCATAAAATGACTCAGGAAGCAACTAGAAACATGCTTAGAAAAATGAAGATATAGGAAATTTCAGCAAAGAAATGGAAGATATGAAAAGAAACCAAATGGAGGTCTTAGAACTGAGAAATACAGTATCAAATAAAAATACGGTGGATGAGCCCTAAAGTAGAATGGAGGAGGAGAGGAAAGAATCAACGAACAATAGGAATCACCAATTTGAACAACAGAAAGAAAACAGAATGGAAAAAAATCAACAGAAAAAAAAATCTCAGAAATATGTAAAACTATAACAAAGGACTTAACAATTGTTATCACTGGGATCTTGAAAGAGGAAGAAAGGGCAGGGCTACAAAAGTACTCGTAGAGATAATGCCTGAAAACTCTATCAAAACTGAACCAACCCCAAACAAGATAAACCCAAGGAAATCTACACTATGACATGGTATAGTCAAACTTCCAGAAACTAAAAACAAGGAAAAATATTGGAAGCAGGAAGAAAGAAACAAGACCGTGTCTATAAAAGGAAAAACAATTTTAAGTAAGCAGATTCCTAATCAGAAAACATTAGACCAGAAGTGAATGACATATATTTTCAAGTGCTGAAAGAAAGACAATTAACCCATAATATTATACCCGTGAAAATATCCAGGAATGAAGAGGAAGTCAAGTCATTCTCAGATGTAGGAAAACTAAGAGAATTGGTCATCATTAGATCTACCCTAAAAGAATTAAGGAAGCTCTAGAAACCAACTAACTGGGGCGCCTGGGTGGCTCAGTGGGTTAAGCCACTGCCTTCGGCTCGGGTCATGATCTCAGGGTCCTGGGATCGAGCCCCACATCGGGCTCTCTGCTCAGCCGGGAGCCTGCTTTCCCCTCTCTCTCTGCCTGCCTCTCTGCCTACTTGTGATCTCTCTCTCTGTCACATAAAAAATAAAAATAAATAAAATAAATTAAAAAAAAAAGAAACCAACTAACTAACTGAATAAATGGATGCACGGATGGATGGATGGATGAATGAAAGATACCACCAAGCAGAATACACATTCTTCCGAAGTGCCCTCAGAATGTATGTCAAGGTCACAACATGAGTCATTAAACAAACCTCAACAAATTTAAAAGAAACTAATTAATAGTATATTCTATCATCACAACAGAATCAAACTAGATATTAATAACAGAAAGAAACTAGAAAATGAACAACAGGAAAAGAAAGAACTAAAAATCAATAACAGGAAAATCTCCAAACAGTTGAAAACGAAACAGCATTCTAAATAATCAATGGGTCAAAAGGGAAGTTTCAAGGGAAATTTTTAAATATACTGAACTGAATGGAAATGAAATGCAACATAAAATTTGTGACAACAGCTAAGCAATGACAAAAGGGAATTTTATAGACTAATGAACACATTAGAAAAGAGAAAAAGTCTCAAATCAATCATGTAAGCTCCTCTCTCAAGCATCTAGAACAAAAGAACACACTAAATCCAAAGGAGGCAGAAGAAGGAAATAAAAATGATAAGAGCATAAATCAATAAAACTAAAGCAGAAAAACAATAGAGAAAATCAGGGAAACAGAAAGCTGATTCTTTTTTTTTTTTTTTTAATCAATAAAACTGACAGATCTCTAGCAAGACTGACAAAGAAAAGAAAAAAGGAAGAAGACACAAATTACCAATATCAGTAATGCAATAGGGGACATTACTGAAACTCTGCAGAAATCAAAAGGATAATAAGGGAATGCTGTGAACAACACTATTATGAAAGCTGTGAACACAAATATTATGTGACAACTTAGTTGAAAGGACCAAGTTCTTGAAAAACACAAATTGCCACAACCCACCAATATCAAGTAGATCACTTGAACAGCCTTAAAACTATTGAAGAAAGTGAACTCATAATTTTTAAAACTATCAAAAAGAAATCCTCCAGGCCTATGTGTTTTCACTAGAAAATTTTTCAAAAGCTTGAATAAGAATTAACATGAATTCTGCACAATCTTTACCAGAAAATAGAAGACTTCCTAATTTATTTCTTAAGCTAACATTACCATGATCCCCAAGCTAGACAAAGACAGTCCCAAGAAAGTGCAGACCAGTATCCCTTGAGAATATAGATATAAAAATCCTTAACAAAAGATTAGCAAATAGAATTCAGTAATCTATAAAAGCAATTATACACCATGATTAAGATTTATACCAGGGACCTCAAGGTTGTTTTCAATATGCAAATATCAATCAATGTATCTGCCTAAAGACACACGAAGACTAAAGAAGAAAATCATATGCTCATATGACTAATGGAAGAAAATAACATTGGCAAATTAAACACCATTTCATGATTTTAAAAACTCAGAAAAATAATAATAGAAGGAAACTTTCTCAACTCAATAAATAACATTTACCAAAAAACCTATGGATAATATTTTACTTAACAGTGGAAAGAATGTTCAGGTCCACAGCAAGTATGTCCATTCCCACCATGTTTACAAAACAGTGCTGGAAGTTTTAGCCAGTGTGATTAAGTGAAGAAAAGAAAAAAAGGTACCCAGATCAGAAACGAAGAAATAAAACACTCTATTTGCAGATGACATGATTGTCTGTAGAACATCCCAAGAAATCTACGAAGGAAGTCATAGAAGTAAGAGGTGAGGCCAGGCAAGCTTACAGAACACAATAGAAATATACTGAAATTAATTGTGTTTCTATATACCAGCAATGAACACCTGACATTGAAGTTAAAAATATAATATCATTTACGATCATTCAAATAAATGAAAGTAGGTATAAACCTAACAAAACACATGTAGCACTTGTATACTGGAACACTGAGAAAGAAATGAAAGAATATTTAAATAAATGATAACGATGGGTTGGAAGATCCATAGGTTTACACAATTCCTATCCAAACTTCAACAAGATTTTTTTGGTAGACATAGACAAGATTATTCTAAAATTTACATAGAAAGGCAAAGGAACTAGAATAAGTAAAGGAATTTTGAAAAAGAATAAAGAAGATTCAGTCTACCCAAATTGAAAACTAAATATATAGGGAAAATAAGCAAGACATAAGACATGTTAAATTTCATACTTTAAAAAATCAACTTTTTTTAGTGATCATCAAATTGTAAAATTATACAAAAATGGATGATGGGCTTAAATGCAAAACTATAAAATTTTTAGGACAAAAACATAGGAGAAAATTTATGGGACCTATGAGAGTTTTTATACATGAAGGGAAAACCATCTATAGAAGGAAAATTGATAAATTAGAAGTCATTAGAATTAAAAACATTTGTGCTGCTAAGGCCTTATAAGAAAAAAAAAAAAATGCTGGAGCCCTGGGTGGCTCAGTGGGTTAAGTGACCTCTTCTCGTTTTAGG
The DNA here is from genome assembly GCF_902655055.1 of Lutra lutra. NCBI lineage: Eukaryota > Metazoa > Chordata > Mammalia > Carnivora > Mustelidae > Lutra > Lutra lutra. The sequence continues at coordinate 38,442,703 of NC_062287.1, read as the reverse complement.
CTCAGGTTATGATCTCAGGGTCATATAATTGAGCCCCTCTTGGGGCTTGGGGCTCAGAGGGGAGCCTGCTCCTCTCCCTCTCCCTCTGCCCCTCCCCCTGCTCACACTCTCACTCTCTAAATAAAATAAATAAATCTTTAAAGAAAAGGAAAAAAAAAACCTACTGGGAGAAAATATTTGCAAACCACCTATCTGAAAAGAACTAGCATCTAGAATGTATGAAAAGTTCTCCAAACTCAACAGCAAAAAAAAAAAATCCAATTAGAATATGGGTAAAAGACATGAAGACACATTTCAGTGAAGAGAATATACAGTCTGCAAATAGGCACATAAAAAGATGTTCAACATCGCTGGCCATTAGGGAAATGCAAATTAAAAACCACAGTAAGGTATCACTACACATCTATCAGAATGGCTAAAAATTAAAAAATAGTGACAACACGAAATGCTGGCAAGAACACAGAGAAATTGGATCACACGGCTGGTAGGAATGTAAAGTGTGCCGCTGCTTTGGAAAACAGTTTGGCAGCTACCGTATTCGATGTAGCAATTGCACTCGCTGGCATCCATCCCAGAGAAGTGGAGACTTATGTTCACACACACACACACAAACCTAGCCGTGAATGTTCATAGCAGCTTTATTCATAATAGCCCCAAACTGGAAACAACACAGATGTCCTTCCCCGGGGAGTGATTACAAAAAATAAGCACAAAACGAAGTTCAAAGAAAGAAATGGTCACCACAGCAGGGTCGGAGAGATGCCTGTCGTTGGCTGAGAAGGTGCAGAAGGGGGACCACAGAGCCCAGGAACTCAGGCAGCTTCTAGACCCTGGAAGAGATTTTCAAAGCAAAACCAGAGTCGGAACCTTTGCAGCACAGGACAAAGAGAAAATTACTAACGGGTCTTGGCAGAACCGGGCGGAGAGGAAAGACAATCGCTAATGCAGAGCCCATCTTCAACACGACATCTGGAGCGGAGTGGACATTGCATGCCGAAGAGCCTCTCTTAATAAGGACGTCCCGGAGGGCGCTGGGCAGCAGCGCGCATGCTCACCCTTGTCTGGGGCACCTCCCACCTCGCGGACTGGATGGGCGTCTTATGCTTCCGGTTTTCCCTCGCCTGGACCCGGAGTGGGGAAAGTATGTTACTGAAAAGTGACTTTGTAATGTCAAATGTCAACGCTCCTATCACTCAGTGCTTTCTGCAAGTCAAAAGACTTTTGGTAGACAGTGAAAGTCAAAAGACTTTTCAGAATTCTGGTGAACTTTTGTATTTTGTGCTTCTTTCAAAGAAGGGTATGTGTAGGTGAAAGCAGAACGGGAGGATAATGGGATGATGAGGGCTTTGGGAGTTGGGTTTTCTGAGGAACCCATGATGCTACTCCTGACTGTAACTGTGTTGTTGTTGCCATTGTTTAAGATTTTATTTATTTGAGAGAGACAGAGCGCGCCCAAGCAAGGGGACTGGCAGAGGGAGTGGGAGAAGTAGACTCTCCGCTGAGCAGAGAGTCGGATTAGGGACGATCTCAGGACCCTGATATCATGACCTGAACTGAAGGCAGACACTTAACTGAGTCACCCAGGTGCCCCCGTAACTCTTTTTGTAAACACAGTTTGATTTTTAACTCTAAAATTGGATGGTCACATAAATTCACCCTAAAGCCCCACTAGTTGGACTCAGCATATCATGTCCACTATAGACTTTCAAGAACCATTTATAGTACTCAGCTTTAAAAAATGATGGTGCTTTTTCATAACGTGAATAGGCTTAAATAAGTTACATTCATATTTGCTGTTTATAGAATTGGTATCAGTGTAGCTTCTGAGTTATCCCAAAATATTTTTTTTTTAAAAGATTTTATTCATTTATTTGACAGAGAGCACGAGCAGAGGGAGCAGCAGGCAGGGAGAGGGAGAAGCAGGCTCCCCACTGAGCAGGGAGCCCAATACAGGGGCTCGACCTTAGGACCCCAGGATCATGACCTGAACTGAAGGCAGATGCTTAACCGACTGAGCCACCCAGATGCCCCCTGAAATATTAACTCGTAACTGTTTCTCCTATTCTCAATTTTAAAAGAAAATCCAAGACTAAGTTACCAAGCAATCTTAAACATCTTCTATAAACCCATGCTGCTGTAAATCAAGTGACTAAACACTATTAGAAACAATTCTAAAGAAAACAGGGTACATCCAAACCATGGAATAGCAGTCAGCAAAAAAATAAACCAATCAATTCATACAAAACCTAGAGGACCCTCCAGGGAATTATGCTGAGCGAAAAAAGCCAATCCCAAATAGTTATGCTTCGTTATACAGCAAAGCTTTCTTGAAATGACAAAATGACAAAACCAAATTAGAGGTTGCCCTGGGACTAGGAGGGATCAAGGGTAGAAGTGGGGTGGGTGTGGCCATAAATGGAGCCTGTGATCATCCTGGTGATGACCTGTACCTTGACTGTGTCAACGTCAACATCCTGAGTGTCCTAGGAGGCTGCAGTACAGGTCTGAAAAAGTTAATGTTGGGGGAACTAGGCAAAGTGTACACAGGATCTCTCTGTATTACAACCGCATTTGAATCTACAATTATCTCACAATAGAAAGTCTAATTTTAAAAAAAAAAAGGTAGCTATTCTGAGCTCTCCATCTGTTCAAAAACAGATGGCAGGCTAGATTTGACCCACAGGCTGTAGTAGTTTATTGAGTTTAATGCAAACACCTAGAAACACTATGCATTCATTTAATGGTGTTTGAGATGCTATATGCTGTCAGTTGTTATTCTTATACTTACTGTAGTGGATTTCTAGAGGGAGATGTCCATTTGCACTCCTGACTTGAAAGGGATACAAACAGCAGGTCTGTAACCTCCTCTGGACTTGGTCTTCAAAAGGTCTTCTGTTCTTGCTTTCCTATCAGCATCCTCAGCTCGGGTCTGCTAAGCCAGTTACCATGCGTCTGTTTGCTTCCCCATCTTCCCAGATGTCCTTCCTCTTAATTCCGCTCACTTTCTCTTCGTCCTGGTTTATGGTTTCACCATTAGGAGGGAGCATGTGCTCAGCTCACTGTCATTAACCAGAGGTCTTTACTCAAATAATCATAGTGGGAGCCCACACATCAGGGACACATGCAGTTGTAAGGGTTTTAGCCTGACATCTGGCCTTGACTTCATTCTTACCTAGTGAAGAGCGGGGATGTGGGCATATGCCCCAACCCGTGGTTACTTCATGGGTGGGGGACTCAAATCGTCCCACTGGATGTAGCTTAGATGAGTTCTTATCATTACTGCAGGTGGTTAGACTAGAAGGCAGAGAGGGTCAAATCCCCAGCTGAACTTGAAGAAGGAAGTACAGTAAGATATCCTTATTTGGATGTGGAATTTTCTTCAAAATCCTTTTTCTCCTGCTTTTTGTTCTGTTTTGCTAATACCAACATTTGGGGCCCATCCCCAAGTGCAGGCTGGAGTCCTGATCTTAGCCACTTAATCAGAATCTATGAGGGTGCTGTGCTGCAGGAAGAGGTAGGAGAGTGAACCAGTAACCCCTGTAGACCTTTCTAGAAAAATGCACATTTATAGTTTTATGGAAATGTCCTCTGAGTTCCAGGTAGCAAATTTAAATGTCAGCAACAAGGTAAACACCAGCCTGGGGAGATGCTCCGTGGAGGGAGAGCTTCAGATGGGGCAGACTGATGGTGAGGGGGCAAGGACAGCTAAGCACAGAGCTCCTGGGGGCTGTTCGGGAGTGGCTCGGCCAAGTTTGGGGCCTGTCAGGACAATATGCATCCTGCCTCAGGCCAGGCCACCCACTGAAATAAGGGGAAAGTTGGGATATGACCTTACACCCTTACAGGAGTAGTACATTTCCTCAAGGTCACGGCTCACCTTGGATGTTCGAATGAGGGGATTAGGAACTGCAAAGGACTACTTCGTGTTATCTATTCTGCTTGACATTTTGCAGGACTGACACATTATTGAGGTATGCATTTATAAATGAAGGACTTACAGCATGTTTCTTAAGTTGTGCCAATTTGACAGGTAAGATGGGATTCTAATGTTACTCAAACAGAAGTACCTTTGTTTATAAAGTTGTGCTTTTTCTCCCCATGGACTTGCTAGACATTTGTATTTTTCTTTTGTGAATCAAGTGTTCTCTCAACTATTTGAAAATATTTACTGGTCACCTCTGTTAGTTCCTGAGAAAATAGGGTTAACAAGACAAGTTCCTTTCCCATTTCGTTGAGCTCATGATTTAGTGGAAGTAGACAAACATTAAATAAGTGAGTAAGTAACATAATTTTGGTAAATGTTTCTGAAACTTAAAAAAAGCCAAGAATTTGATATAGAAGAGTCAAGTTATTTTATTATGTGCGGGTCTTCTAAACCTTTATCTTTTATTCACTTGCTCTGTCCTGGGCTGAAAATTGTAAAAAAAAAATCTCCACTTACTAGTATGTTTCTCTCTGTCACCCCTGGTACTTCTTGTAATTTCTGTTAAGAAAAACTTGACCATTTTACCTGGTGCAGGCACTGTGAAAGAGAGTATGGAGGTTCTCAAAAAGTTAAAAACAGAACTACCATATGACCCAGCAATTGCACTCATAGTTATTTATCCAAGGGATACAAAAATACTGATTCGAAGGGGTACATGCACCCTGATTTTTCTGGCAACATTATCACCCATGGCCAAACTATGGAAAGAACCCAAATGTCCATCTGCTGATGAATGGATAAAGAAGAAGTGGTGTGTATATATACAATGGAATAATACTCAGCCATCAAAAGAATGAAATCTTGCATTTGCAATGACATGGATGGAACTAGAGAGAATTATGTGAAGCGAAATCAGTCAGAGAAAGACAAATACCATATGATTTCACTCATATGTGGAGTTTAAGAAACAAAACAGATGAACATAGAGGAAGGGGGTAAAAAGAGAGGGAGGCAAACCATGAGACTGTGAATGATGGAAAACAAACTGAGGGTTTATGGATGGAGGGAGGTGTTGGGGGGGGAAGGGCTAGCTGGGGATGGGTGTTAAGTAGAGTACTTATGGTGATGAGCACCTGTGATGTACGGAAGGGATGAATCACTAAATCGTGCCCCTGGAACTAATATTACACTGTATGCTAACTACAATTTTAAAACACACACACACACACACACACACATATACACATACACACATATATTGAAATTGTTATAAGAAAAATTTGATCATTTCGTGTATATATATATATATACACACACACACACATATGTATATATGTATATATATACATGTATATATATGTATGTATATATATACATACACACACATATACACATACACACATATATTGAAATTGTTATAAGAAAAATTTGATCATTTCGTACATATTCATAATTTTTACATCTCCATCTTGAATTATATACTCTATCATTATTTTTATGCTTTTTGTTCCCATTCAGCTTAACAGTGAGGTTGTGAATACTACTTTCTTCTTGTTTGCCAATTTCATGTTTTCCTATTTCTCGATACAAATATTTAAGGCTATAATTTCTCCTCCCAACAGTGTTAACTGTACTGTCATTTTCTGCCTGTATCACTGATCTACCTTTTGCCCATCCTTTTACTTTCAGCGGTCTCAAATCGCTTTAAAATGTATCTTCTTGGGACACCTGGGTGGCTCAGTTGGTTAAGCAGCTGCCTTCGGCTCAGGTCATGATCCCAGGGTCCTGGGATCGAGTCCACATCGGGCTCCTTGCTCGTCAGGGAGCCTAATTCTCCCTCTGCCTCTGCCTGCCATTCTGTCTGCCTGTGCTCGCTCTCTCTCCCTCTCTCTCTCTGACAAATAAATAAAATCTTAAAAAAAAAAAAAAAAACTTAAAAAAAAATAAATAAATAAAATGTATCTTCTTTATATGATGTGTACTTGGGTTTTCCTTATAATCCTACCTGAGGTTATTTCTTTAAATAAGTATATCCAGGCCCCTTACATTTACAGAAAAGACAGCTCTTTGGTTTTGTTTCTGCCATCATTTTACACTTTTTATTTCCATCGATCCCATCGATCCATTTTATATTCCATTGCTTTAAAATAATTTCCAATATGTGACTTACTTCCTTTATTCATGTAGGTGTTCTGATCATTTTAAAGGTTTTTATTTTGTCTTACCTTTAAGTGGTTACCTTAATTTATTAATTTCCTTTTCATTAGTGTTTATCTAATAACACCATATCAAAACATGACAGAGCACCTGGGTGGCTCAGTTGGTTAGGCATCTGACTCTTGATTTTGACTGAAGTCATCATCTCAGGATCATGAGATCGAGCCCTGGGTCAGGTTCCGTGCTGTCTCTGGGGCCTGCTTGAGACTCTCTCTCCCTCTCCTGCTGCCCCTCACCTGCTCATGCTTCTCTCAAAAAATAAAAATGAAAATAAAAACAATGACAAAATAGTATGCTTTTACTTCTTCATACTCTCCCTTCCACTAAATTAGCTGGTTGTATTATTTGTACTTAATCTTTCAGTACTTACCCTTATACTTTAAATTATACACTTCAAATAATTTTTACTCCTAATAATGACGGCAGGAAATTAGAACTCTTAGGCCACTTCTTACCTTCTCCTCCTCCCTCCAACTTCTGTTACAGAGCGTTTGTATCTGTAACTTCCACCCTCGATCCTTCTTCGTCTTAGAGCAAATTCTTCTGCTCTTAGTTCCTCATTTAATCTCCTGTTTGGACTTTATCCTCTTGTAGCTTCTTCACAAAACTCTCATGAGAGATCTATTCCTTAATTTCCCCATGTTTGTGTGCATTACATTCACACAGAAGTGGTAGTCGGATTGATACATTCCTTTACTGGAATGGACACTTGTCAGGAATAGGTGTCTGTTTCGTTCATTGGTATATTTCAATGCCCAGGACCGTACCCAGCACCGTTGCCCTATAAATATTTGTTAAATGAATGTACAAAGGAAAAACACGAAAGTGGTCTTGGGTTGGGCTTTTTCCTCTTGAGAATTTTGTCAGCATCAATCTTCTAGTGCTAAATGCAAAAGAGGAGACAACTGAGTCCTGATTTCCACCTCCATAACAATTTACTTTTGGTTCTCAGCAATCTGACCTTGAGGTGCTTAGGTGTGGTGTGTGTGTGTGTGTGTATCTTGCTTGGAATTATTGAACTTCTTGAATCTGTGGGTTTATATTTTTCATCAAATTTGAAAAATTTTAAGCCAATTTTTATTAATGTTCCATGTGTGCTCTTAAAAAATATTCATTCTCTGTTGAGTGAAAAGATCTGTATTTATCTACTAGATCAAGTTGATTAATTTTATCATTCACAACTTCTATCTTTGCTCTTTGCAGCTGATTTAGCCCTTCCTGAAAGGTGTCTCTTAAAATCTCCCATGAAAACTTTTGATCTATTTCTAGTATGTCCCATGGTCACTTGCTTTATCTATTTTGAAGCTATATTGCTAGCAACATACATATCTAAGATCAAAATATCATCATTTATTATTATGAGACTAGTATATGTCATCTTTTGCCCCTTATGGCACGCTCATTTTATAATTGTTTTGCTGATGTTAAAATTATTGCCATGGCCAGTCTGAGAGGACTGTGTGAGGCAGGGAATTTCAATGTTTCTAGAAAATCTGGGTGGATGAATGGGTGGGAAGAACTTCAGCTGAGCCTGTAACGCAGTTAGAGGCAGTGGTATCTCAAGGTGTCGGGGCTTGCAGGAGTCCACAATGGCTTTATGCATTCACTCCAGTCCATGTGAGCTGATGACTTGCGAGTCAGGCCTAATCCCAAAAGGCTTAACACGCTTTCTCAGAGAGGTAATCAGCATGTAGGCAGCTGTGCTTTGTTTCAGTTGGAAAAGGAATATTCCCAGGTGGAGACAGGTGTCTTTCCTAGGAAGGTTCAAAGATAGAGAGCTTCATATAACAATGGGGAAGTCCACAGCGAGGGAAGGAGAGAGACCCTCACCCATGGCAATACTGCGCATCCCAACGCTCACTCTGGTCTACTTTCCTTAGGTTATTACTCAAGAGCTTAAGGGATTAAAAGCTTTTTGAAAAGACTGGCTCCTTTCCAGAGGACTGGCAGGCCAGGAGATAATACAGATGACCCAATCCAAATACATTGAAGTCGGAGACATTTTCCTTGTAGAATAATGAGAAAATACTCAGAATAGGACAGACTGGATACTAATCTGCACAGAGCCCCCTAAGAAAAATTAGGCCTGACGCAGTGGGTGAAGCAAATCCCACATACACAAGTACTCTGCCTTGATCTTGGAAGCCTGGGGGTAAAGGGACAAGAGAATCCAGAGGACGGGCAAACCCTCAGCCAGTCTGAGTACAGATATCCTAAAAGGGTCAAAAGGAAACTACTCATATATTTCCTTGATCTTAAGATTCTGTATCTCTTTTTTCATGCTTTCCCAAGTCTGTGGCAAGTACTGTAGAGAACATAGAATTAGAGATGGCTCCGGGGTGGGCGGGGTGGGGGGAGGGTGGATTGCATTCAAAGTAAGGCAGACATCTTCAGGTAGACAGGCCATGTGGGACATTTTCAGTATGAGGTTATAAAGGAATACACACACACACACACACAAATACATACACGCACATATAATATGATGGAAGACTTCCAAAAAGAAATCTAAGAGCCACGCTTTCAAGGGATTTCCTTCTCCTTCTACCTCCAACAGGTAAGTAATGATATGAGATCCTTTGTGGTGGGGGGGAGGGAAGGACGATCATCCCTTCCCCATCTTCCTAACAACCCTGAGGCAGGGCCCCCAGCTCCAAAGTACAGGTGAGTCTTACCATACACTTCATATTTCCTGAAGGACGCACGGAGGAAAGGTGGGCGTGGGCTGCTCGGTTTGGAACTGTCAGGCAAGGAAGGAAAGCTGGTAGCTTCAGAACCAGGAGACACACAAATACATCTTGGTATCAGGATTTTTTAAACCACATCGAGTGACACCTTTTAAACCAATGACAATGGTTTCGTTTCTATTCCCATTTCTACCCCGATTCCTCTTTGGGAATTTGCTCTTCAAGAAACTGTAGGCCGGGTAATGAGGGCCCTGAGAGCCAGGAGCTCAGATCCCATTGCACACAACCAGCATGACTTTCTGTGAAACTCCTAATAAATCATTCAGTTTTGCCTTGAAGCCGCTGAATAACTTGGAATAATGTGAAAGCTGGTGCCTCAAATCATTACCGAGCCACCCATCCGGGAGTACTGTTTATCCTGGGAATCATGAAATCCCAGCTGCCGTACTTTGGCGTCTCCTCCCGGCCAGGAGGTGGTTCACATCAAAGTTGTGTTAACTTTTAAAAGTCCATTTTCAGCCTGCTTTCAACAAACCTGTCTGCTAATTGCCTTCTCTTGAAAATCCAGATCAAATCCACTAGGCCCCCTGACAGACAACAAAGAGGAAAACAGTGAGTGGAAATGAGAGCCAGTTGCACCTAAAGGATCTGTTACGCGGTGGCTGGTGGGGTGTCGGCCAGCGTGGAGAGCCTTGGGGGGGCAGGCCTCGACGTACGTTCTGTGAGGTTTGATGGGGAGGAAGGGAATGGCCACTTACTGAGCATCCAAAACGTTCCAGGTGCGATGTCATGCCCTTTTCCTATTTATCCTCCCAACATCCTCCACATGGTAAAATGAACGTTCCTTGATCGACTTGATCATGGGTCACCTGCAGCTCAGGTTATGGGACCTGACTAAGGTCATCTGGTGAGAAAGTGGCTGAGTGAGGCGTTCCCAGAGTGCGTGCCCTTCTCACGCCATACCCCCAAATGTCCTAGGCAAGAACACCAAAATGTTGTGATAAGGGACCCACAAGACAGATGTTTCTCCTGGATTGCTCCGGGGTTGAGGGTCCTAGCCCAGCGAGCAACAGACGAGAGACTGAGTGGGCTGTTAGATACGCAGTGGACAAAGCTGATCTCACGGTCTGTTGGTCTAAAGATGGTGTCCGCAGATGTTCATGACAACTGTTGCTGATAAGGGCTGTTCACACATACCTAGGCAGGAAAGGTTTCTTTAGACGCGGAGAGTGGCAAGAAGGAAGTCAGTATTTATTAAGAGGCAATGGACCTTAATGACGAAGAGCACAGATGCTGGAGCTGGACTGTCTTGGGCCTTAATCTCATGTGCTGTCTTGCCGCAAAATGACCCAGCGTGTGTGCCCAAGAGGGTGGCTGGGGTGGGGGCGACAGAGACGGATGGGTGGGGGTGGACATTTACTGGCGTGCCGAAACTGGCCAATAGCTCCATAAGGTGCGTGGATTATTCCATTTTTGTGTATGTTGGAAACAGCCCATAACTAAAGCATAAAAACAAACACACTCAGGCTTCTCCACCTACTTGTTGTCAGACACTGACAAGTTTCTTGGCCTGCCTCAGTTTACTCATCTGTAAAACTGGGTACTGATGTCCCTGCCTCCTAGGGCTGTATGAGAAATATGAGTTAATGCATGTAAAATGCTGAGCTACTGTTACTATTTATAGAGGAACCACTACGGCCCAGGAGCCAGACCTGGCCTTACAAATTTAGTATTTCCAACTGATTCTTCCCATCCACCCCACGAGGCAAGATAACCTCCACTTTCACAAGAGGAAGTGGACTCAGAGGGTTCTGACAATAAAACCTGCGTTAAGACCCAGGTTTGCTGGATAAGCCTTGTTTTCTGCCAGACGGCCCACTTTCTGAGAAGTGACTTGACCAGTTATTAAAGACAGGGAAACTGAGACGTGGTAGGCTTCCTGTGTTCTGAGGATAGGCTGGGACTAAACACAGACCAGGCGATCATGTGACACATGGCCTGGGCTCTTTCTAGCAGAGTGGGTGGGCTGTCCTTGCAGCATCCTCCACACCCCCTCTTGGGGCAGGAGCGGGCACAGCTCTGCGTCTCCATGGCTCTGTGGCCGCTGTGAGGAACAAGGATGCCTTTATTTTTTTTTTTTAAGATCTTTTAAATTTATTTATTTGACAGAGAGGGGGAGATTGCAAGTAGGCAGAGAGGCAAGCAGAGAGGGAGGGGGAAGCAGGCTCCCCACTGAGCAGAGAGCCCGATGTGGGGCTTGATCCGAGGACCCTGAGATCATGACCTGAGCTGAAGGCAGAGGCTTAACCCACTGAGCCACCCAGGAGCCCCAAGGAGGCCTCCTCTTTCCTCTGCACCTGAATGAGCAAGACCCTAGGCTGTGGCCTTCAGCCTTTCCCAGACCACAAGCACTGGGGCTCGGAAGAAAACCAAACAAGGGAGAGAAAAATAGAAACCTAAGAAACACCATAGGCTAGCCGCCTCTGCATATGATAAATATTTCAGTAAATCTCTTCCCAAGGCCATGGGCACCTGAGCAGGCCCCAGGCCACGCAGCATCTCCCCGAGGCCAGCTCTCACAGAGGGGCCCACGGAGCTCTGTCAGCCCCTCTGAGGCCCAGGAACTCGGGACATCAGCTGGGGTCCTTCCTTTCAGTGGCTGTCTCATCTTCCTGAGGAACTCGCTCCAAGGGGCCCCAAGTCCCCAGTAACCGCCTGAGCCATCAGTGAGCAAGTCATGTAGCCACCGTGATTAGAAAAGCACTTCTCTCCCCACAAACCACTCTGTAATCAGCAACGATGGGCGGCCCAACACCCTTACAATAGTCATCACGAATCTCACTTCCAAAAAGGGGTCACTCCATCGGGAACAGGTCTGGGTGCACAATGCCCTCAGAATACAATGCAGAACCTTTCTAGCAGGGCCAATTTGCATCAGAAACTCAGCTGGACTGCAAACAATTTGCATCCTTTCCGCCCTTTCCGCGGGAACAGAACGGAGTCTGACCTTTCCCTCCAGGTCCACTTTCCCGTCGCTGTTGCTAACCGGTATAAAAAGCACTTGTAGTCATATGCCAATTAGAAATTTTCCTTTGCTCAAACAGACCAATTAATGGCACCCTGTCTGCCCCCTCTCAAGAGTCTCTCGATCTTCAACCGATCCAGACAAAAAGCAGGAGCCATCCTGGAAGTGATCAAGCAGGGAGCGATGGGGAGGTAGAGAAGGCTGTGGGGGGAGGAGCGATGGGGAGGTAGAGAAGGCTGTGGGGGGGGAGCGATGGGGAGGTAGAGAAGGCTGTGGGGGGGGAGCGATGGGGAGGTAGAGAAGGCTGTGGGGGGGGAGCGATGGGGAGGTAGAGAAGGCTGTGGGGGGGAGGAGCGATGGGGAGGGAGAGTAGGCTGTGGCGGGGAGGAGCGATGGGGAGGGAGAGAAGAAAAACACTGCCTCCCAGAGAGGGTGCCCCCTGGAGACACACAGCACCTCCTGGCCCTTCCCTGAGAGCAAGGCCACCTCCTGGCAAAGCAAGATAAACATCCAGTTTAAGGCTATTATCTCCTTTATTCAAAAAATAAATATTTCACTTTTGAGTCGACATATTTCAAATCACATTAAGCACAGAGAGGAAATACAGTCCCTTTGGAAATTGTGAACATGTGTAGGCAAAGAGTCATGTTCTAAACAATGGGGATGGGGTAAGCACTGATTCCAACTGATTCATGACCCAGAAGATTCCTCCTCTCACCAGGTTGAGCTACCTATCAATTTTAGGAGCGAGAAAGAAACACACACACACACACACACACACACACACACACACTGCTTTGAAGTCTGAAAGGCACATGAAGTGGACCATAAGGTGTATGGCACGTTCACTGATAAAACGTTCCCTATTCCCTCCCAGGGAAATTGGAGAAACTTTAATCAAGTCAAAGACCAGAGAAGACAGGGAGCTCCAGCTTGGAGCTCAGCATCAGGAAAATCTCTGCATACCAAAGCCATTTCTCTTTCGCTTTCCCCCTCCCGGGCTTTGGCTCCCTGCTGGGGGAGTTCACCCCACGCGCTCACTCGGTGATGGTGGGACGCGTGGCCACGTACACGAACACCACGATCAGGAGCACGACCACGGCCAGCGTAGGCAGCACCACCGTGGTGATCTGTTGCCGGGCCTCCTGCATGGCCTGCTTCCGTTCCTTCTTGTCCTTGGACGTCTCCTTCTTGGGCTTGCCTTTGAGCTGCCGCATCTTTCCTGGGCAAAGCTGGGAGGGTGCGTCTGGAGAGGCTTTGGAAGAAAGGGCCACGCTCCTCTGGTCAAGGCACTGAACCTCCTGGGGAGAGAACGATGATTGTAAATGAATGGGGGGAGGGAAAAGAAACTATAAAGGGAAAGGCAACTGCTAGCCTGCAGCTCAGAAGACAAGGTCGAGAGGAACACGAGGGCTCACGCGACAGCAGTCAGCCCCTCTGCGTAGCAGGTGTGGGGGTGAGCTGGATGCACCCTGGGGTCCCAGGCCCCTGGGCGAATGAGGAGGGCTCTCCCACCTGCTCATACAGGGCCTCTGCGCACGTGTGACATGGAAGGCCTGGAAAGCATGCAGTCTCCACTCAGAGGAGAGGGGGCACCTGCTTTCCTCACTGTTCCAAGGACCACAGCCTCCTCAGCCAAGCTTTAGTGGCGAGCTGCTGGCCACCTGCAGACTCCAGGCATGTGGCTCCCTCCTGCCCAAGCACTGGGCCTGATCATAGGCCAGCTCGGCCTCCCGGCAGCTGCAGAGAGCCCAGAGGCACAGGCTTCTCCATCTCTGGCCTGGTTCACCCATCTGTCACCTTCCCGAGCACCTCCTCTGTGCCAGCAACTGCTCCAGGAGCTGGGGATGAGGTGGAGGACACTGTTGCACCATCATGGCGTGCATGGTCTGGGGGTGCCCCATGGCTTGCAGGCCGAGTGGAGATACGGGTCAGACAGACAACAGAGGCTGGCTGGGCCTGCAGGCCAGCTGCCCACTCAGACTAGGATTCTGGTACATTCCATACCCCGAGGAGGTGCTCAGGGGAATGAAGCCATGCTATCAGGGGCCTGGGAATGAATTACAAACCCGTGGGCAACTAAAGAGCAACAGCTTCCAACAAGTTGGATGCTTAGCTTCAAGCAACAGCAATCCTTTGGCTGACGATGAGATCGCGAAGACGGCTGGCACCTCTCAGGGTCCCCAGAAAGGCCAGGACACCAGGCTCAGGAAATGAGCAGGACAAGGGAGCCGGTGCGACTATAACCAGAGGCCAACTCACACCAGGTCACCACCCGGGCACTGCCACTGGAGCAAGAGATGCTGAGACCACCGCCACTGTCCCTGGAGACCAGGCAGAGCCATTGTCATTGTCCAGGGTGAACTGTCGGGCGTGTGGCTTCTCTGTGCCACCAGCTCCCGGGCGCATCAGACTCGCCAAGCTGAGGCCCAATATGCTCCCAGCCCAGCCTGAGTCTCTACAGTAGGTGAAATGTTCTCTAAACTCGACAAAGAGGTAGAGGCTAGACACCAAAGGAGACATCTGTCCATCGTGGCATCCTGGGAGTAGCATGGTTAGAGGCTCTTGGAGGCAGAAGGGAGGTTCCTGCCATGACTCCTCTGACAAAGGGACTTCTGTAACACGATCTCGTGTGTGCGGTTTTGTCCCAGGGCAATGGGTGGTCTGTCACCACGCTGACGAGGAAGATGGCACTTACACCTAAGTGACCATATTAAATGGCAGAATCTGGAAGGGGAATCCTGAAACAGAAGAGGTCTCATATGGAGACCTAACTGTTAGCAGAGGGATCCTCATGTCCTACCACTCCTCTCATCACATATGGGCCCTGGGATTTTTGTCTGGATTACCCATATTGGGCAGAGTTTCTTATGGTGCAAGGTGACTAATTTTCATGTACTGGGATGGCGTAAGGCCAGCTAACGGCAAATATTAAAGTTTGGGGCAGCCCAATTTTGGCAAGTATACAGTTTCTATTAGGCTTCTTAAAATACTCACTAGTACTCTCTGAACATCTGACAAGTGTAGGAAACCCCTGGGTTTACCAGTTCTCCTTTTCAAGTCTTTTCCAGAACATTCAGACAGACCTAGGTCAAACACAGGACATACCACTGACTGTATGAACAGCTGCAGGCAAGTCCCTTCGCCTCACTGGGCCTCACTGTCATGGGCTGAACAATCTGAGCAGCTTCTGACCACGAGGACTGGAAAAGGCATATGACCATGGTGCTCTGGCCACCCGAAGGGGCGCAAAACAGGCCACGAGTCAGAGCAGCTTCCTCTTCCCACAACTCACCTGCCTGCCACCCTGGGCGGCCTTCCTGAACGTCTCTATGTCCCCACTACCCCCACCACCCCAAGGAGAGGCTAAGAATGGTGGTGTGCCCTCACAGGGCCTAGTGAGGACAAGATGAGAACCTGTAACAGGGTGTGTGGCGTGGAGAAGGCACTCAATGCCCGTTAGCTGAGGGGACTAGGGCTGACCCCAATAGCCTGGGGGTTGGATGGAACAGGCTCGGTGCCCCCATTCAAGAGGTGAGGAGACCAAGGAGCAAGAGAAAAACTGTGCTGTCACTGGTCGCCCAGTTCGTGGGAACAGCATCATCGGGGGCAGCCTCCCCTGTCGGCTGGGAAACCATAGCTGCTCCCTCCTCATCCTGGCCTCATGGAACTGTTTAAAAAGACACAAGCCATTAGCAGCCCTCCGATGCACAGCTATTGCCCCATGGAGTCAATGGCCTGTCAGGTCAATGAGAAATGAAGGACCTGGTTGCCGCTCACAGGACTGGCCCGCGGGCAGGCAGCTCCGGGAACCCAGTGTTCACAAGGGCCCTGGCTGCTCTGGCTGATGGCACGGGCCCTTACTTTGGTCCTCCGTTAGCGGCTGTCTGTGCCCTCCCACGTCAGCATTCACAGGCAGCAGCCTCCGTGGTGACCGGCTCTTGACATCTGTGAGATGCATTCAGAAGTTCCTGGAGTCTTAGAGAAAAGGCCTCAAGGTGCCAGCGACAGTATGGTCTAGTCAGGATTTTAAAGACAAACACACAGGTCTGGACTCGGGGCTCTCCAGCAGGCAGCCTCCCTGATTTCACTCACTGATGCTGTGGGTGTCAAACTACAGCCCCATGCTCATCCTGGGGCCAAGAATCAGGGAAAACATCTCTGATATGACACCAGAGGAAAGGGAAGGAGACCAGCCAGGTCGAAAGTGGGGTATGATAGCAGAAGGAGTGGAAGGAACAGGGAGGAGAGTGGCAGACAGACCAGGAGAAGGCAGCCGAGGCCTGGTCATCCAGGGGCTCACGGGCCACGGTAAGGAGCCACGTTTTCATCCCAAGAGCAGCACATGGCCCTGAAGGGCCTCACACAGGGAGACGCGGGCTTTTAAAAGCTCCCTCTGGCTGGTCTGTGATAAATAATAATATAAATTTATTTTTATATATTTATATAAATAAAAAATATTTATTTATATTCTAAGTAACATAAATAAATAAATAAATAAATAAAAAGGGAGGCCCTTGGAATGGACCAGGTAGGAGGGGGATGGCTCTGCCCGAGGGAAAGAGTGGCGACAGGGAGGAGGGTGGAGTCAGGCCATACATTGGGGGCACAACTGTCAGGCCCTACTTATACACTGGATGTCACCTGAGAGGAAAAGGGGGTAAAATCACAGATGAAACTAAAGTTTGGAGCTTGAGCAACTGGCTGGGGGGAGATCCTGCTGAGGGAGAAGGCGCAGGGCTAGGGGGAAGGGGTGGATTTGAGAAAAAACAGTAGGTACTCTGTTTACACCTACCCATGGACGAGGATGCCAACTGGGTATCGTCATGGAAATCCCAAGGAGGCGGCTGGAGCCATGAGTCAGGAGCTTGGTCTGGGCTGCTGATCTATATTCAGAAGTGATCAGCTATCGGACAAGGTGAGCTCACCGAAGGCAAGGGAGATGGAGAAATGGGCCCAGCCTGGGGCCCCGCAGCACCAGTCAGAGGGCAGGGAGGGCAGGGAGGAGCGAGCAAAGAAGCCTGGGGAGAGGCAAGTGAAGGGGAGAAACAGAATAGAAAGTCCTGGGGACCACGACAGTCAAGAAGGGCACTGCTTCTGAACACCCGTGAGAACATGAAGATCTGACAAGTGACTTCGGTGGAGCGAGAGGGGAGGGTTCAGACCAGGGCGACTACAGCGTCGTCCACAAACGGTTGCTCATCTGAGAAGAGAGGAGTCTGTGCTCGGCTGCAAATGAACACTATGCTTCCTTCACTGACAAAGTTTTGGCATGAAAAAAAGTCAGCAGAACTAAATCAGGCATCGTGCCCAGCAGACGGGCGTTCTGGAGCAAGTTCCCGAATCCCGGACCGACTCAGTGATTAATGCTTCCCACGCCGGCACCCTGACCAGCACGCGCCCGGACAGCTGGGGTCTGAGGTCCGACAGGAAGCATGAGTGCAGCCAGGACAGGCACGGGAGGGCTCCAGCAGATTGGGGCGAACCCTGGTGCTAAAAACGTGGGGACACCTGTGGGAGCAAGCTGAGGGCCCGGAAGGGCGGCATGGCCCTTGAGAGATGCCAAGGCACAACTTCAAATCCAACGGGAGGCAGGCAAGGAAGACAGGGACAGGAGGAGGCAGGTCTGTGCCGTGTGGCAGGAATGAGAGGCTTGGACTTTCTCCAGGAAACAGGAAAGTCTGTGGAGCTGGGAGGTAAGCTTGAGGAAAGAGCAGGCATGAAATAACCATCTTGGGGGGGAGGTGGTTAGAAAAGCCAACTTGCAGAAACACATGAGCCCTTCTGGCTGAAGTTCATATATGCTTCATGTCGGGGCCCTGCCTCCTTCTGGACCATCTGAGGACTACCTCACCACGTGCTCTGGCCTCAGCTCACTAGACCAGGCGAGGCAGCCCACAGGGCACGGCTGGCTCACCCAGGCTTGGCCAAGACCTCTGAAGTGTGTGGCTTGCCTCAAAAAAAAAGAGCTGGGTCAATCAGCCTCTAGTTCAGAAATCTATGCTAAGAAACATTAAGAGACACTGAAGTTGGACAGTCACACAGATGTCTGATGCCTGGGGAGCCGTCTGATGCCACGTGCAGAAGACACCAGACAAAGCCGGGCTGGGGAGAGCAGACAGGGGCAGGGGTGACTGCTCTCCTGTCCTTCTCATGGAGTTCCTCTATGGCCCGGCGCTACAAGGCTCTCATCCTTCCAGTAAACTGGCATGTTTCCAACTTCTGGTTGTTAATACCTATTTTCCCTGTGCTAGGTTCCAGCGGAAAGAGCCCTGGCTATAGTAACTGTTCCAGCTTCAGCCATTACGAGTCCAAAGTCCTGTCTCAAAGTCACAAAGTCCTGTGAATGGCAGAGTCCAAGGTCAATCCCGCATCTGATTCCGAAGCCTGAACAGTCGCTGTCCCCCTGTGCACCCCCGACCCCATCTCCCTGACCCACTCCCCACTCTGGGGCCACATTGTCGCTTACCAGCCCCTCACAGAGAGGAAACAGAAGACGAAGCTCACACTGCGCAGTCTGGCTTCTTCCCAGCAAGTCACGCAGGCAGGAAGGAGAAGCCACTAGCACTGTTCCAGCCTTACAACTGCGACTGCCACCTGGTCCCCCCTGCTGGCTCCAGCTCCCCTAACCGGGGAAACGGAAGACTTCACAAACACTTGAGTCCCACCCGGTTCTAATGAAACTCCACCTGCTTTGCCCCTCCCCCACCAAGGCCAGTCCCTGGCAACTGGTCAGCACTGCAACATTCCCGACTGGTCCCCAGTGGGAGGCAGGGAGGCAGATAGCAAGGGGTGGGGACACAGCCCTTTTGTACAGAATCGTTTTAAGTTTACAGTTTTTCTCTGGGGATAGCCTTCCAGTGATCTATATATATATATATATATATACACACACATATGTGTATACACACACACACACGCATATACTCCTGTGGATACATGCTTATTAAGTTCTTCATGGGTATATTTCTCAGGTTAGAAAACATAGTGTACATACAGCGTTGAACCCTAATAGAGAAACAGCCAGGAGCAGAGGTAAGAACCAGGGCGGGAAACCAGGTCTGAGCCTCAGCTCAGGACAGCATGACCTGGCCTGGTGACAGCGTTTAGCAGTTTCGAACTGTGTCAATGATACCCACATATCCCCACACAATCAAGGGAAGTAGGAAAACCGGGCCCTGGCAGTGGCTCCCCACGAGACACAGCTCCCCCAGGAAGACTACCAGCCTAGTTTCCATGCTGGTTGCCTTTTCTCAGGTGCCATGGCCCTCCTTCTCTGGAAAAGGCAGCCCCGTCAGGTGATCACAGAGTAAATGGCTGCATCTTTGTCCTCCTTGAAAACCAGGCATGACAATGAATGAACAACACGTTTGAAGGGCGTTCGTGGGGGGATGTCTACCACCCTCTCCCTGTGGCTGTGTCATTACCCTAACAGGAGGCACTCAGAGGGCTGAACCCTTTGTGCCCCATACTCTGAGACCAGGAAAGCTGCCCTGGGTTCAGGGAATCACAAATTGTGTGCCTGAGAGCCTCAGCTCTGTGGTTCAAGTGTGCCTGCTTCATTTTATGTCCCTGGTATTTAGCTGTAACGGGCCTGTGATTACTTCACTCAAGTCTGCCGCAGAATGGGGGTAGGGGGTGGGCAGGCTGCCAGGAGAATTGTGCAAGATGGGCCTCCTGACACCCGCTAAGCACCTGCTGATAACGTGAGCGTCTTCCCTGGGAACACAGATATGAACACACAGTGACAGCCACGGGCCCACGGGCTCCAGCTGTCCCCTCCCGCCTTCCCCGCAGCTGCTGACGGGCCACAGAGGTCAGAGGGGGAGCTTTCTACCTGATGGCGGGCGGAGGAGGAGATCAGAGCTACTGACAGACAGAAGCCAATGGACACACACACACACACATGCACGTAGTTCTCTCACCAGGCACAGAAGGGAGGAGGTAGGTAATTTGGTGGAGACAGTATCCGCTATTCCTGAACAAAAACCCAAGAAGGCAAAAGAGCCTTCAGGCAGCTTGCTAAATAACACAGATGTGAAAAGCTACAGTTCTTGCTAAACTAGCTAAGCCCTGTCCCTCTAGCACACTGGGGTTTACAAGTGCCTTCCTGTGCATGACCTGTTTCATCCCCACGGTAACTGTGCACTTGACATGTTACAGTCCTTATTTAACAAGGAGAAGGAGCACATGGAGCAGTGAAGCTCATGTCAGCATTTCCTCCCTTGTCCTGGCACTTCTAGGGTCTGTGGCCCTGGGCAAGTAACTCTCAGACTTCCAATTATTCTATCTATAAACCAGGGATAAAAGTACCTGTCATTCAAATATGTTTTGAGCACCTAGTGTATGTCAGGGGATAGAATGGGGATACAGCTAGGAACAAGACAGGCAGAATGCTGCCTCTGGGTAGTTGATGAGGACATGGGGAGACGGGCAACCAACAGATGAACAGAATCTGGGTCAGATGATGCTATGTGTTGTAGAGAATAGAAAGGGGAGGGGTGGTACAGAGGCAGCACACTGAGAGTAATCCATCAAGGAAGGCTTCCTGAGAAAGTGACTTTGGACCAGAGACTCTAGGAAGTGCGGATGTGATCCGTGCAGATTCTCAGGAAGACATTCCAGACAGGGCAGAGCATGTGCAAAGGCCCGAGGGTAGCTCCCACCCCACCACCAGCACGTCTGAGAGGCAGCACAGTGGCTGGCAGGGCTGGAGAGGGCAGAAGAGAGTGTGCAGAGGTGAGGCCAGAGAGGGAAGAGGGAGACAGTGAGATGGGGGCTTGGCCAAGAATTAAAAAGAGCACCACTGGACAACTGGCTGCAGGGTACGGGGCTGAGGCAAGGAGACTGGTGAAGGTGCTTGGGTGTCATTCAGGTAAGATGTGGTGGCATGGTCCAGGGAGGGGGCAGATGTGGTGAAAAATGGTCAGACCCTGAGCACACTCAGAAGGTAGAGTCCATGTGATTTAGCAGCACACTAGAACTGGAGTGTGAAAAAAGAAACAGACTAAAGCCCAAGGATGTGGAAGAATGGAGGGGCTGCTGAGACATGTGGGGACGAGGCCAGGAGGGCTGAGTGGGGGTGTGGGAAGCTGGGACACATCACACTGGAGATCCTAGTGGAGTCAGCGAGCAGGTAGTGGGATGGAGGAGGCTGGCAGGGGTGCGAGCCGGGCTAGGGCAGGAACGTGGAGCTGTCAGCACTGAAAGCCACAAGGCTGGCAACTGAGCACAGACAGGGACACAAACCGGGACACAGCCCTGGGGTAATGTAATGCTGAGATCTGGGAGGACAGCAGAGGAGTTGGCAAGACAGACTGAAAACATGTGAAAGGAGGAAGACCAGGAAGAGTAAGGTGTCCTGGGAAGCAAGTGCAGAAGGTGCTCCAAAATTTGGTTATGAGTAGGTTTGGGGGGAGAGGTGTGGAGGGGGCAGTGATAGGAGTAGTTCCCAGAGGGGAAGGGGCAGAGAGGATGGAAACCGCCAGTAGGCAACTCCTCTCAGGACAGGGCTCGGGGGCCAAGCATGGGACCTCGGGCAAGGTGCTCCATCTTCCCGGACCTCTGATTTCTCATCTAAGAAATGGGGATAAAAATCCTACCTCATGAACTCATGAGAATAATGCCTGGTACATCCTTACATACTACAGAAGGTTAGAAGTGCCAGCAACACCACTGTCTATTATTAAAAGAGGGTCAGAATTTGGGGTTACGAGGACAAGAGTTTTGCTGTATGTGTTAGGTAGTTAAGGCAGTTAAAGAGTGTTCATATCATGGGGGAAGCGCACCAGGACAAGGAATGAAAAAGAACTGAGGGAAGTAGCCCCGGGGCAGACAGAGCGGGTCTGGGGCCACCAGCATGGTCCCGGGAGCAAGCCTAAGTTCTCACGCGTCTGCCACTGATTGTGCGTCAAACGGGAAAAAGGTCATCACCATAGGAGGCAGGAAGGTGGAAGAGATGTTAGACGTCTGAAGAGTGAGAAGCTATGACACAGTTGTCCCCAAGGGGGACAAAGGGCATGGAGGACTATTGTGAGACCACAGCAGCACATAGCAGACCTGCAGCCACAGGTCACAGACCTTAAAGCGAGAAGAGTCTGGGGCGCCTGGGTGACTCAGTTGGTTGAGCAACTGCCTTCAGCTTAAGTCTTGATCCTGGAGTCCCGGGGTCAAGTCCCACATCGGGCTCCCTGCTCAGCAGGGGGTCTGCTTCTTCCTCTGACTTCTCCCCTCTCATGGGTTCTCTCTCTCTCAAATAAATAAATAAAATTAAAAAATAAAATAAAATAAAAGTATGAAGAGTCATGGGGCACCAACTGAGAACAGAGGACAGGATGGAGGACGTGAGGCTGAAGCAGGGCGAGGGTCTTGTCAGGCCCGTGTGACCAAGTGAGAGAAGGACGTGGGGGCCGCATGAAATCACAAAAGCAAAGCCCTTGGCATCAGCCCCGGCACGCCAAACCCCATTGCTGCTCAGAGGGCTTATGTGCATCCTCCCCGCCACACCCGCCTCCCCTTCGCCCCCAACACACACACAGCTGAGGTCCTGGGGGCCCTGTGGATGCTCTAATCCATTCAGTTTTTGCAGCCGTGTCCCTCTTTTCTGTTCACGTGATGGTCACGTTTCTCAAGACAACATGTGACAAAATGAGACCTCTACTGCTGGCCTCCAGGGAAGAAAAGATGCCCCCATGTGGGCAGGCAGGCCGGTCCCACAGGCTCTTCCCAAGAACCAGCAACAGAAGAGGCTCTTCCAGCCCCGAGACCGTGCCCTTCTCACACAGCCCAGAGGCAGCCAGACAGGAGGCAGGGCCTTTAATGTTTCCTGTCATCTCACTGGGAACAGCCCACTGTCCTTTTTTACTGGGGAGTCAGAGAGACATGCACAGTGACCAGCAACTGTGTTCCAGCACAGCAACTTGGTTTAAAACCAGCTGACCTGAAGCAAAGCCAACTACAGAGAGGACAAAACAACAACTACTACTACTACTCAAGAGAAAAGAAGTAATTTGAAATTCCTGCAAGAGGGTTGAGAACAGTGGCTTTTGAGGTGCAGAGAAAGCAACCTTGTTAACAGCAGTGCACACCACACAGCCTGAGACCGAAGTTCTACAAGGGAACACGGAGGCTTACGACAAGCAGCCATCTTGTTTCATGTCATTAGAAAAGACGTCCACTGAGATCCACTAATCTCCCAGTCAGTTCACTGGCTGTGAGCCACAGCTGATAAACACTGGTTTGAGAAGACCTCCCCAACAGTGAGGGCCACTAAACAGGTAAATCACGTTTCCCAGTGGAGTTGTGCCAACACGGGGTCCAGAGGTCAGAGAACCTAAGCTGTGCACTGAAAAATCCTAGTTCAGTTGTGCTCTGGTAGGCAAAGCCTGAACGGATGGCAGAAGACTCCTACTTTGGGAGGAGGGAGCTCTCCATCTCTAGGGGAATCCAAGAGAAGAATGGGACGGGATTCAGAAATCAGATGGAAGAGATGGACCTGGGTTCTGCTGCTACAAGTCCTCTCCAACCTTGATGAGTCCCAGGCTGTTGGGGAATGAAAGGCAAGCCATAGGTCACGTCTGCGAGCACTCAGTAAGGCTGCGGCTCCTCGGAGAACATCAGTCCTTAAATAGCAGTTCCGTGTCCAAACCTGTAGGCTCCCCCACTTCATCTGCTGCTCACTTAGGTGCTGGAAGCCAGCAGGCACTAGCAGAAAGCGTCACTAATTTTGCCCTTTGTTAATGACAGTTCAACTCTGTGACAGTGCAAGACTCAGGCAAGGTTGGGGGGAAATTCATGAAACATGCAGACCAGCCAATTGTATGCACCGTTTCTTTTGGTTTTGTTTTTGGTTTTTTTAAGGCAGCGCTCCGCTGACTTGTGCGTCTCAGACGGCACAAGTCTCAGTCTGCGTCAGACGGCAGACGCAAGTGAACATCGGTCCGTGCAGGCCAGGGCTGGGCCGGAGCCTGCGGTGGCTGTCACTGAATGCTGACTGTGTCTCCACGAGGGAGGTTCTACTGCGTCACAGCCTCCCACCTGAGAGGCGGGAACTGAGATCTGGGGCCATTATGTCCCTTGCCCAGGACCACAAAGCAATTAAGTGGTGGGACAGATTCGAACCCCGACAGTCAGGTTCCAGAGCCCTGCTCTTACCCACTAAGCCGTGCCATGTTGAATTCTCCTCCAGCAGGTATCCATATTTGTTTCGGGATCTGTTTTCTTCTTTAAGGATTTATTTATTTATTTTACAGAGAAAGAAACAGAGAGGAAGAGAGAGAGAGCAAGAGAAGGGGCAAAGGGAGAGAACACCCAAGCAGTCTCCCACTGAGCACAGAGCCCAACACAGGCTCGATCCCATGACCCAGGAGATCAGGAACTAAGCAAAAACCAAGAGTCAGACACTTGACCGAGTGAGCCCCTCAGGCACCTCTCAATTGTCTTTAAATGTTATTTCCCCCACATCTTTGTGTAAAGCGTGACCCCAAGGAAGATGGCCCACATGCCCCCCACCCAGGGCTCTGCCTGCACACTGGCATACTCTGCAGCACCCCAGGAACACAGGCCCACCACCTGCCGGAACTCGTCGGCTTGTCCCCTCGCTCCTACGGGCAGGAGTGAGCTAACCAACAGCCCTCAGCGCGCTAGAGTCCTCACGATCTGGTAGACGGGAGCTTCATTAACAACCGAGACATCAAAAGTGCCGGTTGTTTGTGGCCTCTTTAAAATGAAAAATTCATCTCGAAGCTAAATTACAGCAAGTTAATTACAGAGCCTGGCTGATGGCAGACAAACTGAGAGAGAGTGAGGTATTGACTGGATTTTCAAGTGCAAACGCCAACCGCCCTCGCATGCGCCCGGGACGGAACGCCATGTCGGGGCCTTCCCCCGGGGAGAAGACCGAGGGCTCTCACCATCAAGGGAGTCGGCCTCGGATCCATTCATTTATTCAACACACCCCTGGTGAGCAGCAAGGCGCGGGGGACTAGCTAATCACACGCAGACCGGCTCACCCACCCATTCATTCACTCACGCACTTCCTGAGTGCCTGCCATATGCCGGCACCGATTATATGTGCTGAGTGATGGGCCACCAATACCCCAGATACAAGGCCACGTCCACGTGCCAGGCATGCACGTGGCAGTGGGGGCTGAGCGATGAGCAAGACAAAGCGCGCACTCTGACAGGAGGAGACGGAGGAGAGAAGATGTGTGTGACAGAGAGTCGGGGACGTGCGGTGACGCAGGAGTGTTACAAGGGACCGCGTCCAAGCAGACAGCAGAAGCCTGAAGAGAAAAAGTGCAGCCAGCCTTGAGCACAAGGAGGGGAGGAAGGGGCCGGGCAGGGAACAGGAGGGCAGAGGCCTGGAGGCAGGAGCCTACCTGAAGGTGTGTGGGCGCGGGGAGCAGGCAGCAGAGGTCCGCGGAGCATAAGCCAGAGACGAGGGGCGAGAAGATCCATCCAGAAAGGACTCTACAGGCCCCCAGCGAATGTCTCAAAGCCTGTTATCTGTGCTCTGCTGCAGCCCTGCCTGCTGCTGCCCAAATTCACACGCTCTGCAGAGGGAGTCCGCATGCTAAGCTGCTCTCAAACACTGACACGGTGGCATGTCCGCCTTCCCGGGAGTCTCCAGGAGGGTCAATTTCGGGGATAGGAGAAGGAGAATGACCCCATCAGACAGCAACCTCAGGCTGCATAAGTGCAGTCTGTCACTAACAAAGCAATCAATATTTGGTCTTTAGTTTAAATGCCACCTTTTATTGCTGTACCTTAAGCTGTTTTGCCAAACTGAACAGTCAATGGGGATGGTCCGGGCAAAGGCACAGGACCAGAGGCTTTTGAGTGCCAAGGATGAGGCTGACTGATTTGCCAGCGGCCTGACTGCAGACCCCACGAGGTTCCCGCGGCTGGCAAAGTGCCTACCTCCGTTCCCTGGTTCCTCAGTCTCCGTACAGGACGATTTCACTTAATCCCAGCTCCAGTCTTAGTCCTCTAGCTACAAAGCCTGCAGCGGCCCCCGGGGTCAACAAAGCACAGGATAGATTTGGCCTGGTCTTCCAGGCCCTGGGTGCTGAGCCCAAGCCTGTCCCCAACATTACACAGAGCAGTCACACTCCTGTCCCTCTGAATGTAGAAGCAGAATAGGCCAACACGTGCCCAGTCCCAGGGCTCTTCATCTTGGCCTGCTTCATGCAATGTACTTGCTGCTGAGAAAACATTCTCGATCCCCTCATCAAAATCAGTTGCCTTTTGCCTACTCTTAAGCCTTTAAAATGGCCCTTCCTGGGGCGCCTGGGTGGCAGTCGGCCGAGCATCCAGTTCTTGGTTTCAGCTCAGGTGTGATCTCAGCACCCCCTGCGTGGGGCTCTCTACTCAGTATGGATTCTACCTGAGACTCTCTCCCCCTCTGCCCCTCCCCTATGTGCTTGTGCGCTTGCTCGCACTCTCTCTCTGAAATAAATAAATCTTCAATAAATAAATATATAAAGAGACCCTTCTTTCGCTCTGCCTCTTCAAAGAGTTAGTAATTCTCTATCTACCTCCCCTCTCCCACCAGAGGTTTACTAAGTATTTGCTGAATGATAGAAGCCTGCTCCTCTTACTCATGGTATGAGGTCAGAGGTTTGAGGTTTTCCAGGACACATGCCTTCTCCCCTATTCCTGTATCACATGCTCCCCCAAGTACTACCAAGTACCTCATGCTAGACATCTCTCAAACATCTCCCTACTCCTCCATCCCCACTACCACCAGGTCAGGCCCTCACCTTTGCTCGTGAAGAGTTCCACAACAGCCTCCTAACTTGAGTTTTCCTACCTGAACTTCCTGCTTGCTCGAGACCTAAAGAGTGCAAACGTTTCTAAATCCTTCTAAGATCACTGCGTGTGGCTATGGGCAAAGGACACTACGACTTGCCCATTCCCACATGCAGGAGAGGTATGCGTCCTCTTTGGCAAAGACGTACAGAGGACTCATTCATTTATTTATTTTTAAAGATTTTATT